>NW_027187302.1:6769464-6791019 GCF_028583685.1 Petaurus breviceps papuanus
CACACACACACACACACACACACACACACACACACACACACACACACTCGTGCGTGCAATGTATCAGGATAATGATTACCTGTATTTTGGAATATGATTAATTTTATACATACATATATGTGTATACACAGATGTGTTTACATGTGTGTGCTTACTACTTGCATTTGCAAAATCTGGAACTTCTAAATTCTATTCTTGAAAAAAGTTTTCATAAAACATAAGAATAATAAAGAAAAAATAAGGTTTCCAAAAAACCTTTGACCTTTTTTTTTTAATCACTGACCTATATTTCCCAACATATTTGTCATTATTCTTTTCTCTACCCATACTGGCAATGAAGTCATCAAATGGATTTGATGTGGAAGGTTTTATGGAAGTCTTCATATTATCTGATTACTTCCTAATCTTCTGTGACAGATGTTGCTGCATAACCTGTAATTATTTCCCTGGTAGGCTTTCTGTAAATGTTCATCATGAGAAATACAAGATAGTTCAAGAAATGATAGTTCTTGCTGTTTTTAGATATCTCCATCAATTCCTCTATTTGCTTTTTTGGAGCAGCATATGTGAACCCAACTGGAAACGAAGCAAAATGTAGAATATAGGATGGACTAGCAATCAGGTAGATCTAGCTTTTGTCCATGTACAAATCATAGTTTCTTTGAGCTTAAGCTTTCTTATCTATAAAAAAGGGATACTGCGGCAGAATCTCCCTCATAGGGTTCTTTGTGAGATTCCAATGAGATAATATATGCATGTCAAACCTTAGAGGGCTATATAATTGTCAGTTTTCATTATTATTGTTATTATAATTACATTTAACTGCAATGTCCTTGTGTATCCTGGTTCTATTTTTAGTGAAAATCAAGATCTCAAGAGTTGTAATAGTCCTTATAAGATAAGTAGACCAATTTATACAGGTAACAAGAATCCCTGCTAGATTATAAACATTTGGTACTAAGTCTTTGCTCAAAGACCTCCACTGAAAAGGAACCTACTCTATCAAGAAGAGGCCCATTCCACTTTCAGATGGTTATACTTGTTAGGAAGTTTTTCTTTCCATCAAGGCTGAACTTGCTTCTAGAAAATGTTCAGGAATAACTCTTAGATCAGCCCTCAAAAAACAAGAAGAACATCACTGTTCTTCAAACATCTACATTTTCTTCTATTTTTTTCATTCTTTTGATTTTGTCTGACTGGTTCTCAATTGCTCATAGAGTCGTCATTCCTTAGCCTCCACTTGACCAGTTCTAATTTTTTTTTTAAAGCAACTGGGGTTAAGTAACTTGTTCAAGGTTACACGGCCAGTTATTTCTGGGTGTGGTGCTAAGTATCTGAGCCTAGATTCGATCCCCAGGTCAGCCTGACACTGGGGCCGGTGCTCTTACTTGCTGTGCTACCTGGCCGCCCCCACTTCAAATTTTTAATGAGTTATTTTCTTCAATTAGCTTTTGTACCTCCTTTTCCATTTGGCAAAGTCTATTTTTAAGTAGTTTTCTTCAATATATTTTTTCCCAGTTTTGTCCATTGTATTTTTAAAAGAATTGTTCAATATTTCTTCTATTTCTCTAAATTGACTTTTAAAGCCTTCTTGAGCTCTTCCAAAAAAAGCCTTTTGGGCTTGAGATTAGTTCATATTCCTCTTTTGAGATTTCAGATGTGGGTACAGTGACAATGCTGTCCTCTTCTGAGTTTGTGTCTCTATCCCTATAATAAGAATCTATGGTCTTTGATTTTCTATGTTGTTCCTTGCTCGTGGTGGTCGCCTTTTTTCTGGCTTTTAAAGCTGATTTCTGCTTCTTTGGCACAAAGGACACTGAACCACACTTCTTGTGCTAGGGAATAGAGGCCTGGTTATTGGCTTTGTGTGCTGGCACCTCAGGTTCTGGCAGTTAGAGGCTATAGAGGCTGTAGCTTACCTGGTGCTGAGCTGGAGCTGGTGGTGGCTGGTGTGTGCCAATGCCAGGTGGGGTTTTACTGCATTTCCCCTGGGTTACACTGAAGTTTGTGGGTTGAGGCATGGGGCTGGGAGTGGTCTGGCCATTGGAGGTCACCTCCCTCCCTAGGGCTGCACTAGAGCACAGGTAGGCTCAGCCACTGGTAGACACCTGTCCACCACACAAGCGGTGGTTCTCCATGCTGGTGTCTGTCAGTTCCCTTCTGTGCAAAGGCACATGGAGGTGCTGGTGTTGGCGCTTGCCTACTCCACCACCCTGGGACTCAGGATCTCTTTCGTGTTTGCTGAGGTGAGGCTTACCACTGGCTTGCTGGGATGCACACCCATCCTATACTGTTCCCCTTCAGTCACAGCAAAATGGACCTTTCCCATTAATCCCCTTAGCAACAAGAGCTAAAAAACTGCTGAACCCCATCTTTCTGCATAGCCCTTCAAACATCTGAAGACAACTATTGCATCTACATTCCTACTTCTTCCCAAGTCTTCTCCTTTGCAGAGAAGTTCAGGTGCTTCAATTCTTTAGTTCTTTAAGCCCATTCACCTAAGTAATAATCTTGAAGTCTTTCCTACTTGCTCTTACATAATCATTCATTAGTGAATGCATATAAATATAGATACACACACATATGTGTGTGTGTGTGTGTGTAAAACTTTCTTCAATATATCTTCTTTTGGTCTGACCAGGGAGAAGTACAGGAGGATTGTCATCTGTGTAGTCCTCGACAATAAGCTTCTCTTAATGTAGTTGTAGCAGCAAGCACCCCAGCGTCCCAGGGTGGCTGCCAACACAGGTTCTTGGATCCGCTTTGATAAAGGAAAGCAACTCAAAATGGGTTGACAAGCTTACTTTAATCAGTCAAATATGTATCATTTACCTAGCTCAGGGGAAAAAGGTCAGTACCCCGAACTTGAGAGTACTCAGACAGAATTATCAAGACAGAGAAACAGATCAAGTAGACAGGTTTCCAAACTGTCCAACCATTACATCCATACCAAATCAACATCCGGGTTTTTCAAAGCCGGGGGGCTCTCAACAACGGCTTCCCAGAGTCTCATCTGATCAAATCACAGAACAATTCTCAAAGTGAGCCCCAAAACAAAGCCTCAAATAAGGGTTTATATAGCCTTCTCCTGGCTCAGAGAATGTAACAACTTTCTGAACCCACTAGTCAATCAAAAAGTATCTACTGAAAAACAAGCCTCCCACCCCAGGCTCCAGGTGCACTTTAGCCTAGGGGCAGGGAAGTTCTTTAAATTTGCATTTCCATTACAGTAGCCCAACATTACATTAGTTTTATGGATTGACAATGCAAAGGATGCTCAGGAACACATAATAATTCAGAAAATACTTACAACAGCTAATAACAATCAATGAAATTCTCCTTCTTCAAACTATTCCAGTTTCCAAAGTGTTCCAAACATGTTTTTTGTTGTTCGTCAATCATTTCACTTAGGTCTGATTCTTCATGACCCCATTTGGTGGTTACTTGACAAAAATACCAAAGTGGTTTGCCATTTCCTTCTCCAATTCATTCTACAGATGAGGAAATTGAGGCAAACAGGGTTAAATTATTTGCCCAGGTCACATAGCTAGTGTCTGAGGCCAAACTCAAACAGGTCTTCCTGACTCCAGGCCTGGCACTCTATCCACTGTGCTCTTTCCAAACAGCATCACCTTACTGTTTGGACTTCCCCTGGAACAGAAACAGAGGGGCAAACCAGTTTCCCATGTTGTCCAAAAGCTCAGTGAAATAGAATACAAAGTCTGGGACCCTTACTGAGCTCAATCCTAGAAGAAAAGTGCAAGATCATCTCACTACAAGCAGCTGAGGAAACTCCTTTTCTTTTAAAAGAAGAACAGATTCCTCAACTCTCAAGCTTGGGTTTATTATTGCAGCATTCTTTGCCTTTCTAAGAACTGTTGTTCTTGTTTGTTCTTCATTCTTGAAGAGGACTATGACAGCAAGAAGATAAAGCCATGACTTGTAAGTGAATTGGATTTAAGTGAAGAAGGGCTGTGCAAGTTCACTAGCCTCACTTTATCTTCTGAAGTCAACTGGGTCCAGTGGCAAGATGTAGATCAGGACAACCACAGATGTCCCCTGCCTCTCTAAGAATAAGAAGGTGAAGTCCCAAAATACTCACTGCCTCCACCTTTCAGAATGTGGCTATTACTGGACAGGACGAGCCAAAGAGTCACAAAGAGAAGATGTAAAGATATAGCCATATCACCAAGCAAATACTACTCCCTAATAATCACCATGAGGCAGCTAGACAGTACAGTAGATAAAGCCTTGGGTCTGGAGTCAGGAAGACTAGAGTTCAAATCCAGCCTTTAACAGTTGTGTGACCCTAGGCAAGTCATTTGCCATCCTGCTACTCTGGATGTTTCTTCAAATGTAATATAGGAAATATAATAGCACCTTCCTAAGAAATGTAGTTGTAAAACTCAAATGAGAGAATGTTTGTAAGATGTTTAGCACAGTGTTTGTCACATAACAGGTATTTAATAAATGCTTGTTCCCAACTCCTTTTGAAAACTTTATCTATGTATATGTAGGAAGAAAGAGAAAGGAAGGAAGGAAGCCATGTGTCAATCCTTGTCCCAAAGAGAGGGGGAAAAAACAAAACACCATTCTGATTGTTTTTTACATAGAACAAAGAAAGCGGGGAAAACCCCTAGTATCCAGTTTAGTTCTGCTTTTTGGGAAGTTTATCCAAAAATAATCATTAAAACAGTAAGATTACCTCTAAATTTGCACAAGCATCAGCACTTTTGCTGAACAAGGGCTCAAACCTTGGTCCTTTCTGTATCTCTATGCTAATACCCAAACATAGTTCCTGTCTGCAGGGATCCCCTTATTCACAAATTAAATGAACACATAGATCAACAATTAGATCAATAAGATTTCTCTAGTTGATGAAAGAAATTCAAACTACTCAAAGAGAAGTTTAAAAACTAAGTAACAGAAAAAGGAATCCGTTTTTGCCCTGCCCTGCAGGACAAAGGGTCTAAGTGGCTGTTGAAGAGGCAATGGGGATATTTCATAGTCTGGTTCCTATTCTACCAGGTTGGAAATCAGCAATCTTTGTCCCATTCTGGCCTCTGAAAATAGAATCAGCTGCAACATTAAGGGTTCTGGAAGCAATCTCTGAGGCTGCCACTCTTTGGGCTCAGGGAGATCCTACAGACTCCTACATCTCAACCTTCTGCTCCCCAAGTCTCTAGTTTAGGGAGGCAGCTAGTTTAATAGTGGATAGAAGACTGGGTCTGGAAGCAGGAAGACCTGGGTTCAAATCCAACCTCTAACATTTAATAGCTATGTAATCCTGGTTAAGTCAATTAACCTTTCTTTGCCCCAGTTTTCTCAAGTATAAAAAAGGGTTGTTGTAAGGATCAAATGAAGGAATGTTTGTGTAAGCACTTGGCACTTAGCAAGTATGTAATAAATGCTTATTCCCTACCCTTTGCAAGTTTGCCATTCCAGTTGCCTATCACCCCACTCATTCAAAATATATACAGTATCTCTACCACCACTGCATTTGTCACCGCCAGTCCACACTGCCCCTTGGCCACTAAAACAATCAATCCCAAAACTCCCAGTACAGTGTAATGGTAATGAGAATTTTAAGATCTTCCCTGACCCTTAATAAGTTTAAGGGAATTTGAAGACCTTCCCTGCTTTGAAGATACACCCTGCCCCCAGTAAGCTGAATATAATCACATGGAGCCTGTGATGGGAAGAGTTTTCTGAAGGGTAGAGAAGAGCCCATAGGAAGCTTGGACTGAGAACAGTTAGATTAGAGAGAGGAGAGGATGCATCAGAGGGAGACAGACTTGAGAGTAAATATTGGTTTGTGGGAAGGCTAAAGGATGCTGTGGCTCTCTGTGCTATTATGGCTTATTAACTTCTTTGCTACTATAATGGAATTGGCTTACTGGTTTTGGGATTCAGTTTTCTGGCATCTGAATAAATGTTTTGCTTCTGTCTTATATATGGAGAGTCTGTTATATTTTTCGATGGAGCACTATGCAGGCATACTTATAGTGACTGTTTGTGCTGTGAATATTGCATTGACACTACATTTGACAACAAGAATGGGATCACAAAATATCGGATCCCTATCTGGAGGGAGAAGGGATTTAGAAGAAATGGCTATTCCAGGAGGGGAGGATTTATCTTTTTCCTCCTTAGCAAGAGTGGTCTAAAAGTACACAGCTCTGTGAAAACTGGGAACTGAGGTTACAGAACAGAGAACCTAGAGATTTAGAAACGTGTTTGCAAAGAATACCAATAAAACCTGGGAGAGAGCTGGAGTCAGTGTGTAGGAGGGGATGGGTTTTACTAACATGTTACCACATTATGCATAAGTGCAGAGACAAGCTGTTATAAGAAAAAAACTCAAATGGAAAGAGAGTTGGCTGTGTTGCAGTTCAGGCTCTCCTTTAGAAGAGCAAGCTGGAGGATCTCAGGTGGTAGAAGAGAGGGCTGTCGTGAATTTGGCTCAGAAAAAGAAGCAGAAAAGTAATGGGAGGAAAATTCATACAGTGTTCGTAGAGACTGAGCCTAGTTGCTATGATGACAACTGCCAAGAGAGTGCATGGGGAGCAAGAGATAAAATGTTAAATGATGAAGCTTTTACAAGGGCAGAAGTTCACCCCACACTAAGAAGAAAGCAGGAGAATCAGGGAGGCCAAACAAAGTTCAGGGAGACAACTGAGGATTTCACTCAACAAGAGATTACTGATATATTAAGCAGATTCATCAAAAGGATGGGAGAATCCTTAGTGTCTTGATGGGTCAGGTGGGCGAGATGAAATTACCAATACCATAAAGAAATATGTTGAAGTGGGAGTCTTAGTCTCTACAACCACATGATGGAATAATCCTATCTGGCCAGTATGAAAATCAGATGGGGCGTGGAGAATGACAATGGATTACAGACAACTGAATAAGGTGACTGTTCCTTTGTATGCAGCTGTTCCAGATACCGTCACCTTAATAGAAAGGATGCAGAAATATGATGGGACTTGGTACACAGTTATCGATTTAGCTAATGCTTTCTTTACCATTCCAAATAGACTCTAAGCAATGGTACTAGTTTGCTTTCACTTGGCAGGGCAGAGAATATACTTTCAGCTGCTTGCCACGAGCTGCTTGCATAGCCCCATTATTTGTCAAAGGATTGTGGCTGAACATTTGGATGAATTAAGGCTATCTGGTGTACAGCTTACCCACTACAATGATGATATTATGATACAAGGGAAAAAATGTAAAAGAAGTGGGGAAGAGTTTGATGCCTTTAATTGAGCATATCAAAAGCAACGGGTGGGAAATTAATACTGCAAAGATTCAAACACCAGCTCAAAATGTAAAATTTTAGGGTATACAACGGAATAAAGGGCTGCAAGAGATTCTTCCACAAGCCCCACAAAAGATTCAGGATTTTCTTATCCCTACCAATAAGAAAGAGGCCCAAAAGTTTATAGGATTATTTGGATAATGGTAACATCACACTCTGCATCTGGGACAGATTTTGAAACCCTTATATAAAGTTACTTGGAAAAAATATGAATTCAATTGGGGACTTGAGCAGAGTAAAGCTTTTGAAGAAGCCAAGGCTGGTATACAATTGGCCCTAGATTTCTGACCTATGCAAAATGGCCCCATGGAATTACAAGTGATTGTACAGGATGATTATGTAAACTGGAGTTTATGGAACAAACAACAAAGCTGAAATATACCTTTAGGATTTTGGTTCAAGAAACTTCCTTCATCTGGAATTCAATATATACCTTTTGAAAAGCAGTTGTTAGTTGCATATTGAGCTTTGGTAGAGACTGAACAACTGACTCTGGGCGATGAAGTGATATTAAGGTCTGGAATTCCAATTATGACCTAGGTAATGAGTACCCCAGCTTCTCACAGAATTGGACATGCACAAGAGGTCAGCATAATTAAATGGAAATGGTATATTCAAAATAGAGCTAAACCAGGCAAAAGTGGAGTTTCTGCTCTACATGAATCTATAGCAAACATCAATACTGAGGGAAATGATATACACCCTGAACCAAAGGAACAATTGGTACAGTCCTTGTTAAAACAGAATGACAGATATGATAGATTAGCTGAAGAAGACAAGAAATGCACATGGTTTACGGATGGGACAGCAAAATATTTGGGCCATAAAAGACATTGGAAAGCAGTAGCCTATGACCCATGTACTAGGCAGACTTTGAAAAGTACTGGGATGGGTAGAAATAGTCAATATGCCTAAATTATGACAGTACATCAAGCCATCAAAACAGAACAAGGGGGACAGTGTCACATATTTACTGATTCACGGGTGGTAGCTAATGGGTTAGCTACATGAATGCTCATGTGGAAAAATCAAAATTGTGAAATTCATGACAAACAAATCTGGGGCAAAGAATTATGGGAAGATATATGGGAAATGTCTTTGGATACCACTTTGTCAGTTTTTCATGTAGATAATCATGTGGCCCTCACCATACCAGAATGTGAGGACAATGCACATGCTGATGAACTAGCAAAGATTACTCAACATGCTGTCCCTACTTTGATTCCAACTAATGACCTGGTACTAGCAAAATGGGTCTGTCAAATGGCTGGCCCTTTAGAGGTCAAGGTCACATACCAGTGGGCACAAGATTGAGGTATTGGTATTTCTCATTCATTGTTAAAACAGATAGCAAAAGATTGTCATATATGTCAATTGGGAAAGGAGCAAACTGTTCCCCAGGTAGTAACTGAGGAGATATCAAGGGGAAAAATTCCAGCTCAAATTTGACAAATAGATTATATTGGTCCCCTACCCCAAGATAAAGGATGCAAATTTATATGTACTTGTGCTGACACCTATTCAGGTGTACTACTGATTTGTCCTTATAAGAATGTGACCCAGAAAAACACCTATAAAATTCTAGATCTCATAAGTCTATATTATGGAAACCCAATGTAGATTCAGAGTGACAATGGGTCACATTTCAAAGGCAATGAAATGAAGAGTTATTGTATATTAAACAATACAGAATGGATATATCCTATTCCATATTATCCACAAGCATCTGGGTTAATTGAAACAATGAATGGATTGTTGAAAGAAGAAAGTATGCCTCTAGCCAGAATGATGACCCCAGATCTGCAAATGAGAAAACAGTAGACACATATGATCCCAAATATTGAGTACTGGACTGTGAGGCAAGATGTCCTAGCACCATATCCAGGAACACCTGGTTCGGCAGGATATGATTTACATTGTTTAGAAGACTTATATTTGGAGATAAAAGAAATAATAAACATCTCTACTGGAATATGTATGAGAATCCCTAAAAATATTTTTGGATGGATGTTACCTAAATCAGGTTTAGCAGCTTGAGGAATACATGCACTGGCTGGAGTAATAGAATCTACTTATCCAGGAGAAATTATTGTGACATTGAAAAATTTGGGTGAAGAACCCATACAGTTTTGTAAAAATGATAGAATAGTTAAAATGATTATTATTCCTTGTAAAACAATACCCCTTATGAAAACTGACTCTCCTTCTGAAATAACTATCAGGGGAACTGAAGAGATTGGTTTTACTGATAGAACAAAATTGGGAACTAAAGAAAGCATGGGTAAAGTGGAAGCCAGATGATGTTCCAAAGGTTGCGGACATTATAGCACATTGGAAATTGTGGCTGTTGTTTATTCAGGAGAAGATGATTATCAAATTGTACCATTAATATATTCTACCATAATGAGGCTATGATAGTGAGTTCATGGACTCTATAAGCATGACTCACCCTAAATTTGTTTCTTTTCAGCTTTATGTCTGTTAGACTTGTTTGTGAAATTTGTTTCATGCAGGCAGTACCTTCCACCTGCAGATGCCTGATTGCTTAAGCCAGATGCCACCCCCTTTCTATGACTGTGATGTGCCACCCCTGGACCTGGTGCTGATGAAGGTCCGGATGGCAGCTAATGAACTGACCTCTCTAATGGGACCTCTTAGGACAGGGCAGCTCTATGTCCAATTTCACCTGGAAGTAGCTATGAAGAAGAGATCTTCATGCCTTACCCCAAGATTCTGAGCCCCACACATTTGAGGGGGGGAAATATGTGGGTGTTTGTGCCCAAGACCCCACCCTAAAATATTATTTTATGTGCTTATTTTCTAATATCCCTGTTATACTGTTGCAAAGTTCTTTTGACACCAGTTACCCCTAAACTCTCTATTAATCTATGTAATGAAATGTATTGTTAATATATTTTTGCTATGTAAGGGACATGAAAGATCTTAAGGCTGAATGTAATGGTAATGGGAATTTGAAGATCTTCCCTGACCATTAATAAGTCTAAGGGAATTTGAAGACATTCCCTGCTTTGAAGATATGCCCTACCCCTTAAATGGCTGAATGTAATTATATGGAGCCTGTGGTGGGAGGAGTTTGCTGAAGGGTGGAGCAGAGTCCACAGGAAGCTGGGACTGAGAATAGCTAGACTAGAGGGAGATAATTAGGTTTGTGAGTAAATGTTGATTTATGGGAAAGCTAAAGGATGCTGTGGCTCTCTGTGCTTTTATGGTTTATCAACTTCCTTGCTACTATGATGGAATCAGCTTACTGGTTTGCAATTCAGTTTTCTGGTATCTGAATAAATGTTTTGCTTCTATCTTATATATGGAGTCTGCTATATTTTGCGACTGAGCACTATGTAGGCATATTTATAGTGACTGTTGGTTCTGTGAATATTGCATTGGCGCTACACACACAACTCTATCCTGCTCCTTCAGATGCACCTGCTTCATGGTCCTTGACAGTCTAAATTTCTCCCCAAGGAGGAAAAAAATCATGTTATTTATTGAGAACTACATTTCCCAGAAACCACCACAGCTAGGCTCTGAAAACTTCCTCTGCCTGTAGAAATCCATCTCCAAAAGCCAATTATACTGGCAAGGCAAACACTGCCCAAGAAATCCAATTTCCAGCTACAATGTTATATTCTAGCATAATATGCTTATTTTTAGAGCTCTTTGAAATATTAAATAACCAGTTGATCAAGTTATAGTACAATGACTCAATAGTGGAAAAATGGAATTGGTGCCAGTATCACAACAGTTTCCTTAAGCCATTTGTCAGTCTTGAAATGGAGTAAAGGGAGAGAGCCCTTTGAACACAACACAATTTTTTATCAAAGTCTGGTTCAAGTAAAATACCTTAACTTTAGGAATTCTCTCATATTTACTCCCTACTATACACAGTAGGGTGACTTGAATGTAGGTATCAACAAATTACTGATAAGAAAAAAATCTGCAGTTCTGTATTTCTCAGTAAATTCGTAACTTGCCCATAACCACCCTTCCATGTTAATACTATGCTTTTTGCCCATTAGTGAGATTACAAGAGAATCAACACTTCAGAATTCTAACCACTTAGCTATGTGGTTCTCCTTTCAACAACCATCATTCATTTAAGAGACTTACCCTGACAACAGAGGTGAGGAACTCAAAACTGTCCAGAAACTTAACATTTCTCTGGAATTCTCTTGTGCCACATGGGCAAATACTTGTAAGATCTGTTTTGTTTTGTTTTTTTTAACCAAGATAATGACTAAAGAACTCCTAGATTATCTCCCACATACATGCTTGCTCTCAGAATCTCTCCAGAATAAAGGGGTGGAAATACCAAAAAGACTCCTTCTTATAGACCAGTTCAAAGTGGTGATTTCTTTTAAAAGAGTCCATATTTCACCAATTCATACTGGAAGCCACCTCATCAGTGAAAACAGTCTTCAGAGATGAGTCAAGGAGTGTGCTCATATCCTTCATAGGAAGATGTTGCCCATTCATTCAGTGGTGTCCAACTTTTTGTGACCCATGGACCACAGAATGACCACTGAAAGGCTTTTCTATCCTCCACTATCTCCCAAAGTCTGTCCAAGTTCATGTTCATAGCATCCACAACATTATCTATCCCTCTCATTCTCTGCTATCACTTTCTCCTTTTGCTTTCAATCTTTCCCAGAATCAGGCTCTTTTTCAATGAATCCAGTCTTCTTATCATGTGGCCAAAGTATTTAAGTTTCAGCTTCAGTATTTGTCCTTCCAATGAGTAGTCTGGATTTTCTTCAAGTATTAATTTGATCTCCTTGCTGTCCAAGGTACTCTCAAAGTTATCTCCAGCACCACAATTCAAAAGCATTGATTCTGCAGCATTCGGCTTTCATTATACTGCAACTCTCACAGCCACACATTGCTACTGGAAAAACCATAGCTTTGACTAAAAAGATCTTTGTCAGCATGGTAATGCTTCTGCTTTATGCTGTCCAGAATCACCACAACTTTTGTTCCAAGAAGCAATCGCCTTTTAATTTCATAGCTGCAATTGCCCTCTACAGTGATTTTTGAGCCCAAGAATACAAAATCAGACACTGCTTCCATTTCTTCTCCCCCTACTACAGGAAGTGATGGAACTAGTTGCTACAATATTAAAATTTTTTTTAGCATTAACCTTTAAGGTCATAATCCTGTAAACTCATCAAGCTGATCAAGGAGCTCCCTTAATCCTCTTTATGTATATATCTCCTACAATACCCAGTGCTGTATTTCAAAGTTTTATTTAGTAAATTTCTGTTCTTGGACGTGATGATGCACATGTGCAGTCACTAGTGCTGGTGAGCCTCAGGTTAATATATCACTTGAGTTTGGTAAATCTGAGTTATAGCAGGGATAAAAGGATTCAGATTGTCAGACAGTATCTACACTGACGCCAATGTGGTGAGCTTCCATTAGCAGACAGCCACCAGAAACCTAAACAGCGGTAAAGTGATCTTTTAGAAAAACAGCAGGTTCCACACTGATCAATTTTGAAATTGAACTCTCAAGTGGCTACTGTACTTCTAAGTCTATGTTAGCGATAACTAGTCTCATAAAAAAAAAAACAAACCCTATAATTTTTTTGGTGAGGCAAAACATTTTTAAATTCTATGATTCTAAATAATCCCACAATTCCTACAAGCACATCCTTCTATCCTAATACTGTGGCAACTCTTTATTGTTCTGTAATTGCCAAGGTGCCACTTTAAATCTTATTTAAAAATGTATAGTTCTGTATAAGCAGATAAAATCCTATTAAAAAAAAAACATCTTAAGTTTCTTCTTGAAATTAGGCACTACAACTTCTACTTTGTCTCCCTCTAAAGTATCTCAAATTGTCTTGCATATAACAGTACAGTAGGAAAGAGTCCAGGACATGGATTCAGGAAAGACCTAGATTAGAATTCTCTCTCTACAAGAAGAGTTACATCATGGTTACTATCTGGGTAACCTTAATAACCTCTTAAATCATTTAACCTCTCTAAGACTCTATTTCATTATCTTTAAAATGGATATAATACCTACAATATATACCTCACAAAGCTGACATAAGGATCAAATGAGATAAAGTAATATAAAGCCCTTTGTAAAGCTTGAAGAACAACATAAATGTCAGCTCTTGCCATCATCATATCAGGTCCTTGATAAATCTGTGTGGATTCATTGGCAAAAGGAAAGAAAACTGTCAGAAAGCATATAAAAAATTTGCTGTTGTGGCTTACTGGGAGTCCCTATAAAAATTTCAACTAACTACCATAGTTGCAACCAGAAATATGATACTGTTAGGGGTTGGAAAGAAATTAGGTATTTATTTCTGTACTCAAACACAGAAAGAAAAGTAATCATCATTTAGTATAATAACTTTCTAATACTAAGTATTAGACTGTATCAGTAAAAGTGTTAACAAATAATCATTTAAATTATCCATTACCTCTTCTATCAGCCATAAGAACAGCACATATTTTGCCAAGGTTATATAAAAACAAAAATCCCTATGAATAGATAACAGGCTCACTTGGTAAGGTCTGTTAATACCATGGTTTTTAAACTTTATTTTTCTTCACACAAGCTTACCAGTCCCTGAAAAGGTCAGATGAGAACATCTGCAGCATATTAAAATTACAAACAAAAAAAAATTTTAAGTTTCTTGAGAGACAGTGACATCTTGTGGAAATTATGACCTTTCAAAGTGAGTTATTTAAATTGAATCTACTTTATACTGCTTTTCTTTATACTGTATCTATAGGGCTGTCAATTTGGTTACAAGTTTCACAACAAATAACTGGCATTGAGAGAAATGTACAAGCATATACAATTTAAGCAAAAAAATTCACTGCATTTAACTTCAGAGAACATATAAATATTCTGTTAGAAATGAATGCATATACTAGAATTATATATTTCTGGTCTGTAAGACAACAGAGAGAAGAAGGAACTGAATTTGGTCTTTTTCTGTAGTGAATTAACAAATAAAAGAAAGTTGTTTTAATCTAGCAATTCACACACATCATATACACATACTGGTACCATACATCATTCCTAGCACTTTTTTTCTTTTCACTTCTGGCTCTTAATGTATTTTTCTGAGACTGGGTGATTTTGTGAAGTAGGAGGTATATTCTGTGGTGTACTGCCTGACACAGAAGGTGAAAAGTTAACAGGTTTTGAAAGGTAACTGCCATTTGAAAGCAGGGCAAAACAATAAGAACAACAAAGAGCTCAATTGCAGCTTGCCTTTCTTCCTGCTTATGAAAGGAATAACAGATAATCACAAATCTGTATTTGTGTGTGTGATTGTAATCACATACATATATATGTATGTGATTGTAAATTATAACAATATGAATAGAAAGACACACTTATATTAAATTTTTTATCATAGAACATGTATATAAAAGAGTAATGCCACCATGAGTCATAAGCAGAGATAAGGAAATCCCATGACAGGAGGGAAAAAACAAAACAGAGAGTTTTGGCTTAGAGTTGAATGATTCAGAAAATTCTATTAAGTGATATTTTTTATATGAGTCTTTTATCTCTATAATTTTTTTCAAAAGAAAAACGATTAATTTCCAAATGGAGAGTATGAACAGAATTAATCACTGCAAATCACAGCAAAGTCAGAGTAGTAAATGATGATGCTATGGTCAACAAAATAATAAAACTTTCTTCACATAATTTATATATAATTTTCTTGTTCATGCAAATCAACAGTAAAATGGAGTACTACATTATAGATTCCATTTAATTCAATCTATTTTACAATAACTATTTGTGAGGATACACTAAAAAGTCATAGTTGGATACTATACCAGATTACAATTTTATAGCTCTCAAAAACTTTTTCAGAGGCAGAACACATTTGTGCATATAGTTATTACAGCTATTTGGGAATTAACATAAACTAATGCCTTACCCTCACTCAAACCTTTATATAAAAATATATAGAAAATCTACAAGTTAAAAACTTATATAAGACAATCTCTCTCCCTCTTTTAGAGTTTACAACCTAGTTGAGGAAAGACCACACAGAAACACACAAAAAAGGATAATAAGAAAGCATGTGAACAAATGCTTTTATTAGTTATAGGCAAACCAAATGCCATGGAATCAATACAGGTTTATATGATCAATAAAGATTTCCTCAAGTGTAACAACACAGTATAGTGGAAAAGAGCACTAGATTTAAAGTTAGAAATTTTGACTCCAAATCCTGGATCTTCTTAACTTGGGCAAGCCATTTAATCATTCTGAACCTCAGTTTCCTCATAAGTATAAGGAGTTTCTGGACCAGATGAAAGTCAAATTTCCTTTAAGGTCTAAATTCTACTATATGACTCAAACAAGGCACTGCAGGACAAGAAGTATTTGAGAAGGTTAAAAATAAAGAGAAATGGTTATGTATATATATGTAGGTGTACTCATTTTCAAATCAATGGTACTTTTAAGTTCAACTTTAAATCTCCTGGATGTGTAACAGGCATTGCAAACTCAACATCCAAAACAGAATTCATTAATCCTCCCACTAAACTCATCACTACTCTGAATTTCCCTTTGTCAAGGTCACTACTATTACAACCATGATTCTCATTCTCAGCGTCTCCCATATCCAATCCCTTATCTATAACATGATGTCATATCAATTCTACCTAAATATGTCAATTCTCTTGTTCACTCATAGAGACAAGAAGTGAACTACAATAATTCAGGACTACTGTAATAACTTCCTAGTTATCTTGTTATTTCCAATCTGTACTCCAAAAAACCCCCAAAATTATTATTTTAAAAATATAGCCATGAAATTGCCAGATGCTGCTCAAGAAGCTCCAATAGAGACATATTTATCCTTAATAAAATACAAACTCCTCTATCTGGCATCTAAAACACTTCACAGTATAACTCCAACCTATCTTTCTATACTGATTTTATACTATTTCCCAGTCCTGCCCCTGCACTCATATGCATTCTATATTCCAGACTATCTAGTTAATTTTTTTGTTCCTCATACATGATTTACCATTTCTTGTGTCCATTCTTTTGCCGAGGCTATTCCTCATTTCTAGAATGCTTTTCTTCTAATATACACATCTTGGAATCCCCAGCTCCCTTCAAGGCTCATTCTGAGCAAGGCCTTCCTGATCATCCCATAACTCCCTATCAAAGGTTTGTGCTTTCTACCACCTCTTAATAGTTTTGTATTTAATTTGTCTGGGTACCTGTTGTATCAAGTAAAGGCAAATATCAACAAGCATTTATTAGGTACTTAGTAAGTGCCAGGCACTGTGCAAAGATACATCCCCCACCCCCCAAAAAAGCAAAACACTTCCTACTCTCAAAGAATTCAGTTTAACTGGGGGAGATGAGACAAAAATTACTATGAACAAACAAGAAAAAAACAAAATAGGGGATAATATTAGAGGGAAGGCACTATGATTAAGAAGGGTTGGGAATGACGTTTTGCAGAAGGGGGTGTTTTAGCTGGGACCTGAAAGAAGCCAGGGAAGCTAAGAGGCAGAGATAAGGATGGAGAAAGTTCCAGGCACCCCAATTGGGAAGACTGTGGTACAATGGAAATAGCAGTGGATTTGAAATAGAGTACCAAGGCTCAAATCCTGCCTCAGTCACTTACCAGCTCTGCGATTTGGGGTAAATCACATAACCTCTCTGAGTTTTAGCTTCCTCATCTATAAAAAAAAAAAAAGGATTGGACTAGATGGCCTCTTGGGGTCCCTTCTAGTTTGAATATGTAATCCTATTATTCCATATAAGGTACTTGAGGACAGGGCAGCTCATTACTGCCTTTACATCTCAAAGGCCTTGCATTGTGCCTCGAACATAACAGGCACTTGACAAACTGAATTTGAATTTTAGGTATCAAATTCATACTTCCAGCCATATATTATGCACATCTTATTGGTTTACTGATCATGCACTTGAAAATTATGATGAAAGCCAAAAACAAAACAAAACAAAATAAAACACAAAAAAACGTTAACTTTTAATGCACGTCCTTACTGGTTGATCTTCCTCTCTCAAATACTCTCCCATTCCAACCTATCCTACATCAGCTGCCAGAGCTTCCTAAAGCCTGGAAGTATGACCATGCCATCCTCCTACCTTCTATAAGAGGCTGAACACCACTCAATAAACTCCAGTGGCTCCCTATTTCCTCCAGGATCAAATGGAAAATCCACTGTTTGGCTTTTAAAGCCTTTCACAACCTGGCTTCTTCCTGCCTTTCCAGTCTTCTCACATTTTACTCCCTATCCTGTTCACTACATTTCAGTGACACTGGTGTTTTGGGGTTTTTTTTTGGAGGGGGGAAGGAAAGGCAATTGGGCTTAAGTGACTTGCCCAAGGTCACAAAGCAAGTATGTCAAGTGTCTAAGGCCAAATTTGAACTCAGGTCCTCCTGACTCAAAGGCTGGTGTTCTATTCACCACACCACCTAGCTGCCCTGACATGGTATTCTTAATGTTCCTCACACATAGCACTCCCACCTCTCCACTGCCTTTTCAATGGATATTCCTCAAACCTGGAATGCTCTTCTTCCTCACCTCTATTTCTTAGTTTCCCTGGCTTTCTTCCTGTACATGTACACATACGTCTTTACACACACCTTGCTATGCATAGTTCTCTGCATGTGGTACTCCCCATTAGATTTTTTTAATTTCTTGAGGATTGAGACTGTAAGCACTTAGGTCAGTGACTGGCATATGGCCATTGTTTAATAAATGCTTGTTGACTAAATAAATGAATACTTAAAGTGAAACATGTAGGAAAAGTTTGACAGAGCTAATTAGATGTCATGGTATCAATTTTTAAAGTTTTTTTTTTTCCCCAAGGAGTTGTTTGATCGGTGGTCTATTTAAAATTAATTACATTATATATTATATATAATATTATATTAATGATATTCGTTTACTTTGTCTAATCAAATCTATAATTTCCTAAGGACATACACCTACATGTCCTTAGTTTCTAATGACTGATAACTATCAGAAATACATTAAATAGAAAACACAAACTGATTTTATGTTTTAAAAGTTTAAGCTTTACTCTCTGAGACTATCTGTGCAACCTTCCTATAAATTCAAATTGATATAAATTGCAAAAAACATATCAAAGGTACTACATACTAAGCTAAATTATCACTGTGCTGTAAGTGTTTGATTTTTCTGGAATTACATGTTTAAGGGAAAGAAAAAGAAAGTCTAAATGTCAGCTTCTGAATTGCCAGTAGCAATCTAGGCATTTAATTCAACAGAAATTATTTTCCACTTGTATTAGATTTCAATCTAACAGGCATCCGATTGATAACCATTTTAGCACAGCAGTTCAGTGAGACTAAAAACTACCTACTGAAAGACTAAACCAATACACTTTTCAAAAATTCCTACCTACATTTTCAAAGGATAGTTTTTATATTATACCTTTCCTGGAAGCCTATTCTATTCTTTGCTTAGCAGAAGCCTTTGAAAATGTAATTAAGTACACAAATCAACAAATTCTCTGGTTTTTAATATAGCTATTCCCAGTTAATTGTGTTACATGATATGGCCTTTATGTGACTATAAAGCATAGCTTTTTTTTTTAGACTTATGGATAGATATCTCCAACCTATTTTAAATTGCTATTAGGCACTAGGCTCATATTTACAGCAAAAAACTATTTATCTAATGAAAACCACTATATCATATATAACATTCTTTACCTGTATAACATTTTTACCTAAAAAAAAAAAACTGCTCAAGTTAAATGAATAATTTGTGTTGAGACATGTTATTTGTTTTATCTGTTACCAAGACATAATTCACGTTAAATACAAAATTTTCAAAACCTGCCATCAATATTGCTGCTATAAATTATGCACCCCTACATGTGCATAACTTCCATATTCCATTTCTAAAATCTGTATATCAAATATTAAAAACTCTGGTGCTATTCTATGTTCAGAGCTAAAACAGATTAAGTAGCCAGGACACTGGTTTCATTTTTAATGCAAATAGTTGATTTGGATAGATTTAAAATATTAAAATTCAGTGATAATATATAAGGATAAGAAGGTGATCAGAATGAGAAAGTAGAGAAACGAAAGCATTATAATAGGTACAATCCAGTGAAAAATTGAAAGGGTAAGAAAGGTGGAGGGCTGGATCTCATACTCTAAGAGAAATGGGTAGTCTCTTTTTAAATCCATGGCAAATTAGGGCAAAAAAACAAATAGTGGTGAATATTATATATAAAGAGTATGACTTTAAGGTCCCCTGCAAGTCAATTAACTAAGTTATACACAGGATGTTTAAAAACTTTAAGTGTGGTATAAGATTATTGTGATGCAATTTAACAAGTTTTAATTCAGTTATTAAATCCTTAATTTCTGAATAAACCTTTGAAAAGGCAAAAGAAATTTATATCTAGAGAACAATCATCCTAAAACACCAGTCAATAAATCATAACACAATTATTATAAAAATAAAGGTTGTCTAGACAGAAATAGGCTATAAAATATTTATCCTTGGGAGGATATTTGACAAATTAGGTTCATTTTTAGGGAAAAAATAAGTATCAGTGTAGGGGTAGAGATGGGGGTGGGGAAAGAAGGGAATTTGCCAGTAAAAACTAAACAGAGGCCCCATTTTTTTCTCTAATATGCCCCACAAAAAACCTGAAATGGGGTTATATATGGAATAATTTTTTTAATGTATACTATATGTATTATTTTTTCCTTAATAAAGATATCTGTAATAAAACAAAATAAAACAATGTGAAAGAGACTATGTTGGTAGTACTTTAAAAGAGATGATGACTGGTACATTGACAAAGGCTAATTAAAGACATATGAAAACAGAAGAGAATGTACTTACCCTTCTCCTCCCATTCTTGTTATTTTTAGGCGAAAATCTACAGAATTCAGACTGGGAGGTTTCCATTTCAAAATATCATCACACCGACCAGGTTTGTATTTCTAAAGTAAATTTTTAAAAATTAATGGTTATAATTTGATTAAATAGTTTGAGGTAATCAAAAAACTGAACTCAAAGGTACCCATCAACTATTTTCAAATACCTAGAAAAACATTGCTACAATTTCTTCCCTTAATAGTTTATCATATTACTCAATCAACAAAGAATCCAGGACATACTCTGTAACCAAAACTACTTCTAACAATTCTCTATCCCAAACTCAGTCCCAAACATTGGCATTACCACTTGACAGAGATCATGTTAAGAATTAAACTGATTTTTCTTATATAACCATTCACACAGTGGTCTAAAGAAGCTAGAATATCAAATCGCAAAATGCAGTAATGAAAGGAAGCAGAAATATCTGTCCAATAATCTGTTAGTAAAGTTCTTTACTTACCTCTCTACTACTGTTGGATATCTCTGACTCCAAAATGACTCCCTTAATCTGCTTCTACTCCTGTTAATGACACCACTCTTCAACCAAACTTAAAACTTTGAAATGATCTTCTAAATTTCCCTTTGCCTTGCCTGATGAATTCATCCAGACACCAAGAGCTATTGCTTCTCTTTCATCTATCTCTCATATTTGTTCCTGACTGTTCACTTCCAGTGCCATTATCCTAGGTTCTGATGTTATCTTTACCTGCCTGAATTACTCAAATTACTACCCCTATTGTCAATTTTTTTTTCTAAAAAAGAACTCTGGCAATGTAATTTTCATGATCAAAAATGTATAAGGAAAAACTACTGCCTATAGGATACAGCACAATCTCTTCAATATGGCATTCCAGGTCCTCTATAGAGTCAGGTTTCACCTTTTTTGTCTTTTTTCCTCCAAGAACTCTCTACCTCAATAAGGCTTGTCTTTTCAATGTCCTCTGAATTGCTGAATACTTAAACATGAAATCTGGGGACAAGGCCACCCTCCTTAAGGATGGGAATGAGTAGTTCATGGAAATTAATAGTATAGCATGTAGCAAAAACTGAAGAATAACATGACATAAAATTAGAACGCAGAATCTAAGAAAGCTTTATTTCATAATGGTCAGGTCTTACAGTATGAGAAGACAATATCATAGTCTTTATACTTAAACACTTTGGTATCATGGCATCATGAATTTAGAGCTAGAAGGGACCTCAGGGGCCATCTAATTCAACTTATAAATACAGATGAGGAAATAGTGAGCATAAGTGACTTACTTGAGATCTCTCTCTCTCTCTCTCTCTCTCTCTCTCTCTCTCTCT
>NW_027187302.1:6791119-6983832 GCF_028583685.1 Petaurus breviceps papuanus
GTCTCTGTCTCTCTCTGTCTCTCTGTCTCTCTCTCTCTCTCTCTCTCTCTCTCTCTCTCACACACACACACACACACACACAAGGAGAAAAACTGGATTCTCTAATTTCACCTCCAGCTATCTTCCCACTCAAGAGTTAAGACTGTGGACAGTCCTCCAATGAATTAAGACTAGAATTTTTAGCATCTCTCTGACTTATGGAGGAAATCCATTAATGTGTGAAGGATTTCAGCATCAGTTAAATTCCAAATATTTCCTAGGGGCTGAATTATGGTCCCCAAAGGCATCTCACTTGTAAGATCTAAGACACAGATATATACACATTATGTACATACATACATCTATTCACAAACATCATATATATGTATCTGTTGGTCAATAATTTATTAATAATACATTTACTTCCTATGTAATAGTACTCCCTATGTGCCAGGCACTGTGTTAAGCACTGAAAATAAAAGAAGTATAAAAGACAGTCCCTTTTCTCAAGGAGTTTACAATCTAATGAGGGGAGACCACATGCAAAAAAAAAAAAACGATGTAAAAACAAGCTACATACAGGATTGGAAATAACTGAGGGAATGGGGAACTAGAATTAAGGGGAATCAGGAAGGGTGTAGTGTAGAAGGTGGGACTTCAAGGAAGCTAGTAAGCCAGAAAGCAGAGATGAAAAGAACATTTTTCAGACATGGGGGATAGCTAGTGAATATGCCTGAGGATGAACTACTTTATGAGAGGAACAGCAAGGGGGTCAGTGTCAACCAGTCAATAAACATTTATTAACTGTCTCTATGTGACAGACACTTTGCTAATAAGCATTAGGAATAGGAAGAATGACAAAAGACAATATCTGACCTTGAGAAGCTTGCAATCTAAGAGGGGAAACAATATGCAAACAAGTAGGTACAAACATGTTACCTGGGTATATTTCATGTATGCACACATGTATGTATATGTGTGTGCATGCATGTATGCATGTGTATTGTATCTTTCTTACATTCTGCTTATCCACTTCTTCCTCCTTTCCTCACTGATTTTTTTTTAATGATGTCCCAGGAATGACTTATATAGTGATAATATGTTGGCAGGTAATAACACCAGAATCAAAACTTATTCTTTGATAGGCTTAAACAAGGTGTCAGCAATAGCAATCCCCTTTAGACCAGAATCTCTGATGGGAAAAGGAAAGATATGTAAACAAGGAACTTTCCTACCTTCTTATATTTGCTGATGCTTTTCCTCATAATACTTCAAACACTTTATATAGAACAGAGCCTATAATTCTTCAGTTAGACACTTGTACAAATCTAACCTATCCCTCAACACAGCACAGAATCACCAAACGTTTGGAGAATAAATGGACCATTTAGATATGTTAACTTTATTTTCCAAAACCAAAATAAAGGTATATTGATTTTTTTCATGGGCTCAATAAATTAGAATAATTTCCTGAGATGTTATAATCAAATTATTTTGGGAGACTATATTTATTTTTCTTGATGATTATAATATTGTCAATCTTATGAACAGAAACAATTAGGCAAGTGTTGTTACAACATCTTTTAAAGAATACATCTTCTATTGAGGCCAGTTAAAACAAAATGACTAAACTATTAATAGTCATAACATTCAGATATAACTCTACAAACTACTCATATGAACTATACTCTAGTTCTTCTGCCATTTTTGCTTCAAATACCGTTAAGAGAGAATGACAATTTCTGAATAGGTACCATATTTCCTTTTATGTCTTCTCTGGCCTCCTAATTTCCCAAATATATGGCCAATGTTGAGCAGTAAACAATGTCTGAGTATGTGTAGAGGCATGAATACTTACACGTTTAATTTTCCCATTTGGGCATCTGATTACTGTCAACAGCAGATCTTAACTCCTAATGGCTTGTTAAGAACAGATTTTTTAAAATGTGAACTGTGTTTAACTAAAACTTGCTTGCTGAAAGTTTTTTGTTTACATAACTTTCCATTTTCCATAAAAGGTTCTGGTTTAAAGGAAGTTGTCACTGCTGACATCTCTTTAAGCCTATCAAGGAATAAATTTTGATTCTGGTGTTATTACCTGGCAACATATCACTATATAAGTCATTCCCAGAACATCATTTAAAAAGAAATCAGTGAGGAAAGGATGAAGAAGTGAATAAGCAGAACATAAGAAAATGTTTATCAAAAGCACTTTCAATATTATTTGCTATTGTTAATTTTTATACTCTTCAATTGAATGTTAGGAACAAAATATGCCCATTTCCATTCTTGGCATTATCTTTACCATTTGTTAAACAGTGAAGAAGATAGAGTTTTTCATATATTTCACAATAATCATCTGAACACATTATACTGTTATTTCCTCTACTTTATTATATTACAAATGTTTAATCAAAACAATTTTAAATGCTTATTGTAAATGATCACTAGAATTCCTCTTGAAAACTCAGAAAAATGTGGGAAAATTTTTCTATAGGATGGGACCCTAACTTTGAAAATTATGACCATCATTATTACCATCCAAAGAACCACCAAATAAGCATAATTATTCAAATTAATAACAAAGGCCAATTAAATTTCAATACAATACATTAATCAAAATACTTCACCCTGCTAAAACTTAAAAATTTTAATCTACCACTTAATTCTATCATATGTTTATTCATTTGTACATTTATTCATTTAATCATGATGTATTCACATATTCAGTATGTATTCTATGTAAAGAAGCTGTGTGCTAGGTGTTAAAAAATTTCACTAAGTTATATTCTTGGTATTTTAATGTTGATAAAGCACTTTCTTCACAATAACCCTGTAAAGTAAGTAGTACACATATTATTTCTACTTTACAGATGAGGAAAAGTTAAGAGAATTTAAGTCACCATTCACAATGCATTACAGCATGAATTAAATCCCAAGATTCACTCAAGTTTCCTGCTTCCATCTACCTCCACTAGATCAGATGGTTCTTACACACCATGAGTTCACATTTATATAATACTTTGTAACTGAGATAGTCAGGTGTATTATAATCTCCATTGATAGATGAGTAGAGGATAAGAGATTGCGATCTGTTCACAGTGACAGAGCCAAGATTTGCATCTAAGTTTTTTGATTCTTCTTCCAGGGCTATTTCTACTGCCTCTCTATGGAAACTGCAACCGTATTTTTTTTTCTTCCCAATACACAAATATATAAGGTGCTTCACTTAAAAAGAAATGAAAGAAACGGCAAAAAAATTAAATACAAGGAGGTCAATAACAAAGATTTCCATGCACAAACATTATAATGATTACAATACTGAATTAACCCTGCATTTTTTTTAACCTATCTAAAGATGTTGCTACCTAGGCATGGGCATGATGGAATGCTTGGATTTATGAGGAAACAAAGTAAATAAACCTGTTTGTCTTTAAGAGTCTTGTTTTGCTTCTTTTTATTAGTTAACATTTGGACATGGCATAGTGGACTCAGAGTTAGAGAACCTAATAAATTCAAATCCAGGTCAACAACTTACTACACCTATGTGACCTTGAATTAGTCCCAGTGTTGATACCATTTCTCTTCCATTCTACAAAGTTTAACACTTATTTAAACACTATTTTCTATTAGAGGAATATCTATTTCAGGCCCACTACCAGTATCATTATCCCTAAACTGATTCTGTTTTCTTATTTATAAGACAAAAAGGGCTGGTATAGATGATCACTTTATCATACCTTTATAGCTACAATCTTTATTTCCTAACAATTAAACAATTAACTTAAAGAATAAATTTATATCAATATTATCATAAAAAGTTATTTAACAATTAACATAAAGTGATCCTCTATACAAAAACAGAAATGTATTTTCCACCTTATTTCTAGGAAGTAATTTTATATTTGTGACAAGTAATGAAAAAGTATAAGTAAAATGATGCTTCACTATCACTATGAAGAAGAGCAATTTTATCAAAAATAACAGAGATGCATGTGGGCCTTTATTTCCATTTACCAAAAAAAGTATAACACCACCTACATGAAATTAATTATATAGATCTGTTATAAAGTTGTTTAAAAGTGCACAGAATGCTTATGTTTATGGTTTTAGGGTAATATAAAACCAAAAATGCTGTACTGGCATTTTTATGGACTCATCATGCATAAAGTGTCAGTATGGGGCACACAGTTTCCGGTGTTGACACCATTTCTCTTCCATTCTACAAAGTTTAACACTTATTTAAAAACACTATTTTCTATTAGAGTAATATCTATTTCAGGCCCACTACCAGTACCATTATCCCTAAATGAATACATTTACTATCAAGAAGCACATTTGAAATACATGACATCAGTACTAATGGAAAAGCAACTCAAGGAATAATCTTTTTAATCAGAAAGTTTATTAACAACCTTCTTTGTGAGCTCTATTTAAATTCTCTCCTTCTCTTGTTGATACTGGGTCAACAGCATTTTGGGGGGATACCATTCTTCTTAAAGAAGAAAGGTCATTCCATAGTCATCCTTTCTCAGGATTTCCAAATTCTTAAAGGTAGTAAAAATAGGAACTAATGGTTCTGTGACTGTTTTTTTTTTCCTTAAAAATTGGAGATATGGAAATAACAGAGATCAATCAGTAGACTTAAATATATTTGATATCAACCAATAAACAATTGTCTAATAAATGCCAGGCATTATGGTAGATGCTTGTAAACATTAAGAAAAAGTTAAAATAGTAGCAACATGGCATATTGAATAGAGTTTTTGGCTTGACTCTCTAATGAATTAAGAGTCAAGAAAACCTGAGCCCAAATCCTGCCTTGCTACTACTACTTGCTTGCTGAGTGATGCTAGGCAAGTTATGTGCTTCAGACAAGTCTGTAGGATTTTGTTATTCTCAGCTAGGTTGCATAAGGTTTGTTGGAGGTAGTGTACATCAGGAGTTCCCTACAGTGAAAACATTATAGACCCATCTGTATTTGCGTAAGAAAAATCTTATTAAATAAAATTTATCTGGAATAATTGAATGAGAAAATTTTTCAGAAAAGTAAAGTTTTCCAGTTCATTCTGAAAACTTTACATTTTTAACAATTTCTAATGAAATTAAGAAAATCTCTCAAAATGTCACAATGAAGTTGCTTGTATTTAAAGATGTGAAAACAAAATACATCAAAATACTATGAACAAAATAAAACGAATTTAATTTCAAAATATTCAGTTATACCTGAGACTTTTTAAACCTCTATTTATGCCAGAGGAAAGTTTGGATCTAATCAACTGACAACAGCTGTGGTCCATTAAAAAATAGATTCTGAGTATCACAAGAAAATAGTTAAAGTAAATAGGAAAAAGACTCATTTCTGTTTTAAAAGAGTAGTGTTGGTTCAAAATCCAAAAGTCTAGCAATATAACTTAAAGATGCATATATAACTTTCTCTTTCTTTATATATCTATCTAGGAAAGAAAAGCTAGAAGCACAGGAGTGTTAAAATGTAATTATTAGAGAAATGGAAATTAATGCGACTTTGAGGTTCCATCTCCAACCTATCAGACATCCAAAGATGACAGAAAAGAGAAATGGAAAGTATTGGAGGAGACATGAGAAAGAAAACAGGTACATTAAGGCACTGTTAGTAGAGCTGTGAATCAATACAGCCATTTTGGAAAGCAAACTGGAACTATTCCCAAAAAGGTTAACAAAATGTGCATACCCTTTGATTCAATTATACCACTAGTAAGCTGAAATCACCCCCAAAAAATAAAAAAAAGTTAAAGGACTTATATGTATAAAAATATTTATAGCAGCTTTTCTCAAGGAAGGCAAAAATTGAAACTGAGAGGCTGTCCTATTACAGAGTAGCTAAACAACTGTGGTATATGAATGTCATGGAATATTATTGTGCCATAAGAAACAATGAGATAGTTTCAAAGGAAACTGAGAAGAATTTAATGAAATGATGCAGTGCAAAGTGATCAGAACTAGGAGAAAAAGTTATTCATTAATAACAACATCATAGAGAAAAACAACTTTGAAAGAATTTAAAACTCTGATCAACACAAAGATAAACTATGAGTTCAAAAGGATGAAGATGAAACATATCACGTCTTGACATAAAAATTGATGAATTTAAAAAGCAGAACAAGACATATATTTCCAGACATGGTCAATGTGGGAATTCACCTATGTGTTGAAAGCTTTATTCTTTTTTATTTGGTCAAGAGAAGAAAGGGCGGGGGGAGTTAGAGGATGGATGGATGGATAAATCCCTTAAAAAAGAGAAAAAGGCTTCAAGATTTGAAATTCATTCAATCCCTTTAAGTGAGCAATAATGGTATCACTATAAAACTCAGAACAGTAGAATCTCGTTTCTTCTGTCTCACTGAAGTAGAAAACATGGTTTATCTACTAAGTTGCTGACAAAAACAGTAAGAGGCAAGAAACTTTTTCTGTGCTATATATGGAAATTGCGAGAAGGAAAGTTGTAATGTGGAAGAGATAACTATAAAATTGATCTTTTCTAATTTACTTCTGTGGATTTTGACAGCCCCAAATCTGAATCATTTATGGCCTTTGCCTTCCAAGAGTTTACATTAGCATATAGTATCACATATCTGTTATATGCTAGACATTAAGTAATAGTTTGCCCTTCTGTATATATTTTAAATTTTAAAAGCTAATGTTACCTTGTTTCAAGGTTAATGAATTAAGCCAGAGTATTTCCATAGAAAAATATTTAAGGTACTTACCTATTATTAAATATATATTTATGAAATCCATGAAAATGAGATCTTTATGCATAGAAAATAGAATAAGGGGTCCTGTAATTTCCTTGTTACATTTTTCCACACTACAATTTTCCCTATCACAGTTTTGGTATATAGCACAGAAATTAAATGGGAATTCTGAGGGAGTTTTGCCAAAGTTACAGATGCCATGTGATGGTCAGTAGACGACACAGAAAAAGTCTAGAAACTCAGAAATGCACAAAATATATGCAGAGTACTACAAAATATCAACATATTTTATCATTTAATACTGTAAGCACCTCATAAAAGAAAAAGGAAAAAAATTCAAATTTCTTCTCTGGTATGAAGGGAGGGCCAAAAAATTTTACACAAATTTTCCAGATTATAGGGTTGCCATGTCCCTAAATCCTCATGTATGTGGAAGGGAAAACTGTACTTAACCAATCACAAATATGCAATATATAGATCAGATGGCTTCACTAAGTTTTGGGTTGGCATATTTTAAATTCTAAAATATCTTAAACTGTTTCAAAATATGTTTTGTATTGTAAATGAACTACATAAAGAGTGTGATAAGTTCAAAGAATAATAAATGCTGGAGAAATAACAAGACAATTAAGATTAGTCCCTAAATTGATCTTCCCTGTACTAGTAACAAATAGCCCAGAGTAGTATTATAGATCTGGAGCTTGGTGTCTAGAAACTGTTATTCATCAACCATGAAACCTTGCACAAGTCACTTAAACTTCATGTACCTCCATTTCCTCATCTATAAAATGAGAGAATACAGCAATGCCCTGCTTATTTCACAGAGCTCTGAGGAGCTTCCCTAACAAAGGTAAAAGGATATTATAAATTCTAGAGCAATGGTGTCAAATTCAAATAGAAATAGTTTCAGTCAGCAGCATATTCATTTGGAAAACCACAAATTAGCATTATCTGTTTTACTTTATTTTTTTTATTCTGTTAAAATATTCCCCAATTACATTTTAATCAGGGTTGAGGCACACTTTGGAATTTTGTACCCCAAGCATCCAGACATAAATTTGACATTTCTGTTCAAGAGTATCATTAAAATGAAAGCTGATATGATTTGAGTATTTAATGAATACTTTTCCTGCACATGCTCCTGTGTGCTCCCACTCTGAGAACCAATTTAAGACAAACCAAAAAAAATGATGCACAATATGAAACAAACATCCCACATCTGACCTGAGGGTCATTCCTTGAGAATCATGACCTCTTCCTCAGAACAATTTATTAACTTTACCCACTCTCCTTAGGGTAAAGGAAAAAAAACCTTCTTTGGATCTTATAACTTTCAAAGTACTTTCTTCATAAGAATATTATGAATTATGAAAACATGTTGTTTTGTTGGTGGTGGGTTTTTGGTGAGGGATGAAGGGATGGAGGTGGGGGGGGGGGTGTCAATATATATTGCTACAGGGAAAATCCCTCTAACATCAACTATAATTTACCATACAGTTTTAGAACACTGCCTGGAGTGCCACAAGGTTAAATCACTTAGCCAAGGATCATGCAATCAGTCTGTATTACAGGGAAGTATTTAAACCCAGGTTTTATCGACTACAAAACTAACTTTCTATACACTATACTAAGCTTCCTCTGATAAGACAAAGTATCATTACCCTCATTTTACAAGAAAACGGAAAGGAACAAACATTTATTAAGCACCTACTATGTGTCAGAAATTGTGCTAAGCACTTTACAAATACTATTTCATCTGATACCCACAACTTAGTGAGGTAGTTCCAATCATGATGTTCATTTTACAGTTGAGGAAACTGAGGCAGACCACTGTTAAGTGATTTGCCCAGGGTCATACATCTATTAAGTGTCTGAGGTTGAATTTGCACTCAGTTCTTCCTGATTCCAAGTCAAGAACTCTATCCACTATGTCACTTACCTGCCTTTTACTGAGGAAAATTGAAGCTCAATAACAAGTTGAATCACTTGTCAATAGTCACAAAAGACAATTAGGGCTGGAGCTAGACTTAAGATCAGGTCTTCATCAGTTCCTAGCCAACTGTCTGATTATAGGACTCTTCAAACTTAAATAGGTGACAGGGAGATGTGAAATCCATCAGTGTCTTCCTTCCAAATTTTTTCACCCTAGTACTAACTGCCAGGGTTAGGATTCAGAACTCAGTCACCTTTGGTGCGGCTGGGCTCCCAGCACACTACTCTGTATGGATTCTTCTGTTCTTTGCATGAACTTACAGAATGGTAGCTCTTTCATCATAAAATAATATTCCTCTTTTAGTCCTTAACACTTAATTTCTATAAAACAAACTTAAAATTTTTTGTCTGTGATTTAGAGAAAATCAAGCTTCTTATTTTGATTTTTAGACTAACTCAAAACTAAGTCTGAATGCAAGTAAGCTGTGATTATACTTTTATAAAAGATTGTCTTAAAGTCAAGATTGAAATGAAAACCCTGATAGAGAATAGGGTTCCTTCCTTTGGAAGTACAGTAAGTTCTGCTATAAGTCAACATGTACATTCTTAAAAATCACTGCGCTATGGAAAATTATGAAATAAAAACCACAGGGCTTATGGAGAAAATGGGGTTAGAGGTTAGTTACAGTGACAAATTTTAAACAATAGGAACCTAATAAATATGGTGGTACAGTTTTATACATGTTAAACTATTAAGAAATACATAAATACTACAATAGTGGTTGTGTCCTCAGCAAGAAATATATAAATACTACAACAGTGGTAGTGTCCTCAGCCTTGGGCTACTGCTCAGTTCAGAGAATGGAGAAGGGTGTGCAGGTAGAGATCAGCCCTTGGACTTCCACCCACAGCTCCTACTATGTTAGAAGATAGACAAAAAATATGGTACTTTATCTTTACAAAGTTGTGAAGAACAAAATCAGTGTCTGAACTCATTCCCATGTGAAGCCACTGTAGGCCTGACAAGAGGAATTCATCAGGATCCCACCATGGGATCCAGGTAATTGACTATACAAGCTACTGTTCTGTGAGGGGCATGGATGGGATCACAATATTCCTGGAAAGAGAGAAATACATGGTCCATAAAATATTCCAATGGACCATTATTACCCCCATTCCCGTGGTGCCACGGTCATTTGCATGAAGGCAACATGCTGTGGGGTTTTTACTGGTCAGGTGGCTGGTGGTAGTAAGGTTCAAAGGGACTGGGTCACAGTCATGTTGGCTGAGAAGGAAAGTAATGGAGACTTCTCTGTCTTCCCTTCTCCTCCATGTCTGGTTCTCTAGGCTCCCATTTCTAGCTCTTCTTACAGGCTTTATTAAACGTTGGTGGTACTCCTTCAAACTTGTCTGTAGAGGTCAACCCTCCCCAATGCAAGCTCCACTACCATGGTGCAGTTTTCCTCAATGATGAAATCAAGCATCAAAAACAAATGCAAACTTCATATTATGCTCACACTGTTCCCTGTAATACATCAATCTCGGAACCAATTAATGTTTTCAAAACAGTCATTACAGCAGAAGTGACTGTACTAAGAATACAATAGTAGTCAAATGTAATGGATAATATCTAAAAGTCCCCTTCTATCATCTAACAACTTGAGGAAGGGCAGAGAAAAGGATGTTCAAGGATTATTCTGTTCAACTATGCTGACTCTAGTCAACAATACATCTGAATATTTCTTGATGAATCACCTAGAACAGATTAAAATGCATAAAACTATGGAAGTCAAAGTAAACACTAGTACATATGCTATTTACACCTAAATGTAGCTCTTCCCAAAGAATAACCTGACACAAGAATCAGATTTGACACCTGCAAAATAAAGATTGAACAATACTGCTGATGAATATTTTTGCTGATTACAATCAAACACCCCGAGCTTTGGTCTGAACTTTCATCATACCTTGAAATTCACTAAGTCTCTATCTCCCTTCTTAGACACCACATTTCTTCCCAGCCCCTGGTTTTCTAACTCTTCCAGATGAGGCTTCTTTCTCCACTAAAACATATGCTCCTTGAGGGAAAAGATCATCTAATTTGCTTTTTCCATTTTCTCATTGCTTAGCATTTTGTTGGATACAAAGTAGCTATTAATAAATACATCATCTATTGTAATATATATGTACGTATATATTATACACACATCTATCACTAGATCTATGAACGTACATGAACCAATACCCCCCAAAAAGTCTTGTGAACAATCCTGGAAACAAGTCAGATGCAAATTTTGGTAATATCCAGGGAAGGAAACTAAGATCTGTAAAATAATTAACAAAAATAAGAATTTACCTTAAAAAATTCATTTTCTTGATCTATACCTATGTCTGAGGGAAAGAATCAAAAAGAAACCATATTACTACAAGTTTGTGTTAAATTAATATGTTTAAGGAATTAAAATATGACTGATAAAAAATAAGCCATAAGTGAACAAAGATTACTTGATAAGTCCTATGCAAATTTTTTTAGTCAATATTGGAATACTGAACGATAATTAAGTTAAAATTAATGTATTTTTTGTAATAAATTTGTTCTTTCAACACTACTTTCCTTCATGTTAAAGCTTCCCAATGCCCCACATTTCAAGGGGCTGCTAGGTGGAGCAGTGAATAGAGCACTGGCCCTCAAGTCAGGAGGACCTGAGTTCAAATCCAGCCTCAGACATTTGACACACTTACTAGTCATGTGATTTGGGGCAAGTCACTTAACCCCAACTGAGCTCCAAAAAAAGAGAAGGATTTCAAGCTCTTATCTGAGATGATTTTAGAAAATTTCAGTCCATTAACCATTGGCATGCAGAAATAATTATAAAGATCACTGCCAACCACAGACTAAAAGCATTTCTATCATCTATAATGACTGGTAATTGTTTAAGGAGGAACAAGACATTAAAAAAAAGTCTTATCAATATACAAACTACAATGCCCTGAAGGTATAAGATAAGAGAATAAAAGGCAAAACTGCCCCCAAAATCAAGAAATTAGCTAGGCAGAAAGAAACAAATGCCACTTCCGTGACCACATTTCATCTAGTCCAAAAAAAAAGGTAATACAAGAAAGAAAAACACAGATTTTTAACCAAATATAGCTTGGATAACAATGATGATATTTTTAGAACTTCCCTCTTAAATATGTAGTCAAAATTTTTATGTAGACTGCTTTATAAAATAATGGAAAAATGCATAATTGGTATAAACAAGTTATAGCATATTACTAGGATAATTTACATGGAAAAAAGAGGCCAAAAAAATAAAGTCTCATTATTGGATCAAAGCTTTGGACCTAGGGCGTACACGGGAGAACTTCTAGTCAAAGGATCACAGATCTAGAGTGGGAAGGAACTTGAAGAACTATCTAACTCCCTTGTTCTACATATGAGAAAATAAGGCCTAGAGAGGATAAATGACCACACAGACTCTTGGAGGTAGGAAATGGTGGCGTTGTGCTTTAAGCTTAGATCTACTTATTTCAAACAAAGCATTTCCACTGTACAATGTATATTAGACATATTTTACCAAAAGAGAATGTGGGTTTGTCACGTACTGAGAGTGAAAATTAGTGTTGCCCTGCTATCCACAAAATATTAAGAGGACCATAGTAACACAGAGCAAGTTAGGGAGATTTTTGGTAAGGGGTTTAGGGTAAGACATGAACAAAAATTATCTAAGATTACACAATGCAGAGCTGTCATAATCAGTGAACTGTATAACAGCAGTCAAAAACAATCATACTACTATTTTGAACATACATACACCTATACACATACACATATATAACTACAAGGTACTAACATTGCCTTTTACTTCTTTAACCCAGGGTCCATGAATTTTTTTTTTTAATATTGATAAATGTATTTCAATCTAACTGGTTTCCTCTCTAATCCTATGATTTTATTTTATTCATTTAAAAACATTATTCTGAGGAGTTCATAGGCTTCATTACATTACCAAAGAGGTCTATGATACACATACACACACAAAAAAGCTGAGAAACACTTTTCTATAGAAGACATGCAGGAGAGAGGAGTGTTGGAATTTGAAAGGGTAGAAAGGAAAACAGACTTCAGGAAAGGGCTACCTATACACGGATACTTTTAAATTAACTCATATTTCATGGCAGTAGTTTTTCAGGGAAACCCTGTACCTTCCACAATGGATACTTAAAGCATACACTGTCATTTCATAATCCAAGAAATAATAAAATGAATATATGACAGCAGTCTAGCTCAGGAATGTTTTGATGGGCTGTGGTCTTTGGGGGCTCCCCAGGGAAGAAACTCTAACACTGTAGGTCAGTAAATATTCTTCAAATTATAGTCTTTGAGAGTTGACTAGAAAGCTGAAAAACTCCAGGAATTGGTTATGTGTCACAGGGCCAGAGTGTCTTAAGAAGAACTCAAATCAATTCTCATTCTTATGTAGCCAAAAGGTCGGTCTCTTTGTAAGGTTGCTTCTGCGTAACAATATTTATTGCCACAAAACAGATAAAATGATAAAATTTTAGTTATCATGATATTTTACACTGTAAGTGAATTCACACATACTGTGGAACCAAGAAGAGATATCAAGGGACACTGAAGCTATACTTGCTTTTAGTTTCTTGGGGATTTTGTTTCATTTTATAAATCGTAGGCCAAATAGGAACAAATGGTTCTTAGATCTCTTTTTCTCTAGATATAGAAAGACAATTAATATTATTCTTTAATATAAGGTGGTTGCAATTCTATGCTCCAAAAAATTAATCTGACAATAAGAAAAACATTTTTCCAAACAATCTGTTTTTAGTATAACAAACGAAATATTCCTAGGTAGAAGTAAATTTAAAAATCCATTTACTGGGTGGTTTAAAAAAATCTTGTGTGGCATATACATGATATTTAAAAAATGTTTTGGTTATTTTCAATGATTAAAAAATTTATTTTGTTCTAATTCTGTGAAGGAATTTAACCTGAAGGTAATTCATAACACTGGTGTTAGCAGTATTGCTTTTAATATGGAATTAAACATAAATAATAAACAAATGAGGCCAATAGGTCTTCGAAATTGAAGATTCCTGAAAACTGACTGTAATAAAAGTATTATTTTGTTATATGATCCTCAAAATAAGAACATCCATATTTATATTTGTAACTTTTTTTTTCATTCAAATGAATTTTATTAATTTCTATAAAATATACCATCAATAAAGAGATTTAGTACATCATACAGTATTAGTAGCTTAAGCCATTTAAAACTAAATATTTTTGAGTCTTTAAATTTAAGACATAGACTCTAGCTAAACTATATACAAGAGGACAAAAACATCCTTTTAAGCTACGTGTTCCAATGTATAATTATAGAGTAATGAGTTTTAATTACATTAAATTCACCAGCACGTACCTAGATTAAAATAATTGTCAAAGCTATATTTAACTGACACATACACAATTCTTAGTTCTTTAAGAATTAAGCTGGTTTTACCAGGTGTGGTGTCAATTTCAAAACTTTGGTGGGAGGAGGTAGAAATGACTGACAACAACTATCAATGTATTATTACAGGAGATATCAATTCCTATCTGATGATTAAATGAAGAAGTGAGGTGACAAGAAGGAAAGAATAAAAGAAATTGCAATAAGATTGAGAATGTTTTAGAAATTATGTTTCAAGTCATCCTGGAAATGAAGGTATCCTAAAATGAATAAGTACAAAGTATAGTCCTTTAAAAGAACTGCAAATGTGTATATGATAATAATATCCAAATATGAATGACTCTAAGGACACTTTGCTGAGAATGAAGAACAAACAAGAATTCACAAAATCTATGATGTTAAGAGGATGGAGCCAAGATGGCAGAGTAGGAGCAGGAACTCACTAGTACTCTCCTAAATTCCCCTCCAAAAAAATTCAAAATAACACCTCAAGTTGAATTCTGGAGTTGTAGAACCAACAAAAGGTCAGGTGAAACAATTTTCTAGACCTAGGAAGTCAACCAAAAAAGTCTCTCTCACCAGCTGGTTGGTCTAGAGGAAAGTTTAAGGTTGCCCAGCCAGCAGCATGCCTTGTAGGTGGCTGCATCAAAGGAGGCAATAACTTTCAGAGCTCTCAGCCCATAGATGGCAAAGGGGTTGGACAACTGGTGATAAAGAAGTAACAGCAGCCCCTAGCCTAGTACTAGATTCAGGATCCACTCTGAATGCCCATATACAGTACCAGGTCACAGTCCCAAGACAAAGAGGAGCACTGTGTCACAGCAGGGGAACAGGGGCCCTGATCACAAGGCAGAGAAGTGTGTTTGGGGTCACTCACAAGGGAGCAGGGATCTTAATCTCAATTCCAAGGAAGAAAAAAAGCACTAGCAATTGCAGCTGCAGGACAGCAGGGGGCCAAAAGGAATGCTAGAACTTGTGGTTTCAGGAAACCAATACCTATTCCTGGATAAAGATCAAGGCACAGTCCAAGAGACAGTGCCATCCCTCTCCTTAGATCATACCTCCTTAAAAGTACAGATAACCTACATACCCCAAAATTAGCTCTGAAAACAGAAGCAAAAAATCTGAAGCTTGGAACAATTACACCCTGGACAACAAAAGTTCAAAGTCAAGAAATAGGCTGGAAAAATGAGCAAATAAAAAAAAAAAAAAGAACTTGACCATAAAGTTACTACGGTGACAGTGAAGATCAATACACAAACTCAAGAAGACAAATGTCAAAACAGCTATAAGCAAAGTCTCAAAAAGAAAAAGAAATGAGAACTGGATACAAAATCAAAAATTCCTAGAAGAGCTCAAAATGGATTTTAAAAATCAAAAGAAATAGAGGAAAAATTGGGGAAGTAGAGAATAAGATACAAGAGAATTATGAAAAGTAAGACAACAGCTTGGTAAAAGAAGCATAAAAATGCTAAACAAAATAACAAATTAAAACACAGAAATGGTAGAAGAGGTACAAAATCTGACTGAAGAAAACATTCCTTAAAAATTAGGACTGGTGGGGCGTATAGGTGGCACAGTGAATAGAGCACTGGCCCTGGAGTCAGGAGGAGCTGAGTTCAAATCCGGCCTCAGACACTTGACATAAAAGCTAACTGTGTGACCTTGGGCAAGTTACTTAACCCCATTTGCCCTCCAAAAAGAAAAAAAAAATTAGGATTGAGTAACTAGAAGCTAATGACTGAAACATCAAGAAACAATAAAAGGGGAAAAAAGTCAAATGAATAAAAACATAGAAGAAAATGCTAAATATCTCACTGAAAAAAACTGACCTAGAAAATAGAGAAAAGATAATTTAATAATTATTGGACTTGGGGGCAGCCAGGTAGCACAGCAAGTAAGAGCACCGGCTCCAGTGCTAGGAAGACCTGGGAATCAAATCCGGGCTCAGACACTTAGCACCCACCCAGAAACACCTGGCCATGTAACCTTGAGCAAGTTACTTAACCCCAATTGCTTAAAAAAAAACCAAAACCAAAAAAAAAAAAAAAGAATTATTGCACTTCCTGAACGCAACGATCAAAGAAAGAGCCTCAGCACCTTGTTTCAAGAAATTGTCAAGGAAAATTGCCCCAATATCTTAGATCCAGTGGGCAAAGTAGAAATTGAAAATAATCCACCAATCACCTCCTGAAAGAGATCCCAAAATGAAAATTTCCAGGAAAAGCCAAATTCAAGAGCTTCCAGATCAAAGAGAAAATACAAGAAGGAAACAACTCAAATATTGCGAAGCCACAGAACCACACGAGATTTAGCAGCTTCCATATTAAATGAACAGAGAGCTAAGAATATGATTTTATGGAAGGCAAAAGAGCTAGGATGACAACCAAGAATAACCTGCCCAGCAAAACTGAGTATAATATTTCAGGAGGCAAAATGGGCATTTATTAAAACAGAGGACTTTCAAGCATTCCTGATGAAAAGGCCAGAGCTAAATAAAAAATCTGACTTTCAAATACAAGACTCAAGAGAAGCATAAAAAGGTAAACATGAAAAAGTAATAAAAAAGACTCAATAAGGTTAAACTGTATTTCTATATGAGAATATGATCATTGTAATTCCTAAAAACTTTATAATTACTAGGACAGTTAAAAGGAAACCATATAAACAGAGGGCATGGATGTGAACTACGATGGGATGATTTCAAAAAGATAAAATTAGGTGGTGAGAAAGAGGGATTCACTAGAGGAGAAAGAGAGAACAAGGAAAATTATCTCATATAAAAGAGGTACAAAAAGAAGAGCTTTTAAAAGGGGGGGAGGGCGGTGTGAGGGTAACAGGAACACCTGAACCTTTTGATTCAGAGGGAATAACATACATACTCAGTAGGGAATATAAACATATCTTACTCCTCCAGGAAGGAGGAAAAGGAGAGAAGTGAAGAGGGAAGAACAGCTGATAGAAGAGCAGACAAATTAAGGGAGACAGTGGTCAGAAGCAAAACAGACTTTTGAGGATGGACAGAATAAAAAGAGCAGAGAAAAGGATAAACAAAAGGGGGCAGGAAGAACAGGATGGAGAGAAATACATGGTAATCATAACTGTGAACGACAATGTGATGAACTCATCCATAAAACAGAAGTGGATAGCAGAATAGATTAAAAAACAGAATTTAGCAATATAAAAAACACACTTGAAACAGAGAGACATGTAGAAGTAAAATAAGGAGCTGAAATGAATTTATTATGCTACAGCTAAGGTCTAAAAAAAAAAAAAAGCAGGGGTAGCCATGATGTAAAACAAATATTAATACTAAACATATATGCACCAAATGGCATAGCTTCCAAATTCTTAAAAAGAATAGTTAAATGAATGACAGGAGGATATATATACAGTAAAACTTTACTACTGAGGAAACTGAATTTTACCCTCTCAGAACAAGAGAAATCTAACCATAAAATAAACAAGAAAGAAGTTAAGGACGTGAACAGAATTTTAGAAATCTTAGATATGACAGAACTCTGGAAAAAAAATGGATGGTAATACAAAAGAATATACCTTTTTGACAGGTGTACATTGTACCTTCACAAAAACTGACCATGTATTGGAGCATGAAAACCTCACAATCAAATGCAGAAAAGTAGAAAGATTAAATAAATGAATCCCATTCAGATTAAATGCAGTAAAAACCACATTCAATAAAGTCATGGAAATATAGATTAAAAACCAATTGGAAACTAAATCTAATCCTAAAAATTGAGTGGGTTAAAGAACAAATCATAGAAACAACCAATAATCTCCCTAAAGAAAATAACTGTGAGACAATACACAGAAATTTATGACACACAGCCAAAGCAGTACTTAGAGGAAAATTGATTATCTCTAAATGCTTATATCAAGAAAACAGAGAAAGAGCAGATCAATGCAATTTTTAAGGAAATCATTGAATAAATAAAACTAGGAGCTTGTTTAATGGTGGGGAAACAATAAAATAAAGCACCGGTTATTTGATTAAAAGGTAGAATGGAGAAAACCAAATTGCCAGTATCCAAAATGAAAAAAGGAATGCACCCTGAAATTAAGAGGAAATTAAAGCAATTTATTAGGAGTTATTTTGCCCAGTTATATGCCAATAAATCTAATTAAGTGAAAGAGATAAATATTTACAAATACATAAATTACCTTGATTAACAGAAAAGGAACTAGAATACTTAAATAACTCCATCATGGAGGGGGTGAGGAGATGGAGAGGGGAATTATAAGAGCCATCAATTAAATCCCTGAGAAAAAATCCCCAGGCCCAGATGAATTTACAAATGAATTCTACCAAACATTTAAAAAACAATTAAGTTCAATATTACATAAACTCCTTGAAAAAACAGGCAAAGGAGCCCTACTAAATTATTTTTATGACATAAATATGATACTGCAAACTAAACCAGAAAGAGCAAAAACAGAAATAAAACTATAAATGAATTTCCCCAGGGAATACTGGTGCAAAAATTTTAAATAAAATACTAGCAAGGAGATTAAAGCAATATATCCCAAAGAAGATATGTTATGACCAGGTGAGATTTATAACAGGAATGCAGGGCTGGTTCAATATTAGGAAAACTATCAGCATAATAAGCATAATCAATAAGAAAACCAACAAAATCATATATATTAATAGAAGCACGAAAGACTTTTGACAAATTACAACACTCAATCCTATTAAAAACCCTAGAGAGCATAAAAATTAATGGAGCTTACTTTCAAATAAGTAGTATCTATCTAAAACCATCAGCAAGCATTATCTATAATGGTGATAAGCTAAAAGCCTCCCCTATAAGATCAGAAGTGAAGCAAGGATGCCCATTTTATTGTTATTTACTACCATACCAAAAATATTAGCAATAGCTATAAGAGAAGAAAAAAATCAAAAGAATTAGAATACGTAACAAGGAAACAAAACTAGCACTCTTTTCAGACAATGTGATGGTATACTTAGAGAATCTTTGGGAATCAACTAAAAACTAATGGAAACAAAAAGAACTTCAGCAAAATTACAGGATATAAAATAAACTCACATAAATCATCAGCATTCCTACATGTTACCAATGAAATCCAATAGGAAGAGATGGAGAAATTCCATTTAAAATAACTGCGGAAAATATTTAAAATTCTTGGGAGTTCTACCTGTCAAGACAAATCCAGGAATTCTATGAATACAATTACAAAATGCTTTTCACACAAATAAAGTCAGATCTAAACAATTGGAGAAATATCAATTGCTCATGGAGGCTGAGTCAATAGGCAGTGATCAGGCACCAGGCTTGGAATCAGAAATACTCATTTTCTTTTCTTTTTTATTTTCACATTTTAATTTTCTTTATTATTCAAAAAACATATCCTTTTTATTTACATTTTTGACTCTATGATTGTGCCTTCAACACCTTCACAATGATTTTCTGCTCTTCAATCAGGAAAGCACACTTGATCTGGTCACAGACACATTTAGCACACATGGAGCCACCATAAGCCCTGCTGACCTGCTTTTTTGTCTTTGATAGCCTCATAAGAACTTTAGGTCTCACTACAAGAACACCTCGAAGTCTTCCTGGGCACACACCACAGGCTAATTCTGATGCTTTTCCAACTTTCTTGGTATAAAGGTAAACAATTCTGTTACCTCAGGTTCTTGACAGCTGAGCTTTGTTGGAAGATGTATTGTAGGACAGCCTACAGTGGTATGTCAGACACTGAACCATTTTTAATTTCTGTCAGGTCCATCACCATAAGAGGGAAGAGCAGGAAGTCTCATTTTCATGAATTCTAATCTGGCCTAAGACATTTATTAGCTCTGTACCCCTGTAGAACACAAATCACTTAAGCCTATTTGCCTCAGTTCCTCATCTGTAAAATAATATGGAGAAGGAAACCACTCCAGTATCTTTATGGATAACCCTAAATGGGGTTATGAAGAGTCAGACACAAACAAAACAACTGAACATTAGTCTAAGGCAATACAATAAAAATGACAATTCTACTTAAATTAATCTACTTACTCAATGCCATACCAATCAAATTACCAAAAAATTACTTTGGAGAGCTGGAAAATAACAAAATTCATCTAGAAGAATAAATTGTCAAGAATATCAAAGAAATTAATGGAAAAAAAAAGTGAAGGAAAGTACCAAGCAGTACCAGAGTTCACAAAGTGTATTACAAAGGGGTAATCATTAAAACAACCTGGTAATGGCTAAGAAATAGTGATGTATCAGTGGGACAGATTAGGTACCCAACACATAGTAGTAAATACCCATAGTAATCTAGTGTTTGATAAACTAAAATATCCAATCTTTTGGGAAAAGAATTCACTATTTGACAAAATTTTCTGGGAAAACTAGAAAACAGTTGAGTAGACACTAGATATAGACCAATATCTCACACCATATACTGAGATAAAGTCAAAATGAGTTCATTATTTAGACACAGAGGACAGTGTAAAAAGCAAATTAGGGGGCCGGCCAGGTGGCGCAGTGAGTAAGAGCACCGGCCCCAGAGTCGGGAGACCTGAGATCAGTTCCGGGCTCAGATACTTAACACCCACACAAAAATAACTGGCCATGTGACCTTGAGCAAGTTACTTAACCCCAATTGCTTAGGGGTAGCCAGGTGGCACAATGAGTAAGAGTACCGGCCCCAGCATCGGGAGACCTGGGATCCGGCCTCAGATACTTGGTACCCACACAAAAATAACTGGCCATATAACCTTGAGCAAGTTACTTAACCCCGATTGCTTTAAAAAACAAAAAAAGGCAAATCAGGGGAGCACAAAATATTTTACCTGTCAGATTTATGAATAAGGGAAAAAATTTATGATCAAACAAGAGATAGAAAGCATCACAGGACATAAAATGGGTAATTTTTATTACATTAAATTAAAAGGTTTTTGCATAAACAAAACCAATGCAGCCAAGATTAAAAGGAATGCAGAAAACTGGAAAAAATTTTTAGCAAGTTTATCTAATAAAGGATTCATTTCTCAAATACATAGAGAACTGAGTTAAATGTATAAGAAGAGGAGTCATTCTCCAATTGATAAATAGCCAAAGGGTATGAGCAGGCAATTTTCAGAAGAAATCAAAGTTCTCTATAGCTATATGAAGAAATCACTAAATCACTATTACTTAGAAAAATGCAACTTAAAACAACTCTGAGGTACCACTTCACATGTACCAGAATTTGCTTAATATTGACAGAAAAGGAAAATGACAAATATTGGAGGGGATGTGGAAAAATAGGGATACTAATGCACTGCTGGTGGAATTGTGAACTGATCTAATCATTCTAGAAAGCAATTTGGAATTATGTCCAAAGGGCTATAAAACTGTGAACACCGTTTGATCCACCAATACCACTACTAGGTCTATGTCCCAAAGAGACGAAAGGAAAAGAAAAAGGATTTATATGTACACAAATATTTATAGCAGCTCTTTTGCAGTGGCAAAAAATTAGAAATTGAGGGGATGCTCATCAACTGGAGAATGACCAAACAAATTGTGGTATATTGACACTGATGGATGTGATAGTAATGGAATATAAAGATCCCCCTGTATTGGCTTGGTTTTCAAATTGATTGTGTTAAAACCCAGAACTTGTTAATCCCACGTATGGGATGGACTGGTTGACTTGAAAAGAGAGTCCTGAACTGGGAGGAGCTGGTGACTTAGATTTGGAGAGACACAAGAGAGAGGCAGAAGAACTTTTTGGAAGCAGCACCCTCGTGGAGGCAGAGAGACTGAGAGGATTGCTGAGGGCCACTTTGAATTACCCTGGACTTTTGAGACCTGCCCCCGGAGCTGCTAAGGACTGAGGAGACATGGTTGTTTTGCTGGTACTTTGTCTGTCTGTTTTGATGTTGTTTTGCCAGATTTGTCCACTGGTGAAAGACAGTCCTGTTGAAGAAGTCCTGGAACCTGGCTGTTGGCTAAGAGCTCCTGAGACTGTCCTGCAGACAGAGAGTGAATACTGTCCACTGGTGAAGGACAGTGCTGTTGTTGCAGGGGTCTGGGAACCTTTCTGTTGGTTCAGAAGCCCTGAAGAAGGATTTTCTTGTTGTATGTTTACAGAAATCCTGGGAGAGGGTTTTGCTAATGTTTTCAGGGTTCTAGGACTGTTCTGCAGACAGAGGATGAATTCATGAAGAGACTGACAATGTATCTTGTGGCCTTGCTAAGCCTTGTATCCCCAGGAACTAAGATTGCTGAGAACTTGTCAAGATGAAGAAAAGACCTCCATTTGGGTATTAAGTGCTGTGCTTAAACTTGATGTAACTGTGATCCAGGGGTGGGGAACTTTTGACCTTTTTGTGTTCTATGGTTGAACAAATGAATGTACTTTACTTAGATTGGAAACTAATCTCCATTTGAGAAGAGGGGCTTTGTGATGAACTAAATGAAGGTACAGCCTAGGGGTGGAGTAGTATTTAGAACAAGGATTTTGTAATTGATTGAATGAATGGAAGGTCCTGGGGTGGGGTAGTACTTGGAGATTATTTAATCACACTTAGTAAATGCCATATTTTGAATGATGTCATGTTTTGACCTTCTCTGTTCTTAATTTGTCACTGAATAAAATGGAGAGCACCTATGCTGGTATTTTGAACCTTGGGAAGTTGCCTTTCCATCGCATTACATTACAATGGAATACTACTGTGCTATGAGAAATGACAAGCAGGATGCTTTCTGAAAAATCTAGGAAAACTTACATGAAATGATACAAAGTGAAGGGAGCAGAACCAGGAGAACACTGTACACAATAACAGTAATGATTAACTGTGAATGACCTAGCTCCTTCCCACAATATAATGATCCAAGATAATTCTGAATGGCTTATCATGAAAAATGCTATTCACCTCCAATGAAAGAACTAAGTGAGTGTGAATGCAGCTGGAAACATAAATTTTTTTATTTTTCTTGTTGAGTTTTAAGGGCTTTTTTTTTGTTTTCTTTTTCAAGATAGCTAATATGGAAATGTTTTGCATGACAGCACATGTATAATCTCTATGAAATTGCTTGCCTTCTCAATGAGGTGGGAGGGGAAGAGGAAGGAAGAGAATTTGTAACTCAACTTTAAAATGAATGTTTAACCCCAATTGCCCTCCAAAAAGCAAAAAAAAAAAAAGTTTAATGTGTAATTGAGAAAAAAATAAAATAAGGCACTTAAGAAAATCTACTACACTCAATTTTCTTCTGAAAGACAGTGGCAGTGTTAGTAGTATTAAATTATGTGTCCCTTCTAAGTATTTCATACACTAAAGAAAAAACTATGAAAACAATGAACACTACTATATTTGGAAGAGTTCAGAATTTTAATAATCCCTCTAACATTACCTCTATGACCTTAACATTGCTCTACCTCAGTTTAATTACTTACAGGATCAAAGGATTTTGAGTTGGAAGAAACTTTCATCCAGTATAACCTCCTCATTTCAGAAGTGAAGAAACTAAGGTGAATCATGTCAGTCTTCACTGTAGTCCTGACAATGAGAAGTAACAGCAACAAGAAGACAAGATGGTTCATGGCAAGGTTTCATGACTGAAACATGGGTCCTACAGGTGTTTGTCTGAATTCAGGGACTACCTGGGGCTGGTGTGAAACAATTCTAGGATTTTGCAGTAGCAGAGTTCATCCAAAGGGTACACACAAAGGATTGTTGTTATGCCAAGCTCACTCACAGCTTACTTGCTGGGCATTAGCTCTGGAAAATAGGATGTCTCCTAATAGTAAAAAAGAGAAGTAAAAAGAAAAGTAAAAAAGAGACCCTGACAGAGGTGAAGAGGAGGAAGAGAATCCCAGAAAGGGAGGGCAGCCACTGAAAACATTGAAAAACATCAGAAGATGCATTTATCTTGTGAGAGGAACAACAATGCCAATTTCACTGGATCACAAAGCACATGAAGGCAACTAAGGGACAAGAAAATCAGAAAGGTAGAAGGTGGTCAGGTTATAAAGGACTCTGAACATCAGAGGATTTTATATTTGATCCCTGAGGTGATAGCAGTACACTGAAGTAAATTAAGAAGAAAGGTGAGATAGTCAGATGTGTGCTTCAGTTTGACAGCTGAATGGAGGAAAGACTGGAGCAATGCAACACTTGAAGCAACAAGATCAATCAAAAGGTTACTATAACAGTGTAAGGGAATAAGGGTCAGCACCACAGTGCTGGCAGTGTCAGAGATGAGAAGGGGTTATATATGAGATGCTGTATAGGCAAAATCAAAAGGTCTTGGCAACAGATTGGATATGGGCATTGAGAGAGAATATGAAGTTGAGGACAACATTTAGATTGCCAGCTTGGGTGATGTGGGAAGATGGTGGGACCCTCAACAGTAATAGGGGAGTTTGGAAGAAGAGTGAGTTTAGGGGGAAAGAGAATGAGTTCATTTTTGGAAATGGTGAAATTAAGATGTCTTTGGGAAATTCTGTTCAAGATATTTAATAGGCAATTGGAGAGGCAAGACTGGAAGTCAGTAGAAAGGTTAGGGTATATAAGTATATTTTGAAAAGCATCAGTATAGAGAGGATAATTTAATCTATGGAAGCTGATAAGCTGACCATGTGAAACTGTATGGAAGTAGAATAAAAGTGAGTCCAGGATAGAGTCTTAGGAACAACCAGTTAGCAGGAGTGACTTGGATGAAGACCTGACAAAGAGGAAGGAGAAACTCTGAGACCCACAGGAAGAGGACTAGGATAGAATAGGGTTACAGAAACCTAGAGAAAAGAGACTGTCAAGAAGAAAAGGGTGACTGACAGTGTCAAAGGCTGAAGAAAGATCAAGAAGCATATAGAGAAAGGACCAATGCATCCATCAATTAAGAGAGAGCAGTTTTGACTGAATGATGAGGTCAGAAGCAGCCTGTAGAGAGCTAAGAAGGTAAGAGGAAAAGAACTGAAGACATTGATCATAATCTGCCTTCTTAAAGGAGGTGTAATAGTAATGGAATTTAAAGGTCCCCCTGTATTGCCTTGGTTTTTGGATTGATTGTGTTAAAACCCAGAGCTTGTGAATCCTACTTGTGGGATTGTTGTTTGTGAAAAGAGAGTGCTTGTTGATGTGAAAAGAGAGTGCTGAACTGGGAGGAGCTGGTGATGTGAATTTAGAGAGACACAAGCAAGGAGAGAGGCAGAAGAACTTTTAGGAAGCAGCATCTTGGAGGCAGAGTGAAACTGAGAGGATTGCTGAGGGCCAGTTTGAATTGCCCAAGACTTTTGAGAGCTGCCACCTAGAGCTGCCAAGGACTGAGGAGACATGGCTGTTATGCTGGTACTTTGTCTGTCTCTTTTGATGTTGTTTTGACAGATTTGTCCACTGGTGAAAGACAGTGCTGTTGTTGCAGAGGGTCTGGAACCTGGCTGTTGGGTCAGAGCTCCTGAGACTGTTCTGCAGACAGTGAATTGTGCCCACTGGTGAAGGCCAATGCATTTGTTGCAGAGGTTCTGGAACCTTGCTGTTGGTTCAGAAGCCCTGAAGAAGGATTTTCTTATTGTATGTTTACAGAAATCCTGGAAGAGAGTTTTGCTAATGTTTTCAGGGGTCCTAGGACTGTTCTGCAGACAGAGAATGAATTAATGAAGACACTGGCAATGTATCTTGTGGCCTTGCTAAGCTTTGTCTCCCCAAGAACAAAGAGTGCTGAGAATTTGCCTCGGGTCAAGATAAAGAAAAGACCTCTCTTTAGGTATTAAATGCTGTACTTAAGCTTGTTGCAACTCTGGGGTAGATGGCCTATTCAGTTGTAATCCAAGGGTGGGAAACTTTTGACTTTTTTTTTGTGCTCAGTGATTGAACAAATGAATGTACTTTACTTATGATTAGAAACTAATCTCCATTTGAGAAGAGGGGCTTTGTGGTTGACTAAATGAATGTACAGCCTAGAGGGTGGAGTAGTACTTAGAAGTGGGTCTTTGGGATTGACTAAATGAATTATAATGTACAGGGGGTGGAGTAGTACTTGGAGATTATTGAATTATACTTGGTGAATGCTGTATTTTGAATTATGCTATATTTTGATTTTCTCTGTTCTAAATTTTTCACTGAATAAAATGGAGAGCACCTATGCTGGTATTTTGAACCTTGGGAAGTTGCCTTTGCTTGGCATACAGGAGGTTAGCACAAAAAGAAGGAGTGGTATGGAAAAACAACTAGTGGAGGTGGATGGAAGGAAAATATGTCTGAGCCAAGGTGACACATTAAGCAGAACAAGAATTCAGCTTCATATCCTGATCTCAAATCTATCACCATATTTGTTCAAAAGGCAGGAGCCACATAATAGCTCTTTAATCCATTCTAAATCTCAAAATCTAAGAATATAGCCATTCTTCATGTATGCATTGGTTTTGCTAGCATCCTCAAATCAATACCACCCCCATCTTATGAATGCTATACAATTCCAAGTGCTTCCTTTATAATAGTAGAAAGCAAACCAATTAACAAACATTTATGAGTAATTTACTATGTTCTAGTTATTATTCTAAGTGCTTGAGATTTTAAAAGTGATGGAGATGAGGGGAGATAAACATTTCATATCCCTAAGTAAGCTAACATTACAGTTGAGGTGATGAAATGTACAGAATCAAGTACCTATGCAATACACATAGAGTACATGCAAAGTAATATTAGAGGTGAAGGCCTATTGAAGACACTAAAGTATTATTCAGAATTCCTGATTTTTCTCCCTGTCAGGAAAGATAGTGGGCTTTCTCTTTACAGTTGAGCTGATTATAAGAAGTTAAATACATGCCATTTGGTGATATTCACAAGTACTAGGTTCCAGTGTAATCTTCACAGGCAGAAGTTTCTTAGCAAAAGAGGCGAAAGCATAGGAGATAGCCAACATAACATTTTAATTATTGTAAAGGTCCAAAAATGTAGTTTGCAGTGAGAAATTCCCATACACATACATACAATTTATTTTCACTTGGTAGGGGCCTTTCTTGTTAGAAGTTTCATTGATTTTAATGGGACTATACTACAAAATATTTTATACACAAGAATTTACCATACTAAAATGGGTACAGAAAACTGAATAAATTTTAAATACAATAAAATTACAAAGAAGATAACAGATGTAGTAGAGGTAAGAATGGGAAGTGTGGCCGTAAATAAAAACTGGAAGGAAAAAAATGTTCTATATGAGACTGGAAAACTATGCCACACCAAGACAAAAAGTAGGTCCTTAGATACATCAGAAATCCATGGTCTGCTATGGCTTATGTGTAAAATAAGAAAAGTAAAATCTATAACCAGAGTAATTTGTAGTAACAGTATGAAATACAAGATTATTCAAATCTAGATTGATTGCATAACCAAGGTGCATATGTGTATCCTGGAAAGGACTCTCCTTTGCTGGACTGAGCAGACTTTGCTAAATCAAAAGACCTAAAATCAAAAAGTCTCACATATTTTCTGGTTCAATGAAATTAGTAACATTTCCTCATCAGGCCTTTGGAATTATGGCTGTTCCTGGTTCAAACAGAGTTCTCAATCATTTCAGAGTTTTTTTCAAAATGTTCTTATATAACTGCTCTTCTCATTCTACTCACTTCATGCTGCAGACTCAAAAATATTCACAGATTTCTCTGAAACCACCCATTTTGTCATTTCTCATGGTGCCATAATTTTCCATTACATTCTTCTACCATAATTTGTTTACAAATTTACCAATTGATGGATACTTACACTAGTTTCCCAAAAAAAGACCTGCTAAGATCATTTTTGTACATATGGGTCCCTTCCCTCTTTCTGTGTTCTTTTTGGAGATGAGGCCTAGAAGTAGTATTTCTGGGTCAAAGAGTATATATACAATTACGTGACTTTTTGAAGTACAGTTTCAAAATGCCTTCCCAAATGGTTAGAACAATTTATAACTCCACCAACAATGCATTAATGGACATGTTTTCCTATATCTACTCCCAACAATAGTAATTTTCTTTGTTATATTTACAAAACTGATAGATCTCAGAGTTGCTTTAATTTATATTTTTCTAATTAGTGATTTAGAGCATTGCATCCATATGGCTCAATAACTTGGAATACTTCTTTTGAGAACTGCCTATTCACATCAATTAACCATATATCTACTGGATAATGGTGGTTTTTCTATAACTTTCCTTATATAGCTTAGATAAAAGACTTTAATCTGAGAAATTTGCTATAAAGATTTCCCCCAGTTGATAGTTTCCCTCCTAATTTTAACTATATTGCTTTTATTTACATAAAACTAAGAGTTTTGCAGAATTGAAGTTGTCCATTTTATCCTGTGTAGCCCACTCAAAATAATTTATTCATAAATTTTTATCCTATCCATTCTTGTGAAAGGTACTTTCTTGTTACTCTAATCTGCTAGCTAGTACAGGAAATAGAGAGTTGACAAAGTCAGGAAGACCTGAGTTCAAATCCTGTCTCAGACGCTTATTAAGAGACCCTGGACAGTTCACTTAACTCTATTTGTTTCAGTTTCCTCATCTGCGAACTAATGTATAGGTGTTATAATAATAGCATCTACATCCCAGGATTGTTATGGGGTCAAATGAGATAACATTTTTAAACTGCCTAGCAAACTTAAGGCACTATATAAATACTAGCCATCAGTAACTAATTTGCTTATGTTGTAGTTTTGAGTCATATATCAATTTGGAGCTTATGATTGTATATGGTATGAGTTACTGTTCTATGCCTAATTTCAGCTAGAATGTTTTTCAATTCTGTCAAATAGTTCTTATCCTAGTAATTTGGGGCTTTGGGTTTATTGATCACTATGATACTATGATCAATTGCTCCAATATGTTGCATGCCTCTCTCAACCTATTTCTCAACCAGAAAAGTCAAATATTTTTAATGATTACTGCTCTGTAGTTACAGCAATAATTATTATTATGGTGCTTTCTACCTTAATAAGTACAGGTCAAGAAGTCCCCACTTGACCATCATCTTCACCTACTCTTCACTAGATACTTAGACTGCCCTTAGATCATCCTGGGATCTTACTTTACCTTGTTCTAGATCAAGATTCAACACAGCCTCTATCTAGCCACTTACAGACCAAGAAAAATGCTCCATTCTGAGGCCTGCCCACCTACTTTCCAGATCCATTTCTTTTTATCTTCCCCAATTACAAAGTAAACTCTCTGAGGGCAGGGACTGTCTTGTTTACTTGTTTTTGTATCCTCAGTCCTTGGCTGCTTAATAAATGCTTTAACTATATTATCAATTGTTCTAGTATTTTTCAGAATCAACTTCTAGTTTCTTATCCTTCTACCCCCAGTTAATTTTGAAATAACCATAACTTCCTATGAACTCCAAAAATCTTTATCTCTGCTCAGGTAGAGGCCTGATATTACAGGGTTTTAGGAAGATCAATTTGGTTACAATGTGATGCTATATGATTCTAAGTCATGAAATAATTACAGTCTTTGGAGAATTAAAGAAGAAGGGCAATGGAGAAGAGTACTATGGATGTGAGTAGACTCCAAAAACTTAACCAAGAATTATGCAAAATCAGTATGTAAAGGATTTCATCACAAAAAACACTTAACCAGAAATGGTGGGCTAGTCAACTTATGAAAGCAAGAGATAACCAATCAATGTCTAGCCTGCAGGTTCCACTGGTAGGTCCACTGGAAGAGAACTAGAAGTCTTCAGAGTATCATGTGGGTCTCCAATGGATAACATGAAAGGATATGAACAAAATACTTACTGAATATGTTACAGTGGGGAATCTTTTATATATAGCCACTGAAATAACTACCAACTGTTGAACTGTGTGATTCTGTGAAAAGTTTTTCAGGATGAGAGTGTATGGATGCTGTTGCAGAATAAGACTGTCCCTTGGTAATTTAGGTTTGAGATTGGAATGAAATCAGACAAAGTGAGATTTACTTAACCCTAGCAAGTGAAGGCCATTAAAAATATTTAGCAAGGACATCTGATTGAGTTGAGCACATCTCTCTAGCCTTGGAGTTGTTATGGTGGTCCACAAGTCAAGCATCAGGGAGAAACTAAAGCTCCTACTGCTTTTGTGCAACATAATAAGCAATGTGAAAGACAAAAGCCTTTTAGTCCTCTGAATCAATCAAGTCTCAAGGATGATATCAAGACCTTTTAAGTAAAAGAACAAGGCCAGGTCACAAGGTGGGGAACTCTATTAGACAGTTGTCCTACCATACAGGGGTCATGATCTGCTTTGTTTGGGGGAGAATGGAGGATTCAGATTTTTTTTTTAATTCATGGAAGTAATCTGTGTATAAGATGGAAAAATTGGTACACTGGTGAAAAGGAAATAAGGGTCTGAACTAGATCTGGCAATAGGAATATAAAGACAAAACTTTGATGAAAAAGACTTAGAATGAGGGGAAAAGTGTCTCTTAAATTTAATGAGTAACTTCCCAGTCAAAATACAGTATTTCAATACATATACCTAACATAATTAAAGTTTTACCAATGATTAGAACTATTATAGTTATCAATCCATTTAAAAATTAGAAAGAAAACAAATATCCCCCTTCAAAGTTTCAGAACTGCTGTTACACAGTGGCAGTGTTCTGTTATTAATCGCTTTTCAGTCATATCTGAATCTCCATGACTCCATTTGGGGTTTTCTTGGTAAAAATACTGGAATGACTTGCCATTTCCTTCTCCAGCTCATTTTACAAATGAGGAAACTAAGGCAAACAGAGTTAAATGACTTGCCCAGGGTCACATAGCTAATACATATCTGAGGCCAGATTTGCACTCAGGAATATAAGCTTTCTTGACTCTATGCCTAGGATTCTATCCACTGCACCACCTAGCTGCCCCATGTTGTATTTCTTTCTAAAATGCTGGACTGCAATGAGAATTTTGGATTGACATGGGATACATTGAGGAAGAAATGGGTCAAAGAAAAACAGAAGATAGGGAAAACTGTATTTATATATAACCTATTAAAATTTAAGCCATAATAGCAATCCTTATCTTCCACAAAAAATACACAAATGTCCATAAATTACGAAATAATAAACATCTAAAATATTCTTAACTGCACATTAAACTTGTTAAAATAGTCCTTATTACACACAAAAACTGCCAATAAGAAAAGGGGAATATTTATGAAGTATTAAGTTTTTCATATGTAGAATATATGTTTCAGTTCTAAGGAAACAAAGCTTTGTTTGTGTTTTCACCACAACAACCTACTGATTATTTCATTTTCTTCAAATCACTGCTTAAATTTTTCTTCTCTCTCCCTATCAATATCAATCCCATTATCAGCAACTGTTTTCAGTTATATTATATACATAGATAGTTGAGAGTAACTGGCTATAAATTAGACATCTGTATTGCTTAGCTGTCATTTTGTCAACAAAATTCATCTGCAAATCAAATACCTTTGAATTTATACCTGTATATAAAAAGTATAAGAAAAATAAAAAAGGTAAACTGGGAGATGCTCCTCTTCCCTTTTTTCTCTCTTTAAAAAAAAAAAAACAAGATTAAAATCTACCAGCCTGGGAAAGTCCAAAGTTGAAGTAAAATAGTAATATATTTAAAAATATGTCACATTTTTTTTCTTGGTAGGTCCCTATTAACACTTTTGGAAATTAATATATTTTTGTAATGAAAAACCAAACACATTTTGGGAAGGGATAGAATAACACGTTTTCCAGTCTGCAGGAAATAGAATCCTACTTCAATTGAAGACCTATCAAAATATGCAAGCAAATTGTCATAGAAACCAAAACTTTCACCATGGTAACATCATCCCTGCAATAGCAGTAAATCTCTCTAATTCTTCACATGCTTGAAGACAAGTATTAGGCTAATTCCAATTTTCATTTATAATCTATCTATAACATTCTATACAACTGGCAGTAGTAAAGATTTAATTAAAACAATAATATTTTACAAGTAGGCAATATTCAAACCAAAGCTGCCTCTAAATTTCAAGACAAACTAATAACAGAGATAGAAAATCAAATTAGAGAAAAGCATGAGCCTGATGTAAGCATAAAAAACATACAATTGTTTGATAGTAGATCCTCTAGTTATTAAAAAATTCTTTATTTTATTTTCCTATCTAGTAATATAAAATTTTTCACTTTCCAAATTATTTTTTTAATTTTAAGAAACAACTTTAACACTTGTTTCACCCATGATTTCATATACACAACTCAAAGTACACCTGTTTTGACTACCTTCTACACCCCCCCTACCACCACCAATTCAGTAATAGTAACAGGTATGGGGAGTAGAGTACAGCACACAATTACTCATTGTTTTTCTTTGTCTTATTACTCCTGAATATTTCTTACAGAGTTTAGAAACACTAAACATATCTTTCACTTAATAAAGCAGATTTTAAAAGTTTTGTTAAGGGAAAATAATAACAAAGTACAAGTCCAGTACTACTACAAGTAGAAATGTACTTTTACATTTATATTTATATATATACATATATAATACATTTATAATTATATACCCCTTAAAAAGTATTTTAAAAGGATGTAATTGTCAGCATTTTTTTTCAAACTGTAGCAAAGTGATCTACTAACTTATGATTAAAACAAAACTTAAAAAACCCCAAACTTCTCATTATTGGTATCCAATAGTTTCCATATCAAATAAAGAAAGAATATGTAAGTGTCCATAAATGGAAGATTCAAAAAAAGAATTATCATAGAAAGAGGACGACCATCAATGTCACAAAAGCAAAAGGCAGGGAAAAAAATTCCCTCTAAACCAAAATAGCCTTAACAGTACTTTTTGTGGCAGCAAAAACTTAAAAAAAAAAAATCAGTATCTACAGATTGGGGAACAGCAGAACAAACTGCGATTTATGAATGTAACAGTATGAATTAATATTAAGAAACATAAGAAAGCATGAATGAGTTTCATAAAAAACATAGAAAGAATTCTATGAATTAATGTAACACAAATAAAATCCAACCAGGAGAACAATACATACAATGATTAACAATGTAAATGAAAACACGACCAAAAATGAATAAATGAATGTAAAAGCACTTATTAAGGGAAACTGTGTCAAACACAGTTCAAGTGGAGGGCGAGGGGGGTGGGAGGCAAGAGAGGGAGAGAATGGAAAGGAAGGGGGAGGGAAAGAGGACAGTCCTTGAAACAAAAAAAAAAAAGCCACTAATATTTTGGGGGAAATGGAAAGAACAATATATATTGGGGAGTGGTGGCCAGAGAGATATATTTCTGTTTGGAAAGTGACAAGAATGATGAGTAGAGCCATGGGGGAGAAGACTAACATGTTTGGAGCAATGACAGAGCTGATCTTACTATGTTTGGGGATGGGAGATAGTGGGGCCAAGTAGGATGGAGTAAGGGGTATCCAAGGCATTATGGTTGATGGTGACAAGGCTAGGAAGTCAAGTTAAGTAAGTCTCAAAATAAATGCAATTGCCAATCTTGGTCCTAGGAAACAGATAATGAAATTTATTTCCTTTCTTTTGGTAGAAGTGGAGAACCAAGTACTAGTTATGTTTTAGCTAGTTTGTTTTGGTTAAAAGGGAGGATTCTATGAAGGGCAAAGTTTATTGGTAAAAAAACAGCTGTGTAAAAAAAAGGGATTTATTTATTTATTTATAAAGACAGCTCAGATACTCAGTCCTGAAACCTTTCATTATCATTGCACAGAAATGAACTCTTTATACTTTAAACTCCCTCACTGAATTTATTATCTATACCATTTGATTGGTTCTTATTGTAAGCACTTAAAATTGTAATTATTTGTTCATATCTTATAGCCTCAAGAAAACTGTCAAGTATGAAACTTATCTGATAAATAAATGCTTTATTATTTACAGCACCAAGCTTCAAATCAAAGTCAATCATATGGTGTAGTAACTGTTTTCATATTGTTGTGAATGCCTGATGACATTACATAGATGCCACATAACTAGCTTCTCAGTGTAATAAGCATTATTCTGAGTCATAATGAGTACTAAATGTCAATACAGAATAACTCAGAAAATCATGAAACATGATTAATAAACAAGCACTGAAATAATATTCATCTCATCAGAAGATCAACAGGCTGAACATGTGCAAATAACAGATAAAAACAGAATATATAAAGTTATGTTTCTGAAAGTACTTGTGAAGCATCCACATCAGGAAGGTCAGAATCAATGGCTTTAGTACCAACAAAATACCTTCAAAAGGACAACAGCTGTGGACACCCAGAAAACAGCAGTGACAGACCATCTTGCCATTTAGCCATTAGGAACACTAGCTCATTTTGAACAAAAATGTCCAGTTGACTGTGAATTTAAGAGCAAAGGGCTACAAAAGCACATACTCTGCACATAAGGCTAAGCTCCAGATAAAAGAACAGATCTTATTTCTGCATCCAAAATGAAAGGCACAAATGATGATGACACAACACTGGTCTTTATCAGTCATACTCAAAAACAAAAAAAGTAAACCTGAGAGGAATAATTTTCAAAATGAATACAATATTTGGCAAAATAGGCAAATATTTCTATCTATATTAGTAATGTGGAAAAAGTAAACTGGTTATGTATGAATAGAAGAGCATTATTAGATTTTGTATTATGATTTCTCACTTCAAGACTGAACAAAGACCTAACAAGTAAATTTTAATCACAAAACCTAAAGACATATTTATCAAACACACAATGTAAAAACAGAAGAGTTGAAAGTAATCCCACAACAAGAGTTTAAGTAAACTCAAAAAGACAAAGAAATGGCCAGAAATTCTTAGGTTTGTGTTTGTTCACCAACAATGGACCAAATAAATTAAAATGGCAATACCAATTTCTAAAGCATTAAAATTCAAGATTTTTATATTGTAAATTATTTTAAAATTCATTTTTGCATATTAATGAGAATTCTGTTTTGAAAAGGCATTTTAATTAATATGAAATGTTCTCAAAAAGACATGGTATAAAATAAATAGCTAAGTGCAGTTTTATACTGATCTATTTTGTCATAACATTTAAACGTCTACAATCTCTAAGTAGGAAACTGCATTCTCAGAGAATTATAATATTAGAATTTATAAAAGTATTAAATAAAACATTAACAACCATTACCAACAACAAAAGAAAGTCCTTGAAACTAAAAACAAAACACTTTAAATCAATGTTCAATCTAAAGTTTTGATGAAGACAACTGCCACTGGAAAAATATGTAATCTCCACTACTTGATAAGGTATGTCTCATGGATCTATTTGAGGACAAATAAGCATGATCTACAGAGAGTGGGTAAGTGCCTACTATGTGCTAGGTACTGTGCTAAGCACTGGGAATACAAAGAAAAACAAAAGACATTCCCTTTGCTCAAGAAGTTTAGAGTCTAACAGGGAAGATAACACGCAAACAATTGTGTACAAACAAGCTACAGGTAAATAGGGAAAAATTAACAGGAGGAAGGAATATGAGTTTAAGACGAGGCCCCAGGCAGTGGGTAGAGGCATGGTTTTGAAGAGAAATGACAAAGTAAAAAAAAAAAAAATAGGAATACACTACTCTTTCAAAAAATTTGGCAGTAAAAGAAAGGATCACCAGGACTAAAGAAGTTTGTTTTCACAGGTTGTTGTTGTCGTTTGTTTTTTAAAGGATAGAAAGATTCAGAAAAATATTTTAAGGCTAACAAGGAGTTAGGGAAGGAAATGAAAAATCTATTTAGTTTCTCTAATGAAGCATGTTCTGAAAGAGAAGGGAGGAATAGGAAAAAAGGCATAAAGCAGAAGGAGTACTCTGGGAAAAGAGGTAGGGCAATTATTCCTTTGAGGAATGAAAAGGTGGCTACAAAATAGAAAAAATTTGAGGGGATTTGAGGGAGGTTATCTAATTGCATTGCTATTGATAAGGTAGGCAGGCAGTGAAGTCTGCAAAAAATAAGTCTGACAGGTAAGGAATTTGGGATTTAAGGAATAGTTCACAACAGTGGCTTTGAGGAATTGTATTATTACAATTTATTTTATATTTATTATATATTATTATATATTTATTATTAAATTTATTATTATAATATATAATTTATGATATATATGTAAAATGTCTATTAAATAGAAACAAATAAAGCATTTGACAAGCAGAAGACCCAGCTAAATTTATATGGCATGAATTTGCAGCAGAACATCAATTACAGAGTAACATGGAATTTGTCCAGTAATGATCGCCCAGAGACAGAAAAAAAAAAAATCGAGTTATAGGCTTTAGCCAAGTTTGGTTCAGGACTGGCAAGGAAACTGTAAGTTTGAGTAGAAGATTTGAGGGTATAAGAGGATAGTACAAGTTGCGGGTCATGGAGAGGAAGGAGGTCTATGCTAACTAGTACCTATGAAGCCAAAAGGGGACTGGAGAGAGTCCTAGATTTGTAGTCAGAGAATCTGAATTCAAGTCCTGGCTCTAAGCAATACTACCTATAAATACTGCCTCAAGGCAAGTCATCTAACTTTCCCAAGTCTCAGTATCCTCAAAAGTAAAATGAAGGGATTAGACTTGATCACTTCACAAGTCTCTTGGATCCTATGAATGGCAGCCCAAGCAGGGGTCAAGGAACTATAAATACCAATATAGCTAAAGAGCAGATTCAGCAACAGAAAACATATAGAAGACTGGAGCTTTTGGTAAAGAAAATCTTATATGTAGAGCAGTTGCTGATGAAACTCAAGGTATTTTCTTAATCTGTTTTAGTGGAAATACGGCTTTGTCATATAAAATACTGGCTGCTCTGCTTAGTTTGTACTTCCAAAAGATAACTTTAAACTACAGTGTATCCAAATTTATCAATTATACTTGGTTAAAAAGATGAACAAAATATGGTAGATGATTATTTACACAAAAAGGCATCCCTTGGCTTTGAATACAGCTCTAAGAGTATGATAATAAAATTGTTGAGACTCAAAACCTTCCCAAGTAATAAAATCCATGAAAATTCAAGGGTTACCTAAAATAGCTGAAGTGTAGTGAAAATAATAGACTAAATATAACAGAGTTGATTACTGACTACCAACACCAATTTTCACAAGCATGAAGAGCAGCAGGAATCCTATTAGGAAAAATTAGAGTGAACCGATAGTTCAAAAGCTCATTATTTAGCTTGTGGTTCATGTAGGTCCTCAGCTTTTCTTCTCTTCCTTTTAGACAATTCACTAAAAGCATTTCCAAAGGATAGTGACAGGGGGAATAAGAAATGAAATTCAAAATAATTACTTTTTCTAAGTAGAGAATAAATTATAAGAGAATTTTTAAAATTTGGGAAACATGACAGCATGAAGGATATGGAATTAAAGTACTAACTCTGCTGAACCTGTCACCCTGAAAAAGTTTCTAGCAAGGTCCCAACAATGGCCTGTATGAGAGAATCAACCATTGGCTATTTCAAAATAGATTTCTCATAGATATTTCAAAAGCAACATGTTTAAAAAAATAACATTTCTGTCCAAATCTGTCCCTATTCCAAACACCCCACTGTCAAAGACATATTTCTTTGAAACATTAAGGTTTACAACCTCAGCATTATCCCTGATTCCTCAGTATCCATCATCTCACCTATGCATTCAAGTTGTCAAGTCTTATCATTTCTATTTCTATAACATTTGTCCCATGGAATACGCTCATAACTGGAATGACCTCTAAATTTGTCTCCTTGGCTCTCTACTCAATAAACTTCAGTTAATTCTCTTAGCTCATCTGGAAAATGAGGGGAATAGACTAAGTGGCCTTTGAGGCACTTTCCAAATCTGTATTTAAGATCTCATGAAAGAGCTTCTATTAAGTGCTTACTATATGTCAGGCACTGTACTAAGAGGAAGAAATACAAATATAAATAAGCAAGCAAAACAGTTTCCCACATAAAGGAGATTACATTCTAATAGGAGAAGATAATACATGGAGGAGAACTGGAAATGGAAAGGGAGGGATACTATAGGCAAGATGGCATGGTGTAGAAATGACTGGGAACAATTTTTGTCCTGATTTTATGCACGATGGTTATGGAGATAATGTTTATTAAGTGACATCACAGTTTGTGATCTTTATTTAAACAGAAGAAAACAAAATGCAAAAAGTTCAAGGAAAGCAAGAATTCCTTTAGAAATGAATATAACGTATCTCAATGTAAAAAGAAAATATCCCTGAGTAGAGTAGGGAATGCTCCATGAAAATTGAGAAGTTAAGAAGGCAATTAGCATCTGCTTCCTATCCAGTAAAAATAAAAAGGGTCAGTGAGAAGTAGCATCATCCCAACAGAATATGGATAGGAGAGTCATATAGCCACAAAATAAAAACTATTCAGAAAATGGAAGGGGAAAAGACAGTTGATGAAACATTTTATAAATTTCATGAGAAGCTATTTCATAGTGTCCTTCAATGTTATATTCCCTCCTATACATGTGCTGCTGACTGATGCTGGAGAATGAAAATGAGAATGACAAAATCATTACTGTATCCACTACAAGTTTATGCCATATAACCTCAACTGGGTGTCACTGCTACAAGGCAATCCTTTTATACCTCTTAAATTAATTCACTATCCCATTCAAAACAATGGCTCTTTCAAAACCATTTTATCCTTCCTCCAGCTTTCTATGGCTCCTTCCTGGACCCTTTCAGTTAAGAACCTGCCACTTATTCTGACACTAGCCTCCTTGCTCTCTCAATGACAAGTATTTTTACTATCTCATATCTCATAGAATTTTCTCCCTCCTCATTTCTGCTTCCCAGCTTTCCTCAAGTTCTGGTTAAAATTCCATCTCATGCAAGGTAGTCTTTCCTGATCCTTCTTAATTCTAGTGCCTTCCCTCAGTTGATTTTTTCCAATTTATTCTGTATACAACTTTTTTGTATGTGGTTGTTTACATTTTGTCTCCACCACCAGGCTGTGAGCTCCTTGAAAACACGTACTATCTTTTATATTTCTATGCAACCCTAAATTAGAAGAGTCCTAGGAACAATGTAGATGCTTAATAAATATCTAGCGACTGATGAGTAGTCATTTTTCTTCAAGATGACATGCAAATGTAGGAAATTAGTGTTAGCAGAATCTGCCTCTTCTGCTGCTAGTTTAGCCTGGATCTTCCCACAGCTCAGACAAAAGATTTGTTTATGAAGCATTATATATTTAAAGGGAAAAAAATTTATCTTCTTTATCTCATCACTCCAGTGATGAGGATCACTACTTGCCTCCATGCCTGAGAATCGCCACCTAATGAATATCTTTATAGAACAATTCTAAGTATCATCATTAGCCTCATGAAAACATAGTGCTGAGAAGAAACTGTGTTAACTTCTATCCAACTACCAGGATTTAAATCTCCTCTTCTCATTGCAATCTAGCTCCCAAGGAGGCTAAAAAGTTTAAAACCAAGATGCTCAAGCTTGAGCTTCAACTCTTTTTTCCCTCTTATTTTAGATTAAAGTTTAATCAATGTACATTGTTTTTATGTTATATTTTAAAATTGCCCCAATGCCACGAAAGGTCTCTTGTAATAAAGAAAAACAATTAAACAACACTAACAATACAGTGACTCATCTGAAGGTGCATATAATATTCCATATCTGTAGCACCAACTCCAAACTTTCCATTTTTTCAAAGTTTAACGTAAGTCTATTAGTGTTTCCAATTTATTCAAAAATCCATCCAATCAGTGATTGCTTACCGAATCTCTATCTACATCATACACCAACATTCAATAGACGTTTACTGAGGATGAAGTAATTTATGAAGTGAAATACCTCATCCTTCTCTCTGGAGCTGATGCTCCAGAATATAAAAATTAATAACATAGGATCCTAAAAGGAACATTCCCTTGGCAATGCTATATCTAAGTATATAATAGATTACCTCATTGAAAACATTTACATCAAAACATAAGATGCAAAAATGAATCACCTAGGATGAGCATCTCATGAAATTAAGGGAATAACTAGCTATTCTTTTCCTTCTAACAGCTATACATATTTATGTACACATACAACATATAGGCAGGTATGCATACATATATATGATTTTATTATGCAAATTTAAAAGGAAGATGCTATTTGCAAGAGAAAAATTTAATTTGGACCCAATATACATTTAAGCTCATCTGCCAATAAGGAGATAGGATCATCAATATCCAAAGATGATGGCATATTTGAGATGATCATATTTCACACAGCTTCTTCTCTTGCCAATCACTGTATACCTTGGAAGGATTTAGGGAGAAGGCAAAGGAGTACACTAATGAGACAGTTAAAGTAGCCATGAATTCTGGGGCTCCCATTAATTCAATCCTTACTCAAGACAATACGTTATCTTTGATGAAAAGTTTCTAAAACATGGAAATGTAAACCTAGATTGAGGCAAAAATTATAAAAGAGGCTCTCCTCAGGAGGCTTGCTAAATTTCATCTCAAGAGAATACAGGAAAATTGGAAGAAAGAAAAGCATAAAAGAGTGATAAATTTATGCAAAAGAATCCTCCACATTAAAGTATCAGTCACAAGGTTTAAGTGGAAATGGGAGAAAAAGGGAGATGGTGTTCCTTTCCTCTGACAAATTTATGGATATTGTGCAGCCTTGTAAAACTGCAGCATTACAAATGGAAAAACTGGGTAGCTATATTAAAATTTCATTTTTAAAAATGTCATGATTGAGGAAACTTGCAGAAGCCATTTTGATAATCCATTGCTTTCAATCCACAAAAACCTATCCTGGTTTGGAAATACATAAGCCTCTTTCATGTTAGTAAAGAGAGAAAAGGTAGCTAAAGCATAATGAAAAGATGGGCTTGAAGTCAGAATAGGCATTCAAATGGTTCCAAATCAGTCTCAAACATTTATTAACTCTGTGATTATGAGTAAATCAATTAACATCTATGCGCTGAAATTCCTGGGATCTATCTCTGAAATAATAGACAAGTTGTCTACTCCCTTTCTTATTTGTTTTTAATCTAATAATTGTTGTCTTTATTCATTTGTTTGTTTACTTTTAGTTTACAAGATTTATTTCCACAATCCCTTGAGTTTCTAATTTTCTTCTCCTCCTTCCCCCCTCCCCTCAACGGAGGCACGCAATCACGTATAGGATTTGCAAAAACTTTCACAATGGACATTAGTCAGGTTATAAAGAAGGACTATATCAGATGGAATGAACAATGGGAAAGAGGAAACAAAACCAACAAGAAAAAGAAAGAGAACAGGTAGTTTGCTTCAATCTGCATTCAAACTCTGTTCTTTTTCTGAGACATCTCTCTCCATCCTGAGTCTTCTGGAGTTGTCTTATAACCCCAAATAACTGAGAAGAGTCCAGTCTATTAAAGTTGGTGGTCACACATACGTTATGTCTGTAATTGTGTACAAATTTCTCCTGTTTCTCGTCTTCTCATTCAGTATCAGTTTATATAAGACTCTCCTGGAAAATATGAAGTCCATCTGCTACTCTTTTCTTATAGCACAATAGTATTCCATTATATTCATATACCACAAATAGTTTGGCCATTCCCCAATTGATGGGCATCCCCTTAATTTCCAATTCTTTGCCACCACAAAAAGAGCTGCTATAAATATTTTTGTTCATATGGGTCTTCCTCCCCCTTCTATTATCTCTTTGGGATACAACCCTCGAAGTGGTATTGCTGGGTCAAAGGGAATTAAATTATTTATAGCCCTTTGGGAATAGTCCCAGATTGCTGTCCAGAATGGTTGAAATCAGGTCACAACTCCACCAGCAAAGCATTTAGTGTTCCAATTTGCCCACATCCTCTCCAGCATTTGTCATTTTCCTGCTTTGTCATCTTAGCCAATCTGACTGGTGAGATGTGGTATCTCAGAGTGTTTTGATTTGCATTTCTCTAATCAATAGTGATTTAGAGCATTTTTTCATATGCTTATAGATATCTTTAATTTCTTCCTCTGAAAAGTACCTGTTCATATCCTTCGACCATTTATAAATTGGGGAATGACTTGTATTCTTATAGATTTGAGTCAATTCTCTGTATATTTTAGAAATGAGGCCTTTATCAGAGACATTGGTTGTAAAAATTCTTTCCCAATTTTCCACTTCCCTCTTAATCTTGGTTACATTGGCTTTGTTTGTAGAGAAACTTTTCAATTTAATGTAACCAATATTATCCACTTTGCACTTTGCTGATTCTTGTTTAGTCATAAAGTCTTCCCCTCTCCATAAATCTGAAAGGTAAACTATTCCTTGCTTTCCCAGATTGCGTACAGTATCAGCCTTTATACCTATATCGTGTACCCATTTAGACTTGATTTTGGTATATGGTCTTAGATGATGGTCTGTGTCCAGTTTCTGCCATACTATGTTCCAGTTTTCCCAGCAATTTTTGTCAAATAGTGAGTTCTTATCTCCAAAATTGGGGTCTCTGCGTTTATCAAAAAGTAGATTACTACAGTCATTGACTGCTGAGTCTCGTGTACCCAATCTATTCCACTGATCCACTACTCTATTCCTCAGCCTATACCAAGGAGATTTGATGACTGCTGCTTTTTAACACAGATTAAAATCTGGTATGGCTAGGCAACCTTCCCTAGTATTTCTTTTCACTAATTCCCTTGATATTCTGGACCTTTTATTCTTCCAAATGAATTTTGTTACTATTTTTTCTAGCTCTATAAAGTAATTTTTTGGTAGACTGATATGGCACTAAATATGTAATTTAATTTAGGTAAAACTGTCATTTTTATTATATTAGCTCGACCCAGCCATGCGCAATTGATGTTTTTTCCAATTAGTTAGATCTGACCTTATTTGTGTTAAAAGTGTTTTGTAGTTGTGTTGATATAGGTCCTGGGTTTGTTTTGGCAAGTAGATTCCCAAATATTTTATAATGTCTACAGTAACTTTAAATGGGATTTCTCTTTCTATCTCTTGCTGCTGGATTTCATTAGAAATATACAGGAATGCTGAGGATTTATATGGGTTTATTTTATATCCTGCAACTCTGCCAAATTTATTTATTGTCTCAAGTAGTTTTTTTACTTGATTCTCAAGTATATCACCATATTATCTGCAAAGAGTAATAATAGCTTGGTCTCTTCTTTGCCTAATTTGATTCCTTTGATTTCTTTTTCTTCTCTAATTGGTACTGCTAACATTTCCAGTATCAGACTGAATAAGAGAGGTAATAGTGGACATCCTTGTTTCACCCCTGATCTTAACTGGAAATGCTTCTAGTTTATCCCCATTACATATAATACTTGCTGATGGCTTTAAATAGATGCTACCTATTATTTTAAGGAAGACTCCATTTATTCCTATACTTTTTAGTGTTTTTAATAGGAATGGATGTTATATTTTGTCAAAAGCCTTTTCAGCATCTATTGAGATAATCATGTTGTTTCAGCTAGTTTTACCGTTGATTTGATCAATTATACTGATGGTTTTCCTAATATGAAACCATCCTTGCATTCCCGGAATAAATCCTACCTAATCAAAGTGTCTTATTCTTGTGATAAGCTGCTGTAGTCTTTTTGCTAATATTTTATTTAAAATTTTTGCATCTATATTCATGAGGGAGATTGGTCTATAATTTTCTTTTCTCCGTTTCATCTCTTCCTGATTTGGGTATCAGTACCATATTTGTGTCATAAAAAGAATTTGGTAGGATTCCTTCAATAATTATCCCAAATAGTTTGTAGAGTATTAGAATCAATTGTTCTTTAAATGTCTAGTGGAATTCGCTAGTAAATCCATCTGGCCCTGGACATTTTTCCTAGGGAGTTTACTGATGGCTTGCTCAATTTCTTTTTCTGAGATGGGGTTAAGTAATTTACTTCCTCTTCAGTTAATCTAGGCAACTTATATTTTTGCAAATATTCATCCATTTCACTAAGATTGTCAAATTTATGTGCATACAATTTGGCAAAATAATTCCTAATTATTGTTTTAATTTCCTCTTCATAGGAGGTATTCACCCTTTTCATTTTTGACAATCATAATTTGGTTTTCTTTTTTCTTTTTTTATCATAACAAATAAGGGTCTATCAATTTTTTGTGTTTTTTTTTTATAAAACCAGCTTAGTTTTATTTATTCAATAGTTTTCTTATTTGCAATTTTATTAATCTCTTCTTTGGTTTTCATTATTTCTAATTTAGTATTTAATTGAAATTTTCAATTTGTTCTTTTTCTAGCTTTTTCAATTGCATGCCCAATTCATTTATCTCCATTTCCTCTCATTTATTCATATATGCACTCAGGGATATAAAACTTCCCCTATGAACTGCCTTTGCTATATCCCACAAGTTTTGGTATGTTGTCACATTATTGTCATTCTCTTGAATGAAGTTACTGATTTCTTCTATAATTTCTTGTTTGACCCACTCATTCTTTTGGATTAAATTATTAGTTTCCAATTAGTTTTTAGTCTATCTTTCCATGGCCCTTTACTGCATATGATTTTTATTACATCATGATCTGAGAGTGATGCATTTAATATGTCTGCCATTCTGCACTGAATTGTGAGGTTTTTATGCCCTAGTACATGGTCAATTTTTGGGTATGTGCCATGTACTGCTGAGAAGAAGGTATATTCCTTTTTATCCCCATTCACTTTTCTCCAGAGATCTATCATATCTAGCCTCTCTAAAATTCTATTTACCTCTTTAACTTCTTTTTTTTGTTTATTTTGAGGTTAGATTCATGAAGTTCAGAAAGGGGAAGATTGAGGTCCCCCAATAGTATTTTGCTATCTATTTCTTCCTCTAATTCCCTTAACTTCTCCTCTAGGAATTTGGACGCTATACCACTTGGTGCATATATGTTAAGTAATGATACTGCTTCATTCTTGATGGTGCCTTTTAGCAGGATATAGTTTCCTTCCATATCTCTTTCAATTAGATTTATTTTTGCTTTATCCAAGATAAGGATTGCTACCCCTGTTTTTTTACTTTAGCTGAAGCATAATATATTCTACTCCAGCCTTTTACCTTTACCTGTGAGTATCCCCTTGGTTCAAATGTGTTTCTTGTAGACAGAATATTGTAGAATTACAGTTTTTAAATCCATTCTGCTATTTGCCTCTGTTTTATGGGAGAGTTCATCCTATTCACATTCATAGTTAGGATTACTATTTGTCTCTTTCCCTCCATCCTATTCCCTCCCCTGTTTATGTTTTTGTTTCTTCCTTCTCCCTTCCCCTCCTTAAGGGTTTCGACCACCACCTCCCTCAGGATTCCCTCCCTGTAACACCCCCCTCCTTTACCTACCCTTTCCCCTTACTACTATTTCCCTACCTTCTAACTACTCCCTCTTCTTATTCCCCCCTCACCCCTCCTACTGCCTATAGGGCACAATGGATTTTTATACTTATTGGAGTATGTTATTCCCTCTTTGACCCAAAACTAATGAGAGTAAATTTCATACAGTGCTCCCCTCCCTCCCTCCTTCCCCTCTATTATAATGAGCTTTTGTGTCTTTTCATGTTATCTTAAACTTAACTGTTTATATTGATTCCTCTTTGAACCAGAACCAATGAGAATAAATGTTCATATGATGTTCATCTCCCTCCCTCCTTCCCCTCTACTATAGTATAATTTTATGGCTCTTCATGTGGCATAATTTACCTTTTCTGCCTCATCCTTTCCTTTTCTTTTCTCCTATTACAGTTCCTTTGAACTCCTTAATAAGGTTTTTTTTTTATCATCAGATTAGTTCATTTATACCCACGCCCTCTATCTATGTATATCCTTTTTAAAGGTTGCAATAGTCATATAAATTTCAATATTGACAGGTATCAGATCTCATATAGGGATATAAACAGTTTGCTCTTATTGAATCCCAAATTATGTGCATGTGTGTGTATGTGTGCGTATGAGTTTGTTTTCCTTATTTACGTTTTTATGTCCTTCTTGAGTCTTGTAATGGGAGATCAAATTTTCCATTGAGCTATGGCTTTTTGATCAGGAAAGTATGGAAGTCCCTTATTTCATTAAATGACCATCTCCTTGCCTGGAAGATTATGCTCAATTTTGCCAGGTAGCTAATCCTTGGTTGTAGGATTTTGCTCTTTTTGCTCTACAAAATATCAAATTCCAATCCCTCCGATCTTTTAATGTAGAAGTTGCTAGGTCCTGTGCAATCCTGTAGTTCCATGGTATTTAAATTGTTTCTTTTTGGCTGCTTGCAGTATTTTCTCCTTGACCTTGTAATTCTGGAATTTGGCTACTATATTTCTTGGATTTTTCAATTTGGAATTTCTTTCAAGAGGAATCTGGTGAATTATTTCGATAACTATTTTACCCTCTGATTCCAGGACTTAAGGATAAGTTTTCTTTGACAATCTCTTGGAGGATGTTGTCCAGGCTGCTTTTTTCATCATGGCTTTCCGGTAGACCAATACTTCTTAGGTCATCTCTCCTGGATCTGTTCTCCACGTCAGTTGTTTTTCCAGTGAGATATTTTACACTTTCTTCTAATTTTTCAATCTTCATGTTTTGCTTGACTGACTCTTGATGCATCATAGAGTCCTTAGCTTCAATTTGACTGATTCTAATTTTTAGTGAATTTTTTTTCAGTTAGTTTTTGAAGCTCCTTTTTTTTTTTAGGGAGTTATTTTCTCCAGTTAGATTTTAAACCTCCTGTCCCTGTTCACAAATTTTATTTTTTAAGGATTTGTTTTCTTCAGTGAGATTTTTTTCCAATTTGGTCACTGTAGATTTAAATTTATCCTCTACTTCTCTAATTTGGCTTTTAAAATCTTTCTTGAGCTCCTCCAAGAATGCTTTTTGGGCTTGAAACCAGTTTATATTTCCTTCTGTGGTCTCAGGTGTGAATAAAGAGTTCATGTTGTCCTCTGTATTTGGTTGTTCTTGCTTGCTATAAGCTGAGATTGATTTTCTTGCCTTTCCCTTCTCAGCTTCCTTCTTTCCCATTGTGATTTCCTATTTCCTGATTTCTCAGGCTGGCAGCTAAGGGCCTGTTGACTTTATGTGACCTGAGACCAAGGCCAGGATTCCCAGTGTTTCTCCTGAGTTACCCTGAGGCTCAGAGAGTATCCTGTGGTGGAGGGGTGGTGTGGCTACTTCAGATTTCCACCTCTATGCCCCTGTGTTACAGCTCAGGAAGGCTCAACAGCTGGTGGCCAGCAATGCTGGTGTCTGCAGATTCCCCTAGTGGTACTAAGGTCCACCTTGGCTTGTGTTGTTAGGGCTTGCTGACTCCACCACCCTGGGCTTTAGGAGCTCCTGCCAGTCAGCTGAGATGGGGCTTGTTGGGACCCCTGTTGTCCTTCACTTCAGACTCCTTACTGCCTCAGTTATACCCTTTCTCGGTGACTCCTAAGCCCGAGGATATTTCCACTATTTCAGGATTTTACTCAGAGCAGGACATTTATCTCTGCGTTTTCTGGGTCGGAGAGGGGGAATCGGAGCAGCTGGGGTTTACTTTGCCATCTTGGCTTCTGGAAATTCAGGTAGTTGATTTTTAAAATTCTAGGCTGTGGACTGATAGCCCCAAGAGAAGCTGCTGTCTTTGCTGTGAGCTCTGTGCTTTCTCTTACCCAGCTCCAACTGATTTTCCTGTGGTAGGATAGCTGTGAATCGCCTTTGGGGTGGGTGAGGCTACTGGCTGGATCTCCTCATTCCACTGTAGTCTGCTCTTTAGTCCATGCTGGCTGGTGCAGCCCCTGAGTGCTTCATGCTCCCCCTGCCCAGACCTACATGGGCACTTTGTTGGGCTGGGAATCTGTCACGCTCCATCTCCCAATGGATTCTGTCGCTCTAAAATCCGTTCAGATTCACTTTTTAAAGTTTAGTGACAGGAATCATGGACCAGGAGCTTAGAAAAGTTACTGCTTCTGTTCTGCCATCTTGGCTCCACCCCCCCACCCCCAATATACTCCCTTTCTAAAGGGATTTCTCCTCACTCTAATTAGTCTTTTGATGATATAAATGTAACCCTGAGTACAGGAGTAGTGCAGGCTGTTTAAACTTCCAGTATAGCTCCAGAAATATTTGTTTTGCATTGAGAATCATTAGTTAACTTTTGAGACGGACATCATTAGAAATCAGACCACTAGATAAAGAATTTTTGTGGCCAAAGACATTCTTGAAGACTAACCGTGAGGTTGAAATCTACCTCGATCAAAAACTTACATTTATAAGTCATATATCCTTAAAATATTAAAATAGTAATTTAATCCAATTAATAGCTACACACCAATTCATGTTACACAGATTATGGCTAGTCTCATTTATTCTATAATAAATAAATACACGTTTGAAATATGTTTGAATATCACACAAATGGCACATCAAGAGCAATGAATGACCCAGGCTAAGAAGCTTCAAGATCTTGCTCCAAAGTCACTTCAAGCTATTGATAATGTCAGTAAGTCTTTTCTTCTTTCACTATTTTGATAACTGTATTTCATGATAATAGATTCTACTTGTAATTCTATGTATTTTATTTAATTCATTAAAAAAATTATTTTGATAAGGGGTCTATAGATTTCACTAGTTTGCCAAAGAGGCCTGTCTGTCCACTGACACAAAAAAGGTTAGGAACACTTGGTCTAGAATAAAACTGGATATGGAGTTGGATATATAGGTTTAAGGCATGGAGAAGAGAGGGAAAACAGAGAACAGTGAAGTATAAAGTTAGTGATAAATGGAATACAATATATTAGCAGAAAACAAATCACCCTAACCTCATGGCTTTGTCATAGTTTATAAGGATACTTCTTCAATTAAAAAGCTGGTCATAAAAGTCAAAGTATATTCAAATAATTCTTTACAGATTAATTACTACTCATAGGAATATTTACTATACATACAGCAAAAATTAAATGGAATTGGGAGCTTTTTAGTCTTTAAAAATTGTGAGAAAAGCACACATTTTAATAATATATGTTTCAACTTACTCCAATAGGCTGAAAAATAAGTCCATCTACTTCATGACTGACTTCTCTAGCAAAACTTCCTTCAAGAAGCTGTAAAAAAAAAAAGCAAATATTCTTGAGAAACATAAAAATAAAAACCAAATTTGATTACATTACTTAACTTTGTTAATCCTAAGAAAATAGTCAACTATATGATTAGATTAGATCATATTGACCCTTTTTAATGTAGTTTACAGTTAAAGGTCCAGAAAATTTATAATTTACTTATAAAACAAGATACATAATAATTAAGGTTGAAAAACTTTTTATAGAAATATCACAGGTAGACTGAGAAAGTTGATCAAAAATACAATAAAAATGACAAGAGATATTTAGTGTATATAAAATTATCAGGGAATAACATACAATCACACAAAATAATAGATTCACTTGAAGGAAGAAAAAGGTCAAACATTTCAAGCAAATTAATGGAAAGAAAAAGAAGTAGGAACAAAGGATACATTACTAGACAACAAATTATTTCATCAAGCAATAATATGGTGAGAGGACATGTGGAGTAATGGATAAACAATAGGCTTCAGCATTAGGAAAACCTAAATTCAAGTCCAGTCTTTGAATGGCAATGTGACACTGAGCAAGTCACTCTCAGTAGCAAAGCAGGCAATGATATAAATTAATAATGGAAGTTTCCTCATTGGCAGTCCTCACCTGCTAAAAATAAAATTTCAGGTCCATACCAAAAGAAGAAAATTATTTGGTAACTGATTAAAAGACAAAAAAAAAGTATATCAGGGAAAGAGACTATATATGTAAAAATCAAGAACAACTGAACAAAGGTGCTCACTCTTTTACAGAAAACAAAAATCTTCAAAACTATGAGGAAAATTTTTAACCAAAATATGTACAATGGTAATCATAAACAAATAAAATAAACAATTCAAAAACAAAAATAAAAAGGTTTTGTACAAAAAAATCAATGTAGAAAATATAAGAAAGGAAACCTGACAAAAAAAATCTCTGCATCAAATATCATAAATTTAGAACTAGAAGAAATCTTGGCAGTCATAAAACTCAGCCTCCTCATTTTATACATGAGGAAACTGAGGCACATTAAATCATATCTCCATGGTCACTCAGCTAGTATCTAGGGGAAGGATTTTTTTCCCTCAGATTTCCTGACTCAGGTCCAGTTGCCTTTCCTTAACACTGTGATGCTTCTAGAAATGTAATATGTACAAAGGTAGTGAACGAATAGAGTAGTAGAGCAGAGTAGTTCTGGTAATTTACAGAGAGAAAGGAGCAAGCCAAACAAAATGGAGACTATGAAGAGTTTTGAAAGCCAAGTTAGAGAATGTAGATTTTTCTTTTGAATATTGAAAATGAATTATAGTGAAATGAGTGCTAAATCAGACATTAGTGCTGATCCTCTAACTGAAAGACATCACTAAAGGAGGAGAACTGTGGTAAAAAAGCTGAACTTGGGAGGCAGGAAGACCTCAAACATTCAGTAACTGTAAAGTCAACAAGTCAAATAGCATTTATTAAACATATACTAAGTGAAAGGCACTGAGTTAAGTGCACAAATAAAGGATAAAAAAAAAACCTCCCACACTCAACTTCACAGTCTAATGGGAAATACAAAATGAAAACAAAACAAAACAAAAAAAAACACGTACACAGAAGACATATTCAAGATAAACTGGAGATAATTTCAGAGGAAAGGCACTAAAATGAAGGAGGGCTTCTTGCAGAAAGTGGGACTTTCGCAGAAACCTAAGCTAAAATATTCACTGCAGCACCTTTTTTTTTTTTTTAATAGCAAAGAACTTGAAATAAAAGAGGTATCCATCATTTAGAGATAGGCTAAACAAACTGTGAATCCAGTAAAATGCTACTGGTATGACCATAAGGAATAATCAAGAGCTCAGAGAAACAGGGGAAAACATAAGAATTATGCAGAGGAAGACATATGAATTATAAAGTCAGAGGGAAGGCATGAAGATTAAAGGGGACTAGGAATGGATTCTTGTAAAGGGTGAGACTTAAACAAAAATGTAAAAGAAGCCACAGAAGGCAGGGAGCTCAGGGAGAAAGTTCATGGCATGGGGGGACAGTCAGTAAAAAATGCAGTCAGCCAATAAACATTTATTAAGTGCCTATTCTTGTCCGAGGAACAGTTAAACCTTAAGGACAGAAATATAAAACGCAATCACCAAGTGAAAGAATAGAGAAATAAGTGCAAGAGAGTAACTTGGATGAAAATCTAGCAAAGTAGCCTAAGGAAGAGCAGATAGGAGAAGAACCAAGAGAAAATAGTATCATGAAAATCAAGAGAGAAAAGAATATCAAGCAGAAGAGCGTGATGGACATTATCAGAGATTATGGAAGAGTCAACAAGTAGAAGAACTGAGAAAAATGTCATTTGATTTGGCAATTAAGAGATGACTAGCAACTTTGGAGAAAGCACTTTTGGTTGACTGATAAGGTCAGAATCTGACTGTAGAGTTAAGAAGAGGGTGAAAGTGAAAGCACCCATCATAGACTTCTTCAAATTTAGCCAAGAATGGTAGGAAAAATATAGGAAAACAGCAGGGATCAAGTGAATGTTTTGACAATGAGGGAGACAAGATTATGTGTGTAAGTAGCTGGGAAGTATACAGTACATAGTAAAAGACTATATAAGGGAGAGTGGGAATAATAGAGGGAGCAATCTTCTATAGATAACAGAATAGAATGGCATCAATTGTGCATGAAAATGGGTTTTTTGTGGCAAAAGAAAGGCCATCTTTTCATGAGACAAGGATGAAGAAGACAGTAGCAGAAGGCATCTCAGTGATATAAGATGAGAAGGGAAAAAGGAGTTCTTGATGAATGGACTCAATTTTTCATGGTGAAATAGCAAGAAAGATAGTAAGCTCCCCGCCCCAACCCAAAATTCCTCCAAACAGATCTAGAAAATGCACTAAGCCAAATGCTAATCATAAAATTAAAGAAAAAGGTCACAGTGAATCACTTTTCCAGCTGAGGCTATCATAGGCAGACAGAGAAATCTATAGACACCGAAGATGCAGTCTAGGTAGGAATATGTCATATGAAGCATTCTAGTACCAAGGGACTGAAGGAATAAGGCCCTATATCTGGGGCAAGATAAGGTCCCAGATCGTTATCCATGCATTACAGCCTTGTGCAACATGCAAAAATTGGTGCCAAATGGCAGCTTTGTCACTACCCAGTTCTAGGATGAAATGGGAGGGGAGGGAATCTCTGCCCAGTAGCAGGCCTTAGAATGTGTATTGAGGAAGGAAAATTTCAGGAGCAAGAAGCAACTATGTGGCTCAGACTCCAAGAGGAAGGTAAGGTCTCAGCTCCAACTTTTAGTCAAGTCTGTAGATGAAAAACCAGGGCAAGAATTAAAGTCCAAAAAAAAGTCACTCAACCAGCATAGCTTTCCAACTGGCTGACAATGATTGAGAACAACAGCATTCTACTGAAATTCCAAAGGATGCAAGGTCACAGGTCTGGTGCTCAGACTCAAAGTAAGGTCAGGAACTTGTAGAGTTCAGATAAGGGGGACCGCAATCAGACTTGTTCTGATCAGGGCAATCACTAAAAGTTTTTAAATCCCTAGCCTACCTGAGATCCTTGAGTAATATAACATGCAATAACCAAGAAAAAAGTTACATGAACCTGAAAGACACAGGCTCAGCCAAGATATTTCCTCTAGAACAGAACAGTCTGGCAGAAAGAGAAAACAAAAAGAAGAATCCAAACATAAAAAGCTTTTATAGTGACAAAGACCCTCAAGATACAAACTCAGAAGAAGAGAATGATTCCAAAACATTTACAAACTAAAAGCCTCAAAGGAAAACATAACTTGGGGATAGAGTCAACAAGAATTCTAGGTGCAACAAAAGTTTTTTTTAAGAGTTAAAATTGTTTTTAATGAAAGAAATGATAAAGCTTGAGGAGGGAAAATGGAAACAAAATGAGCTACTGAAGAAAAATTCAAAAGAGAATTAAAAGCTTGGCACAAGTTTATTGCTGCAGCTGAAAATCAGAATGGTTCAAATTTTAATGAGAAGCAACAAGAGATGTTTTAAAAGATGAAAAGGTTTTTTAAAAATTAAGATATAAAGCAAAAAAAAATTTTTTTTAATGACCTTGAGAAGAGATTAAAGAGAAAAATCTAAGAATCGTTGAACAAACTGAAAGGCATGACTGGAAAAGAGGCTAGACATCGTTTCAAGAAATTTTTAAGTGCCCAGATATCTTAGATCCAAAGGACAAAGTAGAAACAGAAAGAATACACTGATCATTTCCTGAAAGAAATCTCAAAATGAAAATGCCCATGAATATGAATGCCAAAATCCAGAGTTTCCATGTCAAAGAACAAATACTGTAAGAAGCCAAAAAAACAAAGAATTCAAGTACCAAGAAGCTATGGCCAGGATCATACATGATTTAGCAGTCACCACAATAAAAGAGAAAAGAACTTAGAATTAAGATATTTCAGAAGGCCAAGAACATAAATTGAGTATAATTCTACATGGGGAAAAAAAGTGGGCCTTTAAATGAAAAGGAGGACTTCCTGCACAGAAAACTGAGCTATGTAAAAAAATTTGAACTGAAAAAGCAGGAGCCAATAGAAAACTTACAAAAAAATAAACAAATCATAGAGGAGGAAACAAGAATAAACTGCTTACATTCTAATATGGGGAGATGGATTATACCAGGTATCCCCTCAGACACCCATCATCAGGGCTCACAGAGGGAGCCTAATTAGACAGAAGAACTAAGAATGGTTCTATTATGTGGATGATCAGAAAGGAAGTTAAAAAAATACACTGAGGGTGCAAAGAGAAGAAAGTTATAGGAAATTATCTCACAAATGGATATCTATATATACAAGAAGAAAGGGATGTGAGAAAACAGTAGACACTTGAAACTCATTCATTCTCATCTGAATTGATCAAAAGATAGAATATAAAAACACACAATCAGGTACAAAAATTTATTTCACTCAACAGGAGAATAAGAAAGAGAAGACTGATTAGGAGGGTAGAATAAGGGAGAGATTAGTCCTAAGAAAATCAAACTCTAAGGATTTATAAAAACATTTATACATCTTTTTGAGGTGGCAAAAACATTGGAAACTGGGAGAGGTGCTCATCAAATGAGGAATGTTTAATCAAGTTATGGTATATAAATGTGATAGAATACTATCAGGAATACTTTCAGTTTTCTGAAACTATCATCTTCATAATGTCTTACAATGCAATAATATGGAAAAACTTACATGAACTGATGCAGAGTGAAGTGAGAAGAAGCAAGAGATCAATATTGATAACATTAAAAAGACATATAACTTTCACAGACTTAGGCAGTCTGATTGGCATAACAACCAACCACAATTACAGAGGACTAATGATAAGCATGCTACTCACCTCCTGACAGAGATGAAAGATTCAGAATGCAGGATAAGACTTATTGTTTGTAGTCAATTTGGACATTTCTTTTACAATCTTGCTTATATGTTTGTAATAGGGTTTTAGATTCTGTTTGTCAGTTGGAGTAGAGAAATGAGAAAAGTCAGAAAGCTGGTGACTGAAAATAAAATATAAAAAAGAAAAAAAGAAACAGGCAGGGTTCTTGGCTGCAAAATATGAAAAAGGGTGAAAAGGTTTGGAAATGCCACTGTAATGGAAGAAGAAAAAGAAAGGGAGAAGGGAAGAGAGAGATATACAAAGATACAAAGGGAGGAAGAGAGAGGAAGGGAAAAAAGAGAGAGAGAGAACACAATAAAATAATTATCTAAAAGAATTTCCTTTCTGCAGGCAAGGGGTCACGAGATTTTATAACATAAATATGTAGTGGTGGATTCAATCATCATGGTTTCATGATTTCAAACATTGTTACTATGTTATCAAGCTTTTGTGTGAGAAAATTTCAAGTGGAAAAAAATGTCTATATTAAGATAGCCTGCTTGCATAGGTGTGAATCTTTATGTTTATCTAGATACAATTGTAAATGCTTTAATACCACTTTTTGCCTTTGCTACCTTTTTGTTCCAGAGCCACAACTCCCCTCCTCAGAAGAGCTAAGTGAGATAGAGAAGAAATGATCAAACCACCTTAGAGAATTCTTAAAGCCTTGGATCAGAAGGCAAATAATGTAAGGGTTTTCACAAACCCGAAACCATGGAAACTGAATAGCAAAGAAATGGTCATGCATTATCAGTCAGTATGGATTGGAGAATCCAAGCCTGGAGACTTCCTAGCAAAAGACATTTAAGTAGGTAAGTGATTACAGGTTAAAATAGGCCTCCTAACTCATAAAAACAGAACAACCAAAGCTCCAATTTTGTACTACAGCTGACTCAAGAACTAATTTATGTTGGTTGTTAGTTGGTTGTATACTTCGTTCTCTAAGAGGACCAAAATGACACCATTATGTTGGAGTCAAGGTACAATGTATCCAACTGTGGTTAATGAGACTAATATGGGCTCAGAAGATCCACCTTAAATTGGGCAGAAATAGTCCATATTTACATTTGGAGAGGAAATGTCCAAATTTCTACATCTCACGTTTCTTTTGAGCTATTGCAATTCTGCTTCACTCATAGAACACAGCACCTTCTTTGGTGTGGGCATGCCATGCTGAGTAGTTCATGGCCAGTATCTCCCATGTCTTACAATCAATTCCAAAGTTCTTCAGAAAGACCGTGAGAGTGCCATTGTATCATTGCTTCTGATAACTATGTGAACACTTGACTTGATTGAGTTCTCCAAAAAATAGCCTTTAAGGCAAACATATATTTGGTATTCAAAGCAAGTGGCCAACCCATCAAAGCTGTGCTCTCTGAAATAGAATTTGAATGCTTAAGAGTTGAACTAAAGTATCTTGCCAGGTGATCTTCAGAATCTTCCTAAGATAATTCAAATGGAAGCAATTCAGTTTCCTGATATGGCACTGATAAACTGTCCAGGTTTCACAGGCATACAACAATGAGGTCAGCACAACAGCTCTGTACTTCTTCAGTTTGGTAGGAAGTCTAATACTTCTCTCTCACACTTTCTTACAGAGTCTCCCTACCACTGAGCTAGGTCTGGCAATGCATATGTCAACCTCATCATCTATACTGCCAAAGTAAATGAATTTATCCACAGGTTTAAGTTTCACCATTAGCTATAAGCAATGATATGGATGATATGGTGCTGGCTGGTAGAGAATTTGTGTTTTCTTGGTGTTAATTGTTAGGCCAAAATTAGCACAAGCAGCAGCAAATCAATCCATACTTTACTACACCTTAGCTTCAGAGGTTGCAATGTGTGCACAATCATCTGTGAAAAAAAAATCATGTACTAACTTTCCCTCCACTTTAGTCTTGGCTTGTAGTCTTTTCAAGTTAAATGTTTCCCATCAGTGTGGTAGCTGACCATGATGCTATTTTTTTTTTTTTTGCTTTTTTGGAGGGTGAAAAAAGGGCAACTGAGGTTATGTAACTTGCCCAAGGTCTGAGGCAGAGTTTGAATTCAGGTCCTCCTGACTTCAGGGCCAGTGCTCTATTCACTACACCACCTAGCTGCTCCCATAATGCTGTTTTATTATTTAACTTCTATTTATTTATTTATTGTTATATATAATATAATATTATTTATTTAATTTATTGTTTAATTATTTAATTAAATATTATTTAATGCCTCTTCAAGGCTTCTGACAACATTGCTGAAAACAATATGCTTAAAAAGCATGGGAATAAGCACACAGTCCAATTTTTCTCCATTGGTGACTTGGAAATCATGAAAGTAGTGTCTATTATGCAGAATCCAAGCAAGCAAGCCATCATGAAATTGATGTATAATGCTGATGAATTTCTTCAGGCAACCAGATTTTGACATAATTCTCCATAAGCCCTCATGACTAACTAACAGTATCAAAGGCCATGGTCAGATCTACAAACATTGTGAACAGACCTCTGTCCTGCTCCTGGAATTTCTCCTGGAGTTTTTTGGCAGCAAACACCATATTGACCATTCCTCGGCCGTTTCCGAACAATGTCTCTCAGGTAGATGACTATTTTCCAGTTGAAGGATCAGCTTATTAAAGAGGAATCTGGCAAGACTTTTGACAGCATTGACTAAGAGAGAGAGCTCCCTGTGATTGTCACAGGACACTTTATTTCCTTTACCATTATAGATATGGACAATGGAAGCATCCTTGAACTCCTGGAGGATAACCTCCTCTTGCCATATAACCTGAAAAATTTCTGTCAGCTTTGGTATAAGCAGTGGACCCCCTACCTTGTAAATCTCAGCTGGAACCGAATCAGTAAGGTGCTTCAACACATGAGAGGAGCCTAATGGCATTACTACCGAAGACTACCTGAAGTATACAGTTAATGGCTGGGGCACTGACTGATGATCATCTGCTGAGAACACTACAGAGGTATTCCAGCCCATCTCTCCAGGATCATATTAATCAATGTGGCTCCATCAACACTGAGTAGAGATGAACCATAATCTTTGGCCCATAAATATTCTTCAGGACACCATAAAAATGCTGCAGATTGTTAATATCAGCATAAATCATCTGCTTTCTTACTGAGCCAAGAATCCTGCATCTCTCTAAGCTTTACTTGCACTTTACTTTTAACGGAGTTAAATGCTGCCTTCTTAAAGATGGATGAACTATCTTGCTGGTAAATCCTGTGGAGTTCTCATTTTTCTTTAGCAGCTTCTGAATTTCCCCATCATTTTCTTCAAACCAATCTTAATGTTTGCAAGTGTTCTGGCCCAGATGAGTAAATGCTGTGCTGTATACCAAATCTCTGAAAGTTGCCCACTCCTTTTCTGCTCCACTGCTACCAACAGTGTGATGGCTCAGCATTCCCTCTAAGTTATCAATGAACTAGTCCTGCTCCAAGAAGTACTCTAATCTGTTGACATTAAGTTTTCTGGTAGTCAGGGCCATTGCTTTTGTTGAATGCAAATATTTAGCATGCAGAGAACAAGTCTATGATAAGTGCTGCACTCTGTACCACACATTGCCTTTGCCACTCTCACATCCTGTCTCTTCTAATTATAATGACATAGTCTATTAAATGCTGTTTGCTGCAAAGGTCCATCCATGAAGTTGTATTGTGTTTAGATAAGCAGAAGACAATGCTGGTACTGAGGTCATACGACTCACAAGTCTTCAGCAGTAAGTAACTGTTGCTGTTTCCAACTCCATTCTTCCCAAGGACTCCCTACTCTGTATGATAGTCTGTGCCTACTCTTGCACTGTCACCCAGAATTATAAGCATGTCCTCTTTTTGTGGATTGATGATGAGGATCTCCAGGTCTTTCTTCATAAAATTCTTCTTTGACCTCTTCAGGATTCACCCTGGTAAGATCATGGTACTTTCCTGCAAGTGGCAATCACACCATCATGAGTCTACTGTTTAATCCTTTTGGTAGGCATACAAGCTTGTTGACTAGATTAGTTTTGACTGCAAAACCTATGACTGCTTCACAGTGCTCTCCTTTGCTACAGTCATTCTAGAAAAACATGCATTAAGTTCAAATTTCAGTAAGCTAGCCTTCATTTACTAGTCTTGCTTCACTCAGGGCTGTTATTTAGATGTAATACCTGCAGAGTATTCTTATAATAAGAGCTGTTCCTTTTTCAAGTCAAAGGATTTTGTGTTGTCTATAAGTGTGTGCACATTCCATGTACTGATGGTCAGTGGAAACATCTTTGTAAAAGTTTTTCTGCTTTTTTTTCTGTTTCAGTTGCAGGGTGGGATCCCTGTCTGCTAAAGTAAGCAGGTCAAGGTTGGGTAAAGCAGACAATTTTTAGAAAATTGACAGGGAATCTTGACAGCAAGATTCCTTATGTAGGCCCTTTATCACACCAGGAGGTGAATAGTGTGGTCCTCAAAAGACAGTTCAGACGCCCAAGTGACTGCCAAATTAAATTCCATTGCTGCTTGCCATGAGAAGATGACACTGTGGCCTGGACCACCTATGCACAGAGTTGTGACTACAACTCCCAGTATATCCACACCTTTTGCTTCATTACTTGCCTGTTGCCACAGGATTTTGAGGTAGGTTGAAAAAAAAAAAGGTAAAATGGCATGGGCGTTGTCTTTTGATTCACACATAAATTGGATTTTTAAGTGAGGCTGAGTTGAGTGAAATCATCAGGAGTCTAGTAAAAGCAAGACAAAGTCAAGACAACTGGTGATGTTTCAGAATGCAATAGATGACCTTGATGTCTTCAATGTCTAATAAAGCTCTAAGTGATCCACAGCACCTATTTCAGTTGCCTTCAAGGCCATTGGAATAAATTGTTCTCTCCTGCCCATTCCACGGGAAGAAGTCCATATGCTTGGAGTAGACACACCCCTAACTTAATGAAGAATATGAGACACTTTGGTTACCCTCAAGCTGATTTAGTCCATCTGCCCCAATAGTTTACCACAGTGTGGCCAGCCTCTGTGCATACTACTACTTCTTGGAGTCACAGGGGAGAACTGGATGAATTAGTTGGACACCAAAAACAAAACGTAACTCTGAAAGGATTTGGCAGCCCTCACATCAGAGGGACTAGTATTCTCTGAGATAAATGCAAAACAAAACACCATTGAGGTTTCACATTAGACCTGTCAAACTGGAAAAGATGATCAAAAGAAAAATACAAACAAAAACCCAGGAGCAATAAATATTAGAGAGGAAATGGAAAGAGGTAGAATAATATACTATTAGCAGATTTGCAAACTGACATAATCATTCTGGAAAACAATATCAAATGATGCCAAAAAAAAAGTGATTAATCCATCCATCGATACCCCTTGACTCAACAATCTTACTATTAGGCATAGACCCTTAGGAAGTCAAAGACAAAAAATGTAGAACCAAAATACGTATATAAATGTTCTTTGTGATAGGCAAAAAAATCTAGAAACAGTAAATGCCCATTGACTGGGGAAGACATTTAAAAAAAAACTCTGTGGCATATAAATGGTATGGAATAATATTCTGCAACAAGAAAAAATGAATTCAAAGAATTTAGAGAAAACATGCCAATTTCTGAGAAAGAATGACAAAGAGACAGAGAGAACAAAAAATGTAAATATAACTCTGTCCTTATATCAGAGAGGCAGGTACCTGCTAGGTTAGCTTATTCAAATTCTCAGTTTGCTTTTCTTTCTCAGTCAAATACAATTTTAAGGAGTGAGGATGTTTTCTTCTAGAAATAACCATGTAAAGACTTAAATGTAAATCTATAATGCAAATCACACATAAAGAAGACATCAATAATGTCAATGAATTTCTTCATAATGAGAAGTTTTAACCTGAGAGGAAAAGGAAGAGAAGAAAAGTCTCTTTTTAAAATGTCAATACAGATGAATCTATAGCTCGAGGCTTTTGTTTACCAGAAAGAGATAATACAACTTTCTGTTATTCAGAGCTTTCTTCAATCAATCAATCAGTATGCATTTATTAAGTGCTTACTCTGTGCCAGGCACTGTGCTAAGGTCCTATGATACAAAAAGAGGCAAAAGACAGTATATTACCTCAAGGAGCTTATAATTTAATGAATCCTTGATGAAAACATAAGATAACAAGAAGGTTTTCACATGTGTTATGATTAACCTGACCAAAACACATGGAGTACATAAAACCCTACATCATTCATTGTTTAATGATTTTTTTAAAGATGCTAATGGTCCTACAAAAGTGCTTATTAGGCAAAAGGGCTTATACAAAAGAATTTCTACCAAGAGTTTGTGGCTAAACCCAGAACACTTCCATTTCAATTTAATTCAACACATACTTGTTAAGCAATTACCAAAAAGCAACATTACGCTATATGCTAGATTAAAACAAACATCATTGTTCCTATGATCAAAAAGTTTGTATTTATCACCTGAAAGTAACAAGAAATATGCCAAATAAAAGAAAGGAAGAACAACCAAAATAAGAGGGGAAATAAAACATTCTCAGAGAGGAAATCCTAGAAAGGAAAAAAAAAAAAACAAAAGAGAAATGAATGATGAAAAAAAATTTAAGGGGTAAAAGAATGCAGGGCAACTAGATGTCACAGTGGATAGAGCACTGGGCCCGGAAGTAGGAAGACTCATGTCCCTGAGTTCAAATCTAGCCTCAGACACTTAGTAATAACTGTGTGACCTTGGGCAAATAGATTACCCTGTTTGCCTCAGTTCCTAATCAGTAAAATGAACTGGAGAAAGAAATGGCAAACTACTCCAGTATCTTGGTCAAGAAAACCCCACATGGGGTATATACAGAGTCAGACACAATGGAAATGACTGAACAACAACAAAAAAATGTAAATAGAACACAAAAAGAAAACAAAGATAGTGAAGTAACTACACTTGAACACCAAAATAACAACGAACAAGTACAAAAGGAAGTCCCAAGTGACTAACAAAATGAGGTAAGCAAAACTAGTGTTATTGAAGAATTTTAAAATACAAACAAGGGAACTGATGGTTAATAACAAAAGGTTAATAAAACACTGAATGTTCTGAAAGATAATAGTAGACCAAAAGTTAATAAACTGAGCATACCCTTAACCCACTAAAACCACAAATATTCATACTCCAAAGAGATAAAAGAGAGAAGAAACTGATACATACAAAACATGTACAGTAAGTCTTTTTGAGGTTATAAAGAACTGGGAATTAATGGAGGGTCCATCAACAGAGGAAGTGATAAAATATGGCATATGAATACAATGGAAAATTTGAGCCATAAGAGATGAAAAAAGGGATAGTTTCAGAAAAACTGGCTAAAACTTATATGAAACAACATAGAATCAAGTGAACAGAACAACCACTATCTAGTAAAAATACAAGAACTATCAACAAAATAAGAAATCATAACTCTTGGGGTGGCTAGGTGGCACAGTGCTAAGAGCACTGGCCCTGAAGTCAGGAGGACCTGAATTCAAATCCGGCCTCAGACACTTAACACAAAAACTAGCCTTGTGACCTTGGGCACATCACTTAACCCCAACTGCCCTCCAAAAAAAAAGAAGAAATCACAACTCTTGAAAACTGTTGATAAGGAATGTTATACACTTCCTATTAGACAGAGAAATGATGGTCTAAATGTGCAGAATGAGACACATTTTTGGACTTGGCCCAAAATGGGAATTTGTTAAACACACTTTCAATTATGCCATACTGCCTCTATAAATAAATACAGTATTTGAGAAATATATTAAACAAGTGGATTATTTAAAATTACGATCTCTATCTAAATTTGCCAGAAGGTAAGAACAAGAAGTAGCATAAGCAAATCAATTAAATTTAACACACCTTTATTAATAGTTTATTATTTACTAAATACAGTTACAAAGACAAAAATGAAATGGTTCCGAGCCCTAAGAAGGAAACAACATATGCAAAATATAAAAATATAGAAATGAAATAATGGGTACAAGAGAATGAGAAAAACTGAATGATTACTAAGTTTGTAAAACCTGGTAATTTTAAGAATGGTGATTCCCTTCAAAGAAATAGTGATGTAAGGAAGAGTTAAGTAACTTTGAGGGTGAAGTAGAGGACATAATGAATTCTGTTTTAAATCTGCTGAGTTTCAGATTATTTACAGAACATTTTGTAAATATCCAATAGGCAGCTGGTGATGTGATATCTCAGGAAAGAGTACTGAAAGAAGTATATCCCATCAAATTCATATTTAGTCAGAAAGACACTAAAGAGTAGCACAACATCATGGAAAACACATTAGTTCTGGAGTCAAGAGGATCTGGGATCAAAATCTGCCTTTTTTACTTATTATCTCTACATCCTCTGGTTTTCCATTTCCTCATCTATAAAATGAAGAGTTAAGACTAGATGACTTTTGAGGTTCTTAAAACTCTTGATTACCTTAAATAATTTTAAATTTAAGTTCCTTACTGAGTTTCAAAATATCAGGGGGGGAGGGGGGTTGGTTGCTTTTTTAAAGACAGCTATTAAATAATCAAGTAGGATTATGCCTTGAAAAGACAGAAGTAATTACCTAATTACCTCTAGTAAGAATCTGATTAGCTTTTTAAGGTTAACAACTTTTTAAAAACATGTGGAAAATTTAAAATGGTGACAAAAAACAAATTTGAGAGAAGATTGTTAAGCCTGAAAACCTTGGTTCAAATGAGCAGGTGTTAACAGTATCTTCAGTGACCCAACTAAAGGAAGTTAGGAGGAAAAAATAAACAAATATGTTACTCTATTTTGCCCAAAATATTTTTCCTAAATCAAAATTCAAATAATAAATATTTATTTCTTATAAAGTTAATTTAAATATAGCAGAAATGTCCACATACTTCATCAGTAAAAAAAAAAAAAACAAATTTTCAGTTTGTCTAAAAGTAACTTTAGGACAAGAAACAAAAAATAGGAGTTCCTTTACAAAGACTCTTGGATACATCTTATTACTGGTCTAAACTGACTCGCTCCAGGGGTAAAAGCATTTCTGATCATAAGATAAATAAAGCCAAATGAGACCTTAGAGGCTTCTCTAAGCCCATCTATCTCTGTATGTATGGTCATTTCATAATTAGGACATGGATAAAAAAATGTGAAGAGAACATCTGCCCACTAGAAACGGGACCAAAGCCAAAGATTTATTTCGTAAACTATAGATCACTAAACAGTTGTCAAGTGGTCAATGATGTTCTAATTTCTACATAGCTAAAATCAAGAGCTAACATGAGCTACATAGCCAATCATGAAGTGAAAGGTTTCATTTTTCATTACCAATCCAGTCATTCAGTTTTTGTTTCACTATATTAAAATGGGTATACTATTGAAAAATACTTAGTAGTTTACAAAAACTCATCCATTCTTTACAAAATTTTAACTTTTATAGGAAATTACCTTTAAATCATAATTCATTTAACAATTTTAGGAAATCTATAAGTAACATATTAAAATAGTAAATTTTCTTTAAGTCTTATTATTTAAAATCTTATTTTTAATTATAACATTTAAATTAAGAAAAAGAAAAGATAAATACAAAATTTTTTTCAATACATTCAAAGGAAAAATCTATGAATAAAGCTTTTAATACACACACAAATGTACCTTTGGATAAAATATAATTTGAGCATAAAAGAACTTCACATAACTGAACGAAAATCATTTAGAAATACTGTAATAACTTTTTTTTAAATCTTGTAATACAGATTCTCTTTTATATCAACATTAGGTCAAATTATGAGGTAGGCCCCTATAATATTTTAGCACATTTTCCCACACTATACCACCACCAACAATCCTCCCCTCCAAAAAAAGGACAAATTTAGAACCACCAGCATTCAAAACGTGTCAAATGTGCATAATGCAAATTTACATAAAGCAAAAACTGTCTTTAGTAAATCAAGACCCACAGAACATCTCTGCCTGCCCATACAGACTAGAAATAACTCCAATCTACTTCGGTGTTACCACTATTAAGGAAAGAAGAATTTAGAACACAGTATTTCAGAAGGCAAAAGACATAGGCTCATAACCAAGAATAACTTACCCAACAAAACTGGTTATAATTCTACAGGAGGGGAAAGGGACTATTAGGATATCCAAGGATCTAAGAAATCTAAGGATTTCTGATACGAGAAAAAAAAAACCCTAAGTTTCATGGAAACTTTAAAGAGCAAACACAGGAATTAAAATAAACATAAAAAGACAAATACAAGCAAACAATCATAAGGGGCTAAACTGTTTACATTCCAATATGGGATTATACATGTATCCCCTCAGAGAGCTATTATCATCATCAGTCTAACTAGGCAAAAGGTGTAGCTGTGGTTCTGTTATGTTCTGATAATCTTAAAAGAGAAAAGGAAAGGGAAGTGAAGAAGAATACACTAGAGAGAAGAGAAAGGATGGAGAAAATCATCTCACATAATTGGATTAAAAATTTAAAAGCCTACACAAACAAGAAGGACTCTCTCACACCTGAACTGGACAAAAGAGGGAAGAATATAAATACTGTGTTAAAATTATATCTTATTCTGGTCCCCTGACTACCATCACACTCCTTCTACCTGGTCCAGCAAATTTTTTAAGTACCCAGTATAATGAGGCAATAGCAGGTAATAAGATTGCAAAGGGGCACCTGGAAGTCATCTACAAACTGTTCCAAAGAACAAAGGAGCATAATATACAAAATGTATCATATATTAACCTAAACTCACATCTGGTAATATATGATGAACAGAAGCCATGTCGGTACGGCTGTAAGGGCTTTTTGTTCCTATAATATGCAAATCTCCAATTCCAGACCTCCAGTCCCAGAACATCAAAAAGGTGCTGATAAGTCTGAAGTTTTACCAATATCTTTGAAATGATCTGGACATGTTAATGAACTAAACTCCAAGGTGGCACAGATAGGGGCTGGTCTGTTTTAAAAAAAAAAAAACCCACTATAAAAATGAGGACCTCAAACTCCTGCCCTGTCCTAACTCCCCTGCACTGCCCCTCTGGTCCCCCCACCCCCAAACTGAGCACTCTTTCATCTCCCTTGGGCCCAGGTTGCTTACTGCTCCCAATTTTAACCCACAGTTACATATGATATTCTCTGCCTCTCCCCCTCCCAACCTACTTCCCCTGCTTTCCTACACCATTTCATCCCCTATCCCTATGCCATCTCACTCTGTATTTCTGTCACTTATCTCTTTGTACCCTCTATGGTTAATAAAATGTGACTGCTACCTATTTTCCACTGCCAATCATGGTCTTTTCTGGCGAGTACCCCCAAAACCAGACATGTTTATCTCCATTCCATAATTTTATAAATTCTCAGTTCAAACACACATGGTTGGGTACAAAAAATGCATTTCACTCAACAAGTAAACAAGAGAAAAGACAAAAGGGAAAGGAGGGCAGATTAAGGGAAGGATTAGTCCTAAGCCTAACAAACTTTAAGGATATACAAAAATATTTATAGTAAGTTTTTTTCATGGTGGCAAAAATGACTGATTACTTAAAAATGATGAAGGGGATAGTTTCAGAGAAACCTAGAAGATTTGTAGGAATTGATGCTAAATAAAGTAAGCAGAACCGAAAGAAAAATTATACAGAAACAATACAATAAAGGAAAAAAACTTTGAAAGACTTAGGAAATTTGATCAATGCAATAATTAACCACCATTCCAAAACACCAATGGATGAAGAATGTCACATGCTTTTTTTTTTTTTTTTTTTGCCTTTTGGAGGGCAATTGGGGTTAAGTAACTTGCCCAAGTTACACGGGTATTTTTTTTTTGTAGGGGTGTTAAGTGTCTGAGACTGGAACCAAACTCGGGTCCTCCTGACTCCAGGGCTGGCGCTTTTTTCACTGCACCACCTATCTGCCCCTATGTCACATACTTCTTGATGCAGAAAACATAGATTCATAATGCTGACACATACTTTTTGGATATAGTCAAAGTGGCAATTTAATTTGCTTGACTGCACAAGTTTGTAATAGGAGCTTCCCTCTTTCTTTTTCAATTGTGGTTTATAAAAAAGAAGGCAGGTTTTTATTGGCTGGGGTGGGGTAGAGGGAATATGAATATGTACATGTATATGTGCATGTACATGCATGTACATTACAAATTTATCATTTAAAAACATTTTGAAAGATCTCAGAAAAGACCTGATAAATTGCTACAACTAAAGACTGGTAGATCTATCAAACATAACATTAAATAATACAGGATATAAGGCCACTTATATAGCATCTTCGTTGGTGACTTAGTACTTTAGTGACAAGTACTTTACATAATTACATGAAATAAAGGAGTAATAAGAAAGGTACTAACCACAAAAGGATAATGTAAATTGATAGAAAGTAATAAATATGACAAAATATTGACAATGAAGCATATAATGTTTAGAAAATAACAGTTTAAGATATAATGAAGGCTAAAATAAGTCTAAAATATTATTAAGTAATATTTTAAAATCAATATGGCTTGAGACTGTCACAGAACACAAAAAACCAGATATATTTTTCAATCCTGACAACCTCTTGAATTTCTTCAAAATAGGAATTATGCACAAGAGGTAAAGCATTTCATCTGTCTCCTGGGCCTAAAACATCAAAAAACCCAACAGGATAACACCCTGTTAAAACAACAGCAGTAAAGACTAACCCTTGTCATTAATTTACTGGGCAGTCCCTCCTCCAACAGTCATGTTCTGGAAGGCTTATTATACAAGCCAAACAGAAGATTAGAGAAGAGCTTAACACTGACTCCACTACTCTCTATGACCCAGAAAGCCAGAAGCATTGTGTGACTAAAAATGTACTGTGGTGGAATGCCAGGTTGCAACAAATGCACAGTCAGAAAATTGAGGAATAAATGGAAGAGGGGCTGGCTATCAGCAAGTGTATATATCCATATCCACCAGGCCTACCTGAAGCAATGAGAATGGGTATCCAGATGGGTCCAATTTGTTCCCTAAATGTCATCTGGGGCCAGAGACCAAGACAGATACCATGTTAACTGCCAAGTATTAGAAGAAAATGAGACAGCTTTGAAATCCAGCCTCAAGGAAATGATCATCAAAAGAAAAGTAGGAACATGAATTCAAAAGTTTTTAATAAAGTCCTGTAAAAGAAACTATAGCAATTCATAAAAAATATTATTCATTGACAAAAATAATTTTATAGTAGACAAGAAGTCACATAATTAACTCAAGAGGTACAGAAAAAGGTCGCAACAAAGTACAACACTCCTTTATGTTTAAAAAGAATGTTGTAATATCATAAAAAGCACCTATCTAAACCAAAAGTAATCCTGATGTGCAATATAGCCACACTGGAAGCTTTCCAACAAATACAGGGGTAAAGAAAGGATGTCTACTCCCTCCACTATTATTTGATATAATTCTGAAAATTCTAACAATACTAACATAAATTAAAAGAAATTAAAAGCATAACAATATTGGTAAAGAGTCAGAGTAAGATATTTTTCCAGTCTAAGAAAACTTAGGAGGTCAGCAGGACAAATCTGTGACACTGAGGTGGACACAGAGCAGAGGCAGCACCAGCAGTGGGCCCTGGAAGCAGCTGTGACAGCAACAGCAGCTTTGGGAACTCTCAATCCACAGAGAGCAAGGAATTCTGACACTGTTCAGAAAGTGAATACAAGGGACACTTTACCAGAACTGGGTGTAGCTATGAATGATTGGCAATTCTATTGCCCATAAGCAGTTCTAGGTTACAGTTCCAGGATAGAGAGGAGTGTTTGTGGTCTGTCAGAAAGGATTAGGAGCACTGGTCACAGTTACAAGGGAGAGAGGAGCACCAGTACTTATGACTTCAGAAGAACAGGGAGGGGGGCAGAGTCAAGATGGCAGAGTAGAAACAGGACTTCAGCAGGGCTCCGGCTTCCACCTCCTCCAATTCATGTAAAAGGTGACTCTGAAGAAACTTTGGTGTTACAGAACGCACAAAATGACATAGAGAAGCTAATGTCTCACTGAGGACAGCCCAGCAGGTCCACAGGAAGCGGCCAGAGCAGCGCTCTCTGAACCTAGCTGCCCAGGAGCCAGAGGTTTTAGCCTCAGGGCAGTCTGACCAGCCACCAGCTTGAGGGACTTCAGATAACCAGCAGCTGTGGCAGTTTCCAGATTTATCAACCCACAGATGCTAAGGACAAAGTGAGAGGTCAGTGCAGTGTGGAATTTGGGATCCGTTAGTTAGGGAGTGTGGTCAGCCTTTGCCCCCAGGGTGAGAAGCAGCTGAGACACAGCTGAGACGCAGCAGCTGTGCAGCCGCAGCCACATGGCTGCTTCAGCTCCTGGCCTTCATACTGTAGGGGAACCAAGCAACCAGTCTGAGGGGTAATCACTCTTGCTTTAACCTGCTTGGATCGGGACTGTCATCTACGGTGGAGGTCCTAGGGTGTGCGACCAGCTTGCCAGAGCATGTGGAGGGTTCAGAGAGGGCACATAACTAATACCTTTGGTAGCTGAGAAAACCCCAGTGTTTGGTACAAAGCTCCCCTGTCTGGTAGCAGAGTCCTACTGTGGCAAAAAGCCCAAAAGTCAAGTAATTGAGTGGCAACATGAGCAAAAGAGGGAAACAAAGCAAGCAGAGAAACCCAACTTTACACTGGGGGGGGGGGTAGGTTGGAAGCACCCACTTCTGAAAAGGGACAGGATCAAAGTAGAGAACAGAACAAGTGGGAAGTGGGATAGGAGGGAGAGGAATATAGTCAGTCTTTCACAATATATCCACTATGGAAATGTTTTGCCTTGCTACACATGTACAATTTATATGAATTGCTTATCTTCCCAGTAAGGGCAGGTGAAAAGGGAGGAAGGGAATGGATCTAGAATTCAAAGTTTTAAAATAAAATGTTTTTTAAAAATCATATATATACTATTATTAATATTACTTTATATGTAACTGGGAAATAATATATACAGGCACTGGGGCATAGAGATTCACCATGCCCTATTGGAAAGTTGGAGGGTGTATGGGTGAAGATATGGGAAAGAGCAGATTGGAGGAGGGGATGTCCAGTGGGACTGCCATTATGGAGCTGTGGGTAGGGGAAAAATGGGGAGAAATTTGTAATTCAAAATCTTGAAGAAATGAATGATGTAAACTAGAAGTTAATAAAGCATTTGAGTAAATAAAAATAAATAAATAATAATAAGAAGAACAGGGAACCTGGTTACAGTTTCAGAGCCAAGAAGAGTACTAGTGCTTACAGCTACAAGAAAGTAGGGCCCTTTCTTGGCTAAAGACCTGAGTACATATCAAGAAAGCAGTCACCACACCTTTCCTCTAATCATACCACCTTGGAAGCACTGAAAATCTACAGACTGCAGCACTATCACTAAAAACAGTGCCCCAAAAAAGTGAAGTTTGGGACAGTGCCTCCTCAACCCCAGGTTAGGAGAGTCCAATTTCAACAAAAAGTTAAAAGTTTAAAAAAATAGGCTAGCAAAATAAGCAAACAACAAAAAAAGAACCTGACTATTAAAAGCTACTGTGGTGGTAGGGAAGATCAAGACATAATCTCAGAAGACAATAACCTGAAAATATCTATAAGCAAAGCTTCAAAGAAAAATGCTAACTGGACCCAGGTCCAACATGAATTCCTACAAATTTAAGAGTGGTAGAGGAAAAATAGGGAAAATAAATGAGAGTGATGCAAGAAGATTATCTAAAGAAAATTAGTAGTTTGGTAAAAGAAGCATACACCAACAAATAAGTAAAAAAAAAACTGAAGAAAAAAACATCTTACAAAATAGAATTGGCCTAATGGTAAAAGAAGAATGAAAATTCACCAAAGGAAAGAATTTCTTTAAAAAGTAGAAGAGGCCAAATGGAAAAGGAAGTATAAAAATTCACTGAGGAAAAGAAGACCTGAAAAAGTAGAATTGGCCTTTATGCTCTTAAAAATCATTCTGGACCCACAAAGAGCTTTTGATTATGTGAAACATGATTATTGACATTTACTATTTTAGAAACTGAAGTGTCTTATTATGAAAATAGTTTTAACTTTGCAGACCCTGTGTAAAAGTCTCATTTCTAGACCACACTTTTAATAATTGCTGCTCTAAGGCAATTTAATAGAGAAATACCAAAAACACAGTCTTTCAAAAAAAAAAGTAAATCTAACAGTAAAGTAAAAATAAGACCTGAATGCAAGTGTAATTTGTGATGACTACTTAACAATATTTTCAGATAATTCATTTTTTTTTTGTTATTCAGTCTTTCTTCTAGAGGTCCCCAATATCCTTACCTCTAGTACAAATCAACTATTTATTCACTTATCCAAATATTCCTAGTTGAGTGTAAAAGGACCTAAAAAAAATAAATTATTTATAAAGTGTTATGGAGGCAATTGTATCTATGTCTGCTTTATCTACCATTTTCAATCTATGACATAAGTTCTTTGGAGTCCTACCAAATATCTTGGATTCATTATTTACTTTCTTTTTTTAAAAACTGCTATCAACATAATGCAATCCCTGAGCACTTTAATATTTTCTTACCTTTAATGTCTTCTTTACAAGTAGGATTTAGCATTTACAAAAAAAAAAAATGACAATAATAGCTTTATGTTTTCTATACACATCTATTTTTTTCCTTTTGCTTTAAAAACTAGATTTAAGACTTATTATAATGCAACTCAGGAAATTACTATTCATGATCAAGGGAAGGCACAAAGAGTATACCAGGTGTGCCAAGATGCCCACAATGCTGCTAGAAATATTTTTTTAAATTTATTTTTCCAATAAATAAGCATTTTTTTTTCTTATTCCTTCTTGCCCTCCCCTTCCAAAGGAGGAAGGGGAAGGGGAGGTACAAAACCTAACAGAAAAAAACAATTCCTTAAAAATAAGAATTGAGCAAGTGGAAGGTAATAACTCCATGAGACATCAAAAAACAATAAAACAGAATCAAAAGAATTGTGGGGTTGGGGGGAGGGGGGCAGAATAGAAGAAAATGTGATCTCACTAGAAAAATAACTGACCTAGAAAACAGTTCAAGAAGAGGTAATTTAAGAATTATCAGATTAGGGCATCTAGGTGGTACAGTGAATAGAGCACCGGCCCTGGAGTCAGAAGGACCTGAGTTCAAACCTGGCCTCAGACACTTAACACAAAAAACTAGCCATGTGAACTTGGGCAAGTGTGATAGTAATGGCAATTAAAGATTCCCCTGTATTGGCTTGGTTTTCAAATTGATTGTATTAAAACCCAGAGTTTGTTAATCCCACCTGTGGGATGGGCTTGTTGATGTGAAAAGAAAGTCCTGAAGTGGGAGGAGCTGGTGACATAGATTTGGAGAGACACTGGAGGGAGGCGGAAGATCTTTTTTGGAAGCAGCACCTCGTGGAGAGAGAGAGAGACTAAGAGGATTGCTGGTGGCCGCTTTGAATTGCCCTGGACTTTTGAGACCTGCCCCCTGAGCTGCCAAGGACTGAGGAGACATGGCTGTTTTGCTGGTACTTTGTCTGTCTGTTTTGATGTTATTTTGCCAGATTTGTCCACTGGTGAAAGACTGTCCTGTTGAAGAAGTCCTGGAACCTGGCATTTGGTTAAGAAGGCCTGAGACTGTCCTGCAGACAGAGAGTGAATACTGTCCACTGGTGAGGGACAGTACTGTTGTTGCAGGGGTCTGGAGACTGTCCTGCAGACAGAATGAATACTGTCCACTGGTGAGGGACAGTACTGTTGTTGCAGGGGTCTGGGAGCCTTTCTGTTGGTTCAGAAGCCCTGAAGAAGGATTTTCTTGTTGTATGTTTACAGAAATCCTGGGAGAGGGCTTTGCTAATGTGTTCAGGGGTTCTAGGGCTGTTCTACAGACAGAGGATAAATTCATGAAGGGACTGGCAATGTATCTTATGGCCTTGCTAAGCCTTGTCTCTCCAGGAACTAAGATTGCTGAGAACTTGCCTCCTGTCAAGATGAAGAAAAGACCTCCATTTGGGTATTAAGTGCTGTGTTTAAACTTGATGTAACTCTGGGGTAGATTCAATTGTGATCCAGGGGTGGGGAACTTTTGACCTTTTTGTGTTCTATGGTTGAGCAAATGAACGTATTTTACTTATGTTTGGAAACTAATCTCCATTTGAGAAGAGGGGCTTTGTGGTGGACTTAATTAAGGTATAGCCTAGGGGTGGAGAAGTATTTGGAACAGAGACTTTGTAATTGATTGAATGATTGGAAAGTCCTGGGGTGGGGTAGGCCTTGGAGATTATTTAATCACACTTAGTAAATGCTGTATTTTGAATGATGTCATGTTTTGATCTTCTCTGTTCTGGGTTTGTTACTGAATAAAATAGAGAGCACCTATGCTGGTATTTTGAACCTGGGAAGTTGCCTTTCCTTGGCATTACATTACCGCAAGTCATTTAACCCCAATTGTCCTAATTCCCCCTGCAAAAAGCAAAAAAAAAAAAAAAAAAAATCAGACTATATGAAAGTCACAATCAAAAAAAAAAGCCTAGACATCACATTTCAAGAAAATATGAAGAAAAACTACCCTGACATCCTAGAACCACATAATAAAACAGAAATTGAAAAAATCTATGATCTCAGACAAAACAAAAGCAAAAACAGAATTAAAAAAGATAATCAAATAAACTACATTTTACCAAAAAAAGTCAGACAATGAATAAATTTTTAAAAATTATAGCAAGTTTGAGAAATGCCTCAAAAATATGGCGAACCGAATCAAATTTATAAAAATAAGAGCCATCATCCAAGTGATAAATGGTGAAGGGATAGGAACAAGAACTTTCCAGAAGAAGAAATCGAAGCTATCTACAATCATATGAAAAAAATGTTTTAATTCACTACTGATTAGAGAAATGCAAATTAAAACAACTCTGAGGTACTACTTCATGCCTATCAAAAATAACAACTACAGGAGGGGATGAAGGAAAATATGTATACTAATAAACTACTGGTGGAGTCTGAACTGGTCTAACTATTCTAGAGAACAATTCTGAACTATGCCCAAAGGGCTTTTAAAACCCTTTGACTTAGCAATACCACCACTAGATCTGCTCCCCCAAAGAAATCAAAGGAAAAGGACCTAGAGGTACAAAAATATTTATAGCAACTCTTTTTGTGGCAGCAAAGAAATGGAAACTGAGGAATGCTCATCAATTGGGGAATGGCTGAACAAGCTGCAGCATATGATCGTAATGGAGTACTGTGCTGTAAGAAATTATGAGGGATGTTGTTTCAGAAAAAAAAACATGGCATTAACTATATAAATTCATGCAATGTTAACTGAGAAGAACCAGGACATACGGTATTATATATTGCTATACAATAACAGCAATCTTATAATGATGATCAACTATTAAAAACTTGGCTATTCTAACCAATGTAATACAAGAAAAATCTAAAGGATTGAATCCAAGACAAATCCAAAGGACTCATGATGAAAAAAAATGCTATCCACCTCCAGAGATAAAACTGATGAACTGAGTACAAACTGAAGTATAATTTTCTCTCTCTTTCCTTTCATTCATTAATTCTTCCTTTCTATATTTGCTTTTTTGCAATATGGCTAATATGGCAATATGTCTTACACATTTTCATATGTATAACTGAAATCTTTTTGTTTACCTTATCAGCAAGTGGGGAGGGGAAGGACGGAAGCAGAGAATTTGGAACTCAAAATTTAAAAAGAAAATAATGGTAATAAATAAATAAATAAATAATGTTTAGGGGCTGGATTGGGTTAGATAACAAGTACATATTTTAAAAAAAAAGATTTAAGAAGTAAAGATGCAGGGCTACAAGGCAGACTGAAAGTCAATATTAGCTAGGTTAAAGTCCTGCCTCTGACACATCCTGGCTGTGGGCCCTGGGCAAATCACTCTCAGTGCTCTAGTCAACCCTCAAAACCCTAAGTTATATAGGAAGTGGCAGTCTGCATTGGTAGAAGTAGTTTCCTCAACATGGGGTTCCCTGGTTCTCAAGAACCAGGTGTTGACACAGAAGACAAAATGCTAAGTCTGCCATAAATATAGCCTCAAACACTTACTGTGCAACCTTGGGCAAGTCACTTATATTCTGTTTGTCTCAGTTTCCTCAACTGTAAAGGATAATAATAGACCATACTTCAAAGAGTTGTTGTGAAGATCAAATGAAATGCTATTTGTATTAAAAAAAAAAAAAACACTTGGTATACTGCCGGGCACATAGTAGGCATTGCATGTTTATTCTCTTTCCTTCCCTTTATCCCTAAATTACACAGAATATTTTCTCAACAATGAACAACTATTAAGTGCCTACTATGTTTTGGACATAACTAGCAATGTTCTAAATGCTGGGGAGAAAAAGGCAAAAGTAAAACAGTCCTCAAGGTGCTCACTTTATAACATGGAAGACATTTTCTTAAATCATGATATACAAGATATACACAAGGGAAAGGCATGGAAGCTGGGAGAAGACGAGGAGAGTCTTCTACAGAAGGTTGTACATGACCTGAGTCTGGAAGGAAACCAAGAATTACAAGAAGCAATTAAGGAGGAAGAGTATTCCAAGTAGGGAAAACAGCTAGTATACAGGCTTGGAGAAAGAAAATGCAAATATTATGTGTGAGCAATAGCAAGCATGCTAAGAGAGCTGAAAGGAATATGGAGGAGTAGGAGGGAGTGTGTGTAAGATCAGAAAGGTAGGCAGGAGCCAAGATATAAAGAGAGTCTTGAATGACAAAAAGAGTTTATATTTGATGTAAGAGATCACAGGCAACCACTATAATTTATTGCATAGGGCAATGAAATAATCATACCTGTGTTTTAGGAAAACACTTTGAAGGCTCTGAAGAGGATGATATTGAAAAGGGAAGTGACATGAGGCATGGAAATGAATTAAAGGACTATTATAATAATCTATGCAAAAGGTAATGAGAGCCTAAAATATGAACTAGAAAACTATTTGCAATTATCCAGATGAAAAAAATGACAACCTAAAATCAGGTGGTTGCTGAATGAGTGGAAAGAAAAAGACATATTCAAGTGATGATGTAGATGGAGATGATATATTCGGCAATTGATTTGACATCAGTTGAGCACAACGAGAGAGTAATAAATCAAGAATGACACAGAGATTACAAAACTGGGTGATTAAAACAATTGTGGCCCCTGGTGGGATAAGAAAGAAAATCCTGGAAGGTTTGGGAGGGAAAGAAAATATACTGTTTTGGATATGTTGCATTTGAGTTGCTTGTAGAACATTCAGTTTGATAAGACCAAAAAGCAATTCATGACTGAATCTCAGATGAAAGTATAGGGTTAGATATACATATATAAAGTCATTTGCAAAGAAATAATAACTGATCCCCTGAGAACTGATGGTATTCCTTAAATCACATATGAGATTATACAGCATTCCTTTACTACCTTTACATTCAATTTCTTCAACCTATTTATCAATTATTTCTGACACAAGTTCTCTACCATGGTGTAAACTACATAGGAGCTGAGTCTAGGGCAAAGTATACATATTTGAAAGTCATTTGTAAAGAGATAATAATTGATCACGTAAGAATTAATGAAATTCCTTAGCTTACCTTCAAGATCATACAACTTTCCTTTGCTGCCTAAACATTCTCCTTCCTCAACTTACTTACCAAATATGTCTGACATGAATTCTCTAGCAGAAAGTAAACTACAGAAAGGCTAGGACTTTGTTTTGAAGTCACTGAAAATAATACATTTTAAATCCCTAATGTATCTAGCATTGTACATTACACTAGTAGGTAACTAAGGTTGACCTTCAATCAAACCTTTTACCATCTAAATAATGAAATCCTTTATGTTTAATATTCACCTTCCTATCTATTCATCTGTAATGTTAATGGAATGGGAAGATCTTTCCCACCCATTAATAGGTCTATGTGACCTTCTTTGAGCTCCAGCCCAGCTGACTGCTGTGATGGAGCCTGAGTCACACAGAGCTTAAGTCACATAGAGTCCATGGTGGGAGGAGCTTGCCAAATGGGTGGAGCAGGAAGGGAAAGTGAGGCAGAGCTGGGGGAGAGTGGGGCAGAGTTGAGGTACAGCAGCTAGTATGAGTGAGAGAGGGAGGAATTTTGCCTAGGAGAGTTTATTTGTGTGGAGGCCTAACAGAGGGAAGGCTTGAGGATGTTAATGCTCCCTGGATTGGTGATGTGTATAAATTTGTTACCACGGTGGAATTGGCTTTCTAGTATCTGAATACACATTTTAGTTTTGCCTTTGAGGAAGAGAATTGTTTATATTTTGTGAATTTACCCTGGAAATGTGCATGCATATTTATGGAGGCTGCTTCCAGTATTGCACTGACGATCTATCATCTAAATTAGATGAGCATACATTTGTGTGTGTTTTTATGTCACCTCCTTTTGAAAAGAAGGAAACTGGGGCAGCTAGGAATAGAGCACCGGCCCTGGAATCAGGAGGATCTGAGTTCAAATCTGGCCTCAGACACTTAACACAAAAACTAGCCATGTGACCTTGGGCAAGTCACTTAACCCCAACTGCCCTCCAAAAAGCCAAAAAAAAAAAAAAAGGAAACTTAGGTGAGATGTACAGGAGGAGGAAGAGAGAATCCAATAATGCCAAGGACTGTATTGTTGGTATCCCCACAATCACCACTCCCCCCCAAAAACAGGATATGAAAAATAAAAGGTTGGGGCAGCCAGGTAGCACAGCGAGTAAGAGCACCGGCTCCAGTGTCAGGAAGACCTGGGGATCGAATCCGGGCTCCAACACTTAGCACCCACGCAGAAACACCTGGCCGTGTAACCTTGAGCAAGTTACTTAACCCCAACTGCTTAGGGGTGGCCAGGTGGCTCAGCGAGTAAGAGCACCGGCTCTAGTGTCGGGATCACCTAGGGATCAAATCCAGGCTCCGACACTTAGCACCCACCCAGAAATAACTGGCCATGTAACCTTGAGCAAGTTAGTTAACCCCGATTGCTCATAAAAAAAAAAAAAGAAAAAAGGTTAAGGGAAGGAAAGGATAAACAAAGTAATAAAATACAAGGCAACAAAATTAATAGGTACAAGCTGGTGCAAGAACTTAAAGCATGCATTTAGAGAATTCAATATATAAATAAACCTATGATTCTATCTATATATTATGTTTTTGTTTAGTCAGTACTGTCCAACTCCACATTTGGAGTTTTCTTGACAAAGATAATGAAGTAGTTTGCCATTTCCTTCTCCAGCTCATTTTACAACTGAGGAATATGAGACAGAGAGTGAAGTGACTTGCCCAGGGTCATACAGCTAGTGACTGTCAGAGCTGCCTTCCTGACTCCAGGCCCAGCACTCTATCCAATGTCACCTAGTACAGAGATGTGCTACATATTATCTATATATTATAATTCTTGACCAAGTTCTTCAATAGATCTTTCAGAGAATACCTACTTATATTTCACTGACTAGTGATGGTCATGACCTCCATTCTCTCTGAGTAGTGTAATGAAGGTAATAGCAAAAAGAATACTTCTAGCTAATAGTAATGATTAAAGAATTAAAATATAAAATTACAAATATGAGGAAAACATATTCCTCAATTCCTCATAATATATGACTGAAAATAGAGGGCAGAAAAGGGGGGAACATTTTGTTTTGGAAAATTATAGTGGAAATAAAAATTGCAGTATTTTAAAAAACACTGATCTCACAAATAGCTCATTATTCTACTGAAAATAGTAAACAATTTGTTAAAATATAAATATACCAATTATTACTGCATACTATAAAAACAAATTTGTTATTTTAACTTAAATTTTAAATTTATTAATATATGCTAGAATGACCATCTCTCTATCATTAACAATAGCTGAACTCATATTTCAGTCACTTAATTTTCTTTCTAACTAAAAAGGGAAGCTATGGTTACTTAATTAAATTTAATATTCTAATAAAGAACATAATAGAGACATTCAGATCACATCATGAATTTAACATTGTTGAGTGTTCCATTCCATAACAAAATGTTACCTTGTGAAGTCATGTGTTACATCAATTCCATGCCTTTATTAACCTCCTCATAATGTTCAATACCATTGAGGCCTAGAACAATTCATCCAATTGTCTATGCAAAATGACTGCATCTCAATTATCTGAAAGTTCAATAATCATTTTACCCTATGCTTACAACTCTATTTGTACACCTGAATCATTAATTTTTTAATTAAAAAACTTGTGTAATGCTTAACAAAGATATGGAAATTTCTTCCACATGACCCTGAATCTTTCATTAAAAATGCTCATAATATACTTGACAAAATATACAATTACACTGTACTTCAATAAATAAAAATGCACCAGTGCAATAGAATTTTACTGGGATAATAAATTTCAATACTCACCTTACAAAAGAGAAAGAGAATTCTTCAATAAGCATTCCAATGATTTTCTTAAGTTTCCTTCAGAAATAGCTCAATTTGAAAACTGTTTGAGAAGGAAAATTGGCCAAAATGGAAAAGGAGATACAAAAATCAACTGAAGAAATCAATTCCTTAATGAGTAAAATTGGCCAAATGGAAAAGAAAGTACAAAAGTTAATTGAGGAAAACAATGCTTTAAAAGTGAGAACTGGGCAAGTGGAAGCCAATGAATCAATCAAACAATTCAAAAGAATGAAAAAATGGAAGAAAACGTAAAATATCTCATAGGAAAAATAATTGAACTGAAAAACATATCCAGGAGAGACAATATTAGAATCATTAAATTACCTGAAAGTCATAATCTAATAGAGAACCTAGAGAGCATCTTTCAAGAACTGCCAAGGAAAACTGCCCTGATATTCTGGAACCAGAGGGCAAAATAGGCATTGAAAAAATCCACTCATCACCTCAGGAAAGAGAGCCCCAAACTGAAATCCAATGAGCATTACAGCCAAATTTCAGAACTATTAGGTCAAGGAAAAAAATACTGTAAGTGGCCAAAATGAAACAATTAAAATATCGGGGAGTCACTATCAAGATTGCACAGGACATGACAGGTGCGATATTAAAAAATCAGAGGTCACAGAAGATGATATTATGGAAGATAAAGGAACCAAGAATCACCCAGTTACATTAAAATTTTTAAATTTAAAATTAAGCATAATACATCAAGGGAGAAAAAATGGTCATTCAATGAAATAGAAGGATTTCAAGCTTTCATAAGGAGAAGACCAAAACTAAACCAAAAATCTGACCTCTAGTATCAAGACCAAAGAGAGGCATAAATAGGCAAAAAGGGAAAAGAAAACACAAGAGATTCAATAGAACTAAACTAATTACATCCCTACATGGAAAGATGATACTCATGATTCTAAAAAACTGCATCACTAAGAGCACAGCTTACAGAGAATATACGTAGACTGTATGAGCATAAGATGAGTTGGAGGGAATGACATTAAAAAATTAAGGGATGAGAAAGAGAAGCACAATGGATGCAAAAGGAAGGGGGAGGAAGAATAAGGCGAATTATTTCCCATGAAGAGGCACAAAAGACCTACAAACAGGGAAGGAGGAAAAGTGGGGAAGGAGAGGGTGGACGATGAGCAGGGCCTGAACCTTACTCTCATCAGTACTGGCTGAAACGGGGAATCGTATACACAATCAGCTGAATATAGAAATCTATCTTACCCAGCAGGGAAGTAGGAGGGGAAAAGATCTGGTGGAAGGGGGAAAACTGACAGAAAAAAGGGTAGATCAGGGGAGGTGGCAGACAGTAGCAAAACACCAGTAAGGAGGGAATGGGTGAAAGAAGAGAGAGGACAGACAGGAAATAGAATGCAGGGAAATATACAGGTGATAATCATAAATGTAATATGAATGGGATGAACTCTTTGACAAAACAGAAGTAGACAGCATAATGGATCAAAAGCCAGAATCCTACAATGTTGTTTACAAGAAAAACATCTGGAGCACAGAAACAAACACAGAATAAAGGTAAGGGCTGCTAGACCAGAATCTATTATGCTTCAGCTGAAGTAAAAAAAAAGCAGAGATAGCAATCCTGATCTCACACAAAACAAAAGCAAAAACAGACCTAATTAAAAGATAAGGAAAGAAATTACATTTTGCTAAAAGGTACCATAGACAATGAAGCAATATCAATATTTAGTATACATATACATCAAGTGGCATAGCATCCATCTTTGTTTTTTTGTTTTTTGCTTTTTGGAGGGCAACTGGGGTTAAGTGATTTGCCCAGGGTCACACAGCTAGTTTTTGTGTTAAGTGTCTGAGGCCAGATTTGAACTCAGGTCCTCCTGACTCTAAGGCCGGTGCTCTACTCACTGCGCCACCTAGCTGCCCCAACATCCAAATTCTTAAAGGAAAAATTAAGTGTCTGTAATAGTAAAGGGAATTTGAAGATCTTCCCTGCCCCTTAATAAGTCTAAGGGAATTTAAAGACCTTCCCTGCCTTGAAAATAAACTCTGTCAATATGGGAGAGAGCAGATTGGAGGAGGGATATCCTGTGGAACTGCTATTTTGGGGCAGTGGGTAGGGGAAAACAGGGGAGAAAATTTGTAACTCAAAATCTGGCGGAAATGAATGATGTAAATCAGAAGTTAAAAAAGCATTTGAAATATTAAAAAAAAAAAAAAGAAACTCTGTCCCGTAATAGGCTGGATGTAGCCTGTGGTGGGGGGAGTTTCCTGAAGGATGGAGCAGAGCCCACAGGAAGCTGAAAGTCAGAGCTAGCTAGACTGGGACAAGAAGAGCACATGTCCCAGAGGGTCAGTCAGGCTCGTGAGTAAATACTGATTAGTGGGAAGGATAAAGGATAGTGAGGCTGTTGTGGCTTATTGACTTCTTTGCTACTATGATGGAATTGGCTTACTGGTTTGGGAATTTGGTTTTCTGGTGTCTGAATAAATGTTTTTGCTTCTGTCTTCTATATGGAGTCTGTTATATTTCACAATTGAGCACTATGCAGGCATATTTATAGTGAGCATTAGCACTGTGAATACTGCATTGGTGCTATGGTGTCTCACAGGAAGAAATAGACAGAAAAACTATACTAATGGGAGACCTCAAATGAGCTCTCTCAGAATTCAATAAATACAACCAAAAATAAACAAGAAAGAAACTAAGGAGGTAAATAGAATTTTTTTTTTTTTTTTGCTTTTTGGAGGGCAATTGGGGTTAAGTGACTTGCCCAAGGTCACAGGGCTAATAAGTGTTTGAGGCCAGATTTCAACTCAGGTCCTCCTGACTCCAGGGCCAGTGCTCTATTCACTGAGCCACCCAGCCACTGCCTGTAAACAGAATTTTTTTCAAGTTATATATTGACCTTTGGCATTAGACATAAAGGTGTCTAGAGTGAAACTATAGCAAATTAGAAGAGCAAAAGATAACCTACCTGTCAGATCTATGGGGAGGGGACAAATTCATGACCAAACAAAAGAGAGAGAGCATTACAAAATGTAAAACAGATAATTTTTATTATATTAAATTAAAAAGGTTTTGTACAACCAAAACCAATGCAACCAAGATTAGAAGGAAAGCAGAAAAATGAGAATCATTACAGCAAGTGTCTGATAAAGACCTCATTTCTCAAATATATAGAGAACAGAGTAAAATTTACAAGAATACAATAATTATCAATACAATCATTACCCAATTGATAAATAATCAAAGGATATGAACAGGAAGATGAAGAAATCAAAGTTATCTACAGGCATATGAAAAAGTGCTCTAAATCACCTTTGTCAGAAAAATGCAAATTAAAACAACTTTGAGGTACCACCTCACATCTATCCAATTGGCTAATATGAAAGAAAAAGAAAATGATAATTGCTGGAGAAAATGTGGGAAAATTGGAACACTAATGCACTGTTGGTGAAGTTGTGAACTGGTCCCATTCTGGAGAACAATTTAGAACTACGTACAAAGGGAAACCAAACTGTGCATACCCTTTGATCCAGCAATACCACTACTAGTTCTATATCCCAAAGAGATCATTAAAAAGGGGAAATGACCCACATGTGCAAAAATATTCATGGCAGCCCCATTTGTGGTGGAAAAATATTGCAAATTGAGGGGATGCCCATCAACTGGGGAATGGCTGAACAAGCTGGGGTATATGAATGTAATAGAATACTATTGTGCAATAAGAAATGAGGAGGAGGCACATTTCAGAAAAAACCTGGAAAAACTTGTATCAATTGATGCAAACTGAAAAGAGCAGAACCAGGAAAACACTGTACACAGTATCAGCAACACTGTGTGATAACCAACTATGAATGACTCAGCTCTTCTCAGCAACACAATGATCCAATATAAGTATGAAGAACTCAAGAAGGAAAATGCTATCCATATCAAGATAAAGAACTAAGGGACTCTAAATGCAGATTGAAGCACTTTTCTTTCCACTTAATTCTGTCATAGTTTTTTTTTCTTTTGATGTGTTTCTTCTTTTACAACTGTTACTAATGCAGAAATATTTTTACATGATAGCACATCTATAAACTACATTAAACTGCCTACCATTTTCAGAAGGGGGGAAGAGAAAAGGGGAGAGAGAAAAACTTGGAACTCAAAATCTTATAAAAATAAATGCTGATGGGGCGGCCAGGTAGCACAGAGAGTAAGAGCACCGGCCCCAATGTTAGGATGACCTGGGGATTGAATACGGGCTCAGACACTTAGCACCTACCCAAAAACACCTGGCCGTGTAACCTTGAGCAAGTTATTTAACCCCAATTGCTTAAAAAAAAAAAATGCTGAAAATTTTCTTGACATATAATTCGGGGAAAAAACAAAATATTTTAACAAGAGAAATAACTCAATTTTCTGTAAGACAACAATGTGTAACAACAATGGAACATAATAGGACCACCAGAAATGTGAGTATACAGTTATGTATCACTTTCTGAATTTCATTTTTATCCATCTTATAGTCTAGAAATGTAGTTTCATTAAACATATATGTGAAACTGTATCCGAAAAGTATCCAACTAAAAAGAGAAGCTAGAGAAATTGGGGGAAAAAATGTTTGAATCAAATACCTCTAATATGGGTCTGATATTCAGGATATATAGAAAAATAACACATATATAGGGAATGGATGGATGGATAGCTAGATGAATAAGGTAATTATATATACTGGAAGGTTAGATAACTAGGTGGTAAGAACGGAAGGTTAGATAGGTTGTGAAGCATAGCAAAGTCTGTGACTGACTATGGCTAGGTGAAAGAATGAAAAGATTGGAAGGGATGTGAAGCTAGATATGGGGGTGGGGGAAGAAACAAGTCTGCATTCATTCAATACACTCTTGTAAAATAAATAATAGCATAAGCTATTTTCCAATGTATATGTGATGAAAGGATATGAACAAAGAATTTTCAAAAGAATTACAAACTTTTAATAATAAGAAGAAAGATAATTCAAAACCACCCAGAAAATTGGAAAAGATAGGACTAGTCAATGCTGAAGGGGCTAGGAAAGGGAAAGGACAGAAGAGTTGGTAGATTAAGGAATAGGAGGGCAAGGCCTGAGGATAACAGGGCTTCTTAGAAAGGGAGGAGAAAGTGGCCAGAAGCAAATTAGACATATGAGGAGGGACAGTGTAAAAACAAAGGATAAAAAGTGAAGGAAAACAGGATGGATTAAAATATACAACTAGTAATTAACTTTGAATGTGAACAATATGAACTCACCCACAAAACAGAAATGGATAGAAGAATGGATTAAAAGCCAGAATCTAACAGGCGATATTTACAAAAACCACATTTAAAAATGAGACATACACACAGAGCAAAAATACAGGGCTGGAATAGAAATTGGTATGCTTCAGCTGATGCAAAAAAAAGCAGAAGGGGCAATAATGATCTCAGACAAAGTTAAAGCTAATATACACACACATATATATATATATATACATATATATACATATGCACACACACACATATATAAAATTAAAAGTTAAACAGGGAAACTACATTATGCTAAAAAGAACCATGGATAATGAAGTAATACCAGTACTAAACCTATATTCACCAAATCTTATAGCATCCAAAATTTTAAAGGAAATGTTACATGAATTACAAGTGGAAATAAATAGCAAAACTATAAGAGTGAGGAACTTCAACCTTCCCCTCTCAGAACTAGATAAATATAACCATAGATAGATAGACAGATTAAATAAATAAACAGATAAATAAATAAATAGTCAAGGAAAGGAATGAAAATCTTAGACAAACTAGATATATGATAGATATTTGGAGAGAAATGAATGGTAATAGAAAGAATAAACGTTTTGCTTAGTGATACGATACCATTAAAATAAAATGACCATATATTAGTGCATAAAAACTTTCTAAGTTAAATGGAGAAAAACAAATATCAAATGCATTGTTTTCAGATAATAACACAATAAAAATCATCCTTAATGAGATCATGGAAACAGATTAAAAATTAATTGGACACTGAATAACCTAGTCTTAAAGAATGAACCAATTAAAGGACATAATAAATAATTTTACTAAAAAGAATGATGATAATGAGACAACATACCAAAACCTATGAGATGCAGCAATAGCAGTAATCAGAAGAAAATTTATATCTCTAAATGGTCATATCAATAAAATAGAGAAAGAACAGATTAATAAACTGATCACGTAATTTAAAAAACTAGAAAAAGAACAAATTTTAAAATCCCCAATTAAACCCCAAATTGGAAATCTTAAAAATTAAAGTGGAGATTAATAAAATCTAATGTAAGAAAACCACTGAATTAATAACTAAAACTAGGGATTGGTTTTATGGGAAAAAAATAATAAAACAGACAAATCATGACCTAATATGATTTTTAAAAAGAGAGAAAACCAAATCATTAGTATCCAAAATGAAAAGTGTAAATATACCACTAATGAAGATAAAATCAAAGGAATAATCAGGAGTTTATTTTGGCCAATTATATACCAATAAATTTAACAATTCAAATGAAATGGAAGAATTCTTATCAAAATGCCTACATTAACAGAAGAGGAAATAGAATATATAAATAAACCTATTTTAGAAAAAGAAAATGAACATGCCACTAATGAGCTTCCTAAGAAAAAAGTAACTGAATTAGATGGATTTACAATTAATTCGGTCAAACGTTTAAATATCAAATAATTCCAATATTAAATAAGTGGAATAAAAAGCAAAGAAGGGGTCAAATCAAACTCTTTTTTGTGAAACAAATATAGTACTGATACCTAAACCACAAAAAGAAAAAGCAGAGAAAGAAAATTATAAACCAATTTCATTCATGAATATGGATGCAAAAATCCCAAGTAAAATACTAGCTAGGAGACTACAACAGAATATCACAAAGATTATATACATTGTGACCAAATGAGATTTATACCAGGAATTCAGGAATGATTTAACATAAGGAAACTATTAACACAATTGATAATATCAATAAAAAGTAACAAAAGTCATATGAGTATATTAATATATGCAAAAAAAGCTTTTGACAAAATAAAATACTCATTCCTATTAAAAATACTTGAGAATGGGGGTGGCTAGGTGGCACAGTGAGTAGAGTGCAGGCCCCAGAGTCAGGAAGACCTAAGTCCATATCCAGCCTCAGACACTTAACACACACACCAAAAAAAAAAAAAAAAAAAAAAAAAAAAAACCCAACTGCCCTCCAAAAAGCCAAGAAAAAGATATTTGAGAGGACAGGGATAAATGGATTTTTCCTTAAGATGATAAGGAGCATCTACCTAAAACTATCAGCAAGGATTATTTGTAACGGGGACAAGATAGACCTTCCCAATAAGATTGGGAATGAAACAAGGATACCCATTATCACTAATATTTTTCAACATTGTATTATAGATGCTAGCAATAGCAATAAGAGAAGATAAAGAAACTGAAGGAATCAAAATGGGTGATGAGGTAATAAAAATATCTCTTTTTGCAGATGATATGATGATATACTTGGAAAATTCTAGAGATTCAAATACGTATTACCAACAAAACACTCCACAACACAATAAGAAATACTCCATTTAAAATAAACATAGACAGCATAAAATAACTGTGAGCATACCTGCCAAGATAATCCTGGAACTATCGAAATATGATTAGAAAACATTTATTATACAAATAAAGTTTGATTTAAATAACTGGAAAAATATTTATTATTCATGGGTGGGCAGAGACAAGATGATAAAAATGACAATTAGATCAGTTGCAAAGGACCTTTGAAATAAAGACTCCATCCACCTCCAACAAAGGAACTGATTAACAGAGGTATGCATACCATGATTTTACATAGAAAGAAAAAGAGACAGACGTGTCAAATGGTGGCCTTCACTAGTTTGGGATGGGAAGGAAGGGAAAAAAGACATTTATTTAAAATATATTAAAAAATTAATTGAAAACATTAAAAGAAAAAGACATTTTTGATATACTGAGACCATGGCTGAGTGAGACCATCATGCTAAGAAAGTGACTAAAATGCATATGGCCTTTTACATAGAAATAACACTGGTATGTGTAATTTTAGATTTCATTCTTTCCTTGTTCCTTTTGGTTAGGTATTTCTTTTCCCTATAACTTTCATTAGACTGCATAGAGAAAAACGGGAGGATAATTCATTTTGCACAACACAGAGATCTTAGTATTATGTATTATTATAGACCAGTAACTCTAGTTGACAGGGTATTGCTGAGGGGATGGTTATGATTCTTATCTTTGCCACTGAGTGTAGTAAAATAGTGATATTTGTAAGAGGTAATAAGATTATAAATCAGTTTCCCATAGCAGCATATATCATTTCCATCAGGGATATAAATTTTTTGTATGTGTTGAGCATTAAACAAAGGGAATTGCAGCTGAGAAAAATACCTCACACATTTGTGTGTGGATTTGTTTTAAAGTCATGCTTTTTCTCATTACATATAATTCTTAAAAATATGCCTGGATTTTAAGATTTAATAACATAACTTTTAACACTCTCTTCATGTCATACAATTTGACCTTTAAAATACAGACTCAAAGAGCAATTATATTTATATATTACAGAATCATAAATCTCAGAATTGAAAGCAACCTGAGAGAATTAGCCTAAAACATATCCGAAAAAGAATCTTTTCTATATTATTTCCTTGTGGCTATTTATCCTTAACTTGAGGACTTCCATTGATAAGAAACATAATCCCCAAAGTAGTCTTTTGACTGTTGGAGAAATCTGTTAAAAAGCTTTTCCTCATATATTTTTTAAATTTGGTGAGTCTACACAGAAGCTACAAATGTAGACTCAATATATCAATATATTCTGTTTTCAGTAAGTCATTAAAAAAAATGTGTTACATGCCTACTATGTGCTAGACATTGTGCCACATCCTGGGGATGCAAATATGTAAAAGAGAGACAGTTCTTGTCTCTTCAACAGTTTATAATCTAAAGGGGGCAGACAACACCCAAAAGGAATCTCAAAAATGGGAAGGGAATGTAATGGCAAGGGTAGCATGACAGAGAAGTCCAAAGTATAAAATGATAAAATAAGAGATAAGCTGACCTGGGCCTTCTCTAAATGGAAATTCTGGGAGGAGCTCTCCCTCTCCACCCTTCCTCCAATCAGGCAATTTTCAGATGAAGAAATTACAGTCATATGAAAAAAATGCTCTAAATCACTATTGATTAGAGAAATGCAAATTAAAATAACTCTGAGGTACCACCTCACAATTAGCCAAACAGTAGCTAATATGGCAAAAAAGGAAAATGATAAATAGTGTTACAGTGTTTGGATTCTGTTCACTTCACTCAGTTCATTTAAGTTTTTCCAGGCTTTTCTGAAATCTGCCTGCTCATCATTTCTTAAAGAACAAGAGAGTTCCATTACATCCAGACACCACAACTTGTTCAGGCATTCTGCAGTTGATGGCACGCAGTTATTTTTAATGGAGTTACTTTCTACCTCTTGCTGCTGGGATTTGTTGGCAGTATATAGAAATGCTGATGATTTATATGAGTTTATTTTATATCCTACAACTTTGCTAAGGTTCTTATTAGCTTGTTTCCCCCCCTCTTTTTGCACATGTTGAGCAAGACACTGAATAATAGGGGTGATAATCATTGCTTTACTTCTGATTTTATTTGGAAGGTTACTAGTTTTATCCCCATTACAGTTAATGCTTGTTCTCAACTTTGGATAGCTACTGTTTATCATTTTAAGAAAAGTTCCATTCATTCCTATGCTTTCTAGTGTTTTTAAAAGAAATTAGTATTACATTGTGTCAAAAGCATTTTCTACATTTATTGAGATAATCATACAATTTTTCTTGTTTTTGTTACATAGTCAATTATACTGACAGTTTTTCTAATACTGAACCATCTGCATTCCTGGTATAAATCCCACCTAGTCATAATGTATGATCTTTGTTATATATTTTTGTAATCTTCTAAGTATTTTATTTAAAATTTTTGCATCAGTATTCATTAGGAAAATTGGTCTCTAGTTTTTTTTTCTCTATACTCTTCCTGGCTAAGGTATCAGCACCATATCTGTGTCATAAGAGGAGTTTGTTAGGACTCCTTCTTTGCCTATTTTTCCAAAGAGTTTATATGGTAGTGAAATTAATTGTTTTATAAATGTTTGGTAGAATTCACTTGTGCATCCATCTGGTCCTGGGAATTCTTTTTCTTAGGAGTTCAATTACGACATGTCCAATTTCTTTTACTACACAGTTCTGAAGAACTGTGTCTGTTTTCTTAAACATATAAATGTAATGGCATAAGTAGCCTACCTACCCTGTTAAATGAAGAAGGGGGTGGGGAGTAGAGTGCGAAAACCCCTGAGACAGAGTAAGACACAGCAGTAAAAACCCAAAGCACCCTTTTGGCCTTCTGAATATCAAATAGTTACCAATTCACTAGGAGTCTTCCCTCCTTCCACTAGCATGAAATATCACCAATCCCTCAGTCTAGGCTCTTCTCTCCCTATCCCTCATATCTGTCTTTGACAGACCCAGAAAAGAACCTAACAAAAACCTAACAGACCTTACTGGTTAAGGTAAAGGGTGCCCCATTCCCTCTAAGGCTGAAATGGGGCAACTAATTACATCTAGGACCCCGGCAGACTCTGGAATCCATCTTCCTTGTCTCTTCATATTCTAGGTATTGCCTCTTAATAAAGCTAGTATGCTTTGCCTTCTTGTGCCAAATGTTTATTCACAATGGGCCTTTGGTATTCTGAACCCTCCTAAGTCTATGTTAAGACAATGATAGATAGCAAAAGTAAAGTGTGAAAGTGGTTTAAATTCTTGGAGCAAAGTCATAATGTAAATATTTTTGGCAAATGATGATATGCATGAAACAGAAAAAATGTCTCCATGTGGTATTAGACTGCTTTACAAGAACACTTTCAACAAATTTATATCTCACACTTTTTGGACTAAAATGAGTGCAATTTTTGAGACCACACTATTTAAAAAAAGGTGAAGTGTTAGCTGGTATTATGTTGATAGAGAAGTCAGGCTGAAATTTTAAAATACCATTATATTAATCCAAAGGTTAATAATTCTTAACCACATAAAATCAGTTGTATTGCATCCCAGGTTATTCAAGATTGAGCAAATAGTTCTCCCCAGGGCACACACAAGTTTGCTGTTGTTTAGTTATTTCAGTCATGTATGAATTCTTCATGACCCTACCTGGACTTTTCTTGGAAAAGATACTGGAGTGGTTTGACATTTCCTTCTCCACCTCATTTTACAGATGATAAAACTGGGGAAAACAAGGTTAAGTGACTTGCCCAGAGTCACATAGCTAGCAAGTATGAAGCCAGATTTGAACTCAGGAAGATATGTCTTCCTGACTTCAGGCCCAGCACTCTATCCACTGCATGACCTAGTTGTCCTACACTACCTAATAGCTAATGCAATACCTATAGCATTGTACTGATACTTCTATATTATTATTTCCCTTTCATAAGTATTTATTCAATTAGATTGTAAGGTAGTTCATGGTAATCCCAACATGTCTATCATTTTAAACAAATTTTACCTACCTGTAATTGCCTTAAAACATACTAAACTAAAAAGAAAAATTTTATCTCTCTGTACTCACGCTGTTAATGTCTAATCTCATAGATGCATGAAAACATATATGTATATACACACATATATACTTCATACCACATTATATATGTATATACATGCACAGTGGCAGTCAGTTTATGGGAATATGCTACTGTAGCATAGCAAATTTCCAAGGGCTTTAAAATTTAGTTGAAAAGGTAAGGGAAACAAAAGATCAATAAAAACACAAATAATTATTACAGGAATGCTTAAAGCAAAACCCCAAATTCAAATAGTATATTTAGGGCCATGCTACAAAGAACCTAAACTAATTCAGAAGGGTCCCCCAATGATTTATTACTACGAAACTATAAAAAATTACAGAAAATGAGACCTAGATGATATTCATATGATAGTCCCACAAGGAGTTTTGTAGAGAAGATTTTCCAAAATGTTTTTAGTTTACTGATCCCCAACACAAGGACTCTTTATCAGTTAACAGTCTTTTAACTGTTCCCCACAATTCATCTTATTTTCATCTTAGTTCCACATTTCATGTCCCTCCCTTTTTAAAGATACTTTCAACTCAGTAATCTAGAGCTACCCCCATTCTCTCCATAAAACTACACATATTACATCCTTATAGATCTGATTCACAACTCAAGCATTCTCCGTGAAAGTGTGAATTTAGCCTTACTTTCTCATTAAAAGAAAAACAGCTTTCTAATTTGTCAGTATTCAATATCAGATATGATTAACAAAAGATAGGCTCCTATGTGATAGATATTTGTTTTCCAATACTTGATCATGTTTCCCTAACAGTATGGTCTATTATTCCGTAAGTAATCATAATGCCTTCAAGATTGGAAAGAATCTCCTCTAGCCTTACCAACGGGCATTCAATAAATATATATAGAATGGACATAAACAAAATGAAGATATAGTTTTTTCCTCTCTAAAAAAAAAGTCACTGGGAAATCTCTGTTGTAAATTAATATTTCTTTCTCATTTTAAGAAAAAAACTGTTTTTCCCCCTTAAATGAAGCAAACACTGAGAAATGCAAATTTCCCTAAGAAATGATTCTTCAATGATCAACTAGATACACTTCAGTATTCAGAATTTTTAGTCTAACAATATGTAACACATACTGATATAGACTCTCCTCATACACTTCTTTAATTCTGAATCAAAAAGGAGGCATGGAATTCCTCTGTACCTAAAGGTAGGAGACTATATAGGTATAGAATTAGTTATATGCTTCGATGCATCAATTTGTTTTACTTAAGTATACCTCTTTGTTACAAAAGCACAGGGAGGGATTGGGAAGAAACATTAACAGTTTTTAAAACCAGTCAGAAAACATTTTTATAAAAAAAGGGGGGGGGGGCCAGAATTTAATGACACCCAAGGGGACATCTACCATTATACAACAAACCCCTCACTCTTCTGAAGGGGAATTATGTCGAACTGAATATCCAATGCCCTAAATACAATAATCATTATTGTGTTTCTCCTCATTAGAGGAAAACATATGTCCCAATAAGAACTACTTTTAGGGGCAGCTAGGAGGCACAGTGAATAGAGCACCGGCCCTGGAGTCAGGAGGACCTGAGTTCAAATATGGCCTCAGACACTTAACACAAAAAAACTAGCTGTGTGACCTTGGGCACTCCAATTACTCTCCCCCCCAAAAAAGAACTACTTTCCATATCACTGTAAACACCCTGAAAAGGAAGCAAGCAATTACAAATTAACTTCAATGTTTTTTATATTAAAAAAGGAAGATATAAAAACGGATAGAATTTTAAGAGCAAAGAGCTTAAGTGGTTACAGTATGCTTTAACTTTGGTATAACATAACCAAATAAAAATAATGCTATATATACATATGCACATATATACACATACATATATATGTATACACACATATTTAATGTAAACAATCACTCCTTATGACTTTTGAAACCAATATACAATATGCAAATTTACTGCTAACAGGAAAAACATAATGAAGCAGAACTCATTAAAACAAATTATAGGGACTAACATTTCTAACATTAAATTCTGTATTTTCAAGATACATACACGTGATTCAACTGCACTACATAAGGTAGAATATTTGACCTACTCGAGTATATTAAACTGTCTCTTGGCAAGTTCTTTGGATACAATCCCTTGGTTGTCTTACCCTCAGTATAGTGATTTGTGTGAGCACCAGTAATACTTCCAGAAGAAACCTAAAATGTACTGCCAAAGATTATAGAACCACTGATGTACAGGTTGTTGTCCTCACTACTACAGCACCACAGAAGGAAAGAGATGAAAAACAGAAAAAGTGATTGAACAAGTGAAGAGTTGGAGATGGTGAAATATGACCAAGGGATTTGTATTTCTTGACTATTATGTAACATAAAAAGATGAGAGATTCCTGCCGAGGCACGGAATATGCCTAAAAAAGTTGCTAAGAACATAACTGTCAAGTGGCTGGCAAATGTAATCAAAAAGGCCTTAAATTTAAAAAGATGAAGGAAGAAGACTTCCTATGTATATCCACCCACTTAAATACCCATAGATAGTAGCAGATTTGGTTTTGGCTAAGATGGTGGAGTAAACAGTAGCAGCTGTGAACAAGCATGCCAACAAGGATGAAAAAGAGCCTCATATGAGCAACCATCTAAAGAGAACCTAGAGTAAGGGTTTTCAGACACCACAAGTCCACACAAAGAAATATCCAGAAGTCTATGAGCAGCAGAGAAGGGATCCAGTCAGAAAAATGCCAGGGCAGGAGTACATTGTTATACTGTAAGGAAACTGTAACCTACAAGGCAGAGGCAAGCTATGGTCACATGGATCCTGAAGTAATGATGTGCTGCTTCTAGGAGTAGGGAGTCATTAAAGTTCACAAAAGGAGGGAAGCACAATACATACATCCTATGGGATCTTAAAGTTTGTAGCATTGTGACCTGACCTCACCCTGAAGGCCTTGGAAAAGGCAAACCTCGGTATCTGGAACAGACAGGTGGGTCTTAAATCTGCCAATTCCCACAGCAGCAGTTTTTTAAATAATACAAATAAGAGTACAACATCCTATCTAGGCATTCAGGAAAGGGAAGAAACTAGCTCTGACCAAAGTCAGGAAAATGAAAAATTACTGTGTTATGTTTCAACTCTTGTCTTTTCTTCAGTAATGCTCAGAAGTTCTGTTTTGTTAAACATCTTTTTCAGGAAAATAAAAATATGAGTAAACAAAATACTGACAACATGTGGGGAAGATAATAAGCATTTATATAATGCCTATTACGTGCCAGGCACTGTGGTAAACATTTTACAAATGTTATCTTATTTGATTCTCACAACAACCTTGAGAGATAAGTGCTATTATTATCACCATTTTACAGCTGAGGAAACTGAGGTAAGTGACTTGTCCAAGATCACACAGCTAGTAAGTGTCTAAGGCCATATTTAAACTCAGGCCTCCTTTACTCCAGGTTTAGTAATCTATCCACTTCATCACCTAGATGCTTCTATACAATAAGACAGGAACATTAAAGACACAAACCCAGAAAAAATAACTGCACAGCAACAACAAGCAGAGACTTATTAAATAATAGTTTGGCCAGAAGAATTAGAAATGTTCTTAGAATACATGGAATAAGAGATAAAAAGGCTACTACAAATGAAATGAAAACTCTAGAGGAAAGAATGAAGACAATAAACAAAAATGAAGGAGATGTTAAACCTTACCAAAATAACAACCCCCCTGAAAATTAGAATGGATCAAATGTAAGTCAATGACTTCATGAGACAACATGATACACTAAAACAAAGTCAAAAAAGTGGAAAAACAAAAGAAATTGGAAGATATACATAATCACTAATAAAGACCTGGAAAACAGGTCAAGATGGAATAATTTAAGCATCAGAGGACTTGCAAAAAACCATGATTTAAAAAAAGATACCACATTTCAGCAGATCATTAAATGAAAACCTATTAAACCAAAACGCAAAATGAAAATAGAATTCACTATTCATCTCCTAAAAGAATCCCTAAAATGAATATTCCCAAGAATATCACAGCCAAAATCCAGAGATTCTAGGTCAAACACAAAAATACTATAAGGAGCCGAGAAAAAAAAGTTCAAGTACCAAAGAACCACAGTCAGGACCAAATAAGATTTGACCATTACCACTATGAAGCAGAGACCTTAGAACACAGTATTTCAAAAGACAAAAGGTAACAGCTGACAACTAACAATAACTTACCCTGCAAAACTAAGTATAATCACAGAAAGCAAGAAAAAGATGTTTAACAAAACAGAAAACTTCCAAGTATTACTGAAGAAAAGAGTTTAACAGACTCTTCGAAATATAACACAGCAATCAAGAGAAGTATTTTAAAAAGTATTCCGTGTATTCAAGAAAAGTAAATACATCTGAGTAACTGTTTTTTCTTTCAAAAAAAAAAAAAGAATCAAAATACTTCAAACATAGTAAGCAATTAGTAATATTACAAAAATTAAATTAAATTTTAATTGCATAGTTTCTGTATAGTTAGACTATCAACTTCTTAGAACAAAATAAAAGTGGAATAAATTGGAAGACAGGGAAAATAACACGAAAATTTTAATGTCCCAATATGACCTATTTACAAGAGCTCCTGATAGTGAAAAATGGGTAACGTATGCACAAATAAGTAATACAATGACATGGGATATCACCATTTCCTACAGAGGTTTAATTAATATAAAGCAATCACCACATGGAATGAGTGTAGAAAGCACCAAAGCCAACAAACCTCATAAAAATGTATGAAAGAGAAGAACAAGGATTCAATCTGGAAACAACCTAGAATCTAGCCAGCAAGATCATAGAATAAAGTCAGTAAATACATGAGATCCTTGAAAAGTGGAAAATCAAGGCAGGCAAGAATAAAGCTAATTAACTATGTAAATTCCTTTGCAAAACTTCACAGACAAGGATGGTGAAAAATTACAAGAAGGAGGATAAGACAAATACAGTTTACTGAAAGCTTGGTGTGAGACCTAATTTATATATATGGTCCCAAGATTTATCAGCATTTCTACTAACAAACTAAATTGATAACCCATAACAGTGGAACCAAAATATTAGAATTCTAAAATCATGGTCCTCATTATGCTATGTGAAAAGAGCAGAAGTGGCACTAAATAAAATTCTGATAGGAGGAAAAACTAAATTGCATCAAATATACACTTGGCATCTGTGATTGAAAGAAACAATTTTAAGGGTGCTGAAAGGTCAAGTATCAAGATATAAGGGGAAAAAAATCAAGGACTTTATTTCTACTCAAAATAGGTGATGTAGAACAATCAACAATCAATCTATATGTTTCCTTCCTTCTCCTGCCCAACCATTATGAGAATGATATACATATTTATCAAGGACATTAATGATGAAAATATGAGAAGAGAATAAGCAGACTTCATAAATGTTAAGTCTTTAGACCACCACAGTTAAAATAATACATCAAACTGAAAGGCACAGATAATACAAAAATCTTCATTATCTTTCATCATGTAATAATTTCCTACTGATTTTCCTGTCTCCATACAACATACAAATTGGTATGCCTAAAAAAAAATTCTGATCATGTTATTACTATCTACTTAAGAAACTACAGTAGTTACCTACTGTCTCTAGAACAGAATACCAATTCTACTAATGGGCATTTAAATACTTCACAATTCAGTTTCAACTCAACTTGCTAGACTGATTTCACATTACTTCTCTTCATATAACTCTATGTTTTAGCCAAACTACATTCAATCTCTCACCTCCATTCCTTTGTACAGGCTGTGCTTTATTATTAGAAAGCTCTACATCCTCTAGTTTACCTGTAAGAATCTCTAGCTTCTTTTAAGGCTCTTCTAAAGTACCATTTCCTACATGCCACCAAAAGGGAAGGCAAGCTACCATAACTGAAGCAAGGCATTCTAAGAGACAGATAGGAGGTGGTATATGACAAACACGCTACCCTACTGCCACCACCTCCCCTCAGATATCAATGGATATCAGTCCAGGACCCAGAGTTGAAGAACCCAGTTAAGTGTCATACTCCTCAAAGCAATTATCCTGTTTCCAGTATGGCCCTCAGAGTGGTCATTAAGAACAATGGAGAAGGGGCCCACTATTTCTTCAACCACTAACAACTGTCTACCAAGTGCTAATGATACACATGTAAATCCAAGAGTCTCAGGAACAATAGTATCTCCCCACTCCTTCAGAACACAAACCCTGCCACTGGACTGTCTTCTATATAGAGAGTCTGTTATATTTTGCGATTGAGCATTATGCCAGCATATTCACAGTCCCCATCGGCACTGTGAGTATTGTACTGGCGCTACAAAATCCCCTCCAGCATAAATGCTGGGTGGACCCTCCCTGAAGAATTTATGAAATAATATGGTTCTGAGTAATCCAGGATGATAAGTAAATATGCTACAAACCACAGAAAGAACTATTCACAAAATGAGATTACAGATCTGTTGAAAAAGAAAAACTTCACTGTAGCTAGAGATGTGACAAAAATGCTGAAGAGGTCAAAGTTAAGAAAGAAATGTTAGGTGAGGTCAATTATAAATTGCTTCTTAGGGGCGCCCAGGTAGCACAGCAAGTAAGAGCATCGGTTCCAGTGTTGAGAAGACCTGGAGATCAAATCCCGGGCTCAGACACTTAGCACCCACCCAGAAACACCTGACCGTGTAACCTTGAGCAAGTTACTTAACCCCAATTGCTTAGGGGTGGCGAGGTGGCTCAGCGAGTAAGAGTACTGGCTCCAGTGTTGGGACAACCTGGAGATCGAATCCCGGGCTCAGACACTCAGCACCACACCCAGAAATAACTGGCCGTGTAACCTTGAGCAAGTTACTTAACCCCTATTGCTTAAAAAAAAAAAATTGCTTCTTAGAGAAGGCAGTTTCTAGGTGGTATCTAGAAGGGAAATGGGTTAGTGGAGTGAATGGAGAAAAAGATAATATAGCTTAATAGTATATAGTTGCTCAAAACACAAATGAAGAAAAAGTAAAGCTATGTGAAAAATACTGCAAATTTATTACCTTATTACAAAAAAAAAGTAATTTTAAATAGTATAATAAACAAGGAGATAATTGAAATAGATTCCTAAACAATAGGTACAGAAATATAGAATATGCAAAACTGTAGGTTATTGAGTAGGGGAATGACCTAATAAAAGAAAATTTATGCTATCAGCTCTCTAGCATGATGCTTTCTTATAATGTGAGAAAAGACAGAGGAAAGGGCTTTCAAAAGGGCAGTTTCTCAGAAAGACTAAGGAGCACATTTAAAAAAACAACAACAGCCAGTACAATACTTGCCTTTTCAGGTCAGTTCTTGCTCCTTTCAAATTGATTAACCAATGTAACAAATAGAAAAGAAAACTCTGCCTTATATTTCTGGTATGCTAATCAATAAAACAAAAGGTTTTTCACAATCACATTTACCTTTCTTGAAGTAGAGATGTCAAAAAATGGCTTGTGCCTAACACTAAATGGTTCTTGTGTTTTGTCAATGAGTCCATTCTTCATTTTTTCATGCCGAGGATTTATTATTTCTTTTTCAATACACTGCAATCGAGTGTTGAAATCACAATTTCCAACTGGCTGTGCCTGACAAAGAGAATCAAATAAAACAATGACTTAAATTTCAATGTTTCCAAATGTTACCAGAATAATTATCAAATATGATTTTTTAAACTATTAAAAAATATATGAAATTGAAAAGAGAACAAATACACAAAAAGTGAAACACTCTCCAGGGATGCTACCCTGGGCTAGTCTTTTAATGGATAAAAATGGAACCATCACATCAGTGCCTGATGTACAATATTAACAAGTGAAAATATACTTAAAATAACTAATTTTTTAAAAAATCTATACACAAAAGAAATTTACATTAGAGGTAATAATTGAAAATGACTGAGAAATCAATTTTTAAGGTTGAAAATGTTTTGGAAAAAACAGAGATGGTATTATCACATACCATGTTCATGTCACTTGAATGCTAGTAGCCACAGACTTAAAGAGTCACAGACATGCCATAAAAATTAGAAGATAAAGTAGATTTCACAGCAATGGCTAAAGAGTGAATTCTTATACTAGGGATAGAGGAGATTTAAAATATTAAAACAGATCATTTTGCTTACATGAAATTTTAAAGCATCTTAATGAACAAAATTAACATCACAGGGTTAATGGAGGGGGAAAAAAGGAGGGTAATCTGTGTAATAAATAATAAGGACCTGATAACCAACATGTAGACAGCTAACAGAAATATATGACCAAAGAGCATTCCCCGACTGATAAGTGGTCAAAGGATATGAACAAACCATTAACAAAAAAATTATATGCTATTAGCAAAAATCAGAAAGAATGTTCCAAATCACTAATAAAAGGAATGCAAATCAAAATAACTCCATTCACATCCAGCACATTAGATGACCCTTACCTTCAAGTCTTCAGACACTAATGTTATAAGATCACACTCACACATTACCTGAGGAATATTCATATTAAAAAGATGGGGGTTTGGATAAAGTAGGAATTTAATAAATATTTGTTCAACTGAACTGAACAGCTGACTTGTTTATATGTTAGCCAACAACAGTATTCACTGTTGTTTATTCCTATTATTAAAGATAAATTCCTTTTGAATAAACTTTGCTTCAGTAAATAAAAATTCATGGAGACCTGAATTTTTTATTTTCAGGTAACTATTCTTATTTTCAACATTCTGATCTACTGCACAGAAATATAGTCAATTTTAATTTGCTTTTAAAAAAAACGTAAAAAGAAAAGCAATATCAAGTTCAGAAATACTAGGTTTTTGCCTTGAAATGGGAAAAAAAGATTTTAATAGAATTATTTACTAACAAACAGGCACCATGGTTAGACAAACTGCTTGCCCTTGCAAGACATACACTCTCCTTTTTTTGAGTCATATATTCAGAAAGTCTACAGGAAATTTACTAAATATATCCAAAGTAAACATTCAGAGAATTTGGAATTCAAAATTTTCAAAACAAATGTTAAAAATGTTTTTACACATAATTGGAAAAAATATTTAAATGAAAATTATTCATATGACGGCCCATGTATAACCTGTATCAAATTGCTTACTGTCTCAAGGAGGTAAGAAGAAAGGGAAGAGGGAGAGAATTCAGAACTCAAAATTTTATGAAACCAATGTTAAAAATTATTTTTACATGTAATTGGGGAAAAATTAAAGAAATCATTCACACAATATACTAACTGGCAACCAATTGAACCAAACACATGAAAGATTTCTAAAATTATACAAATGGAGGTTAGAAAAAAGATAATGTATATATCAGGCATCTACTCCCTTAAAAAAAAAAAACAACCAAGGCTTCCTCAGAAAAAAATAAAAATAATTTAAATTTAAAAGAGGCATTAATAAATCCTATCTAATATTTATTTCAACCAATTTTTTTAAAGAATTTATAATTTCTACAAGCATAGAGCAGCCTGGAGCAAATGGGATAGGGGACCAAGAACATCTGTATTCAAGTGTCATCTGTGATATGTACTGGCCCTGTAATCTATAGTTGATTGTGTGACCCTAAATAAGTTAACATCTCAATGAACCAAGCAACCACCTAAGACTGTAACTTACATAATAGCTGATGACTGGCATTAAAGGAAGGAACTTACTCATAGAGAGATACCTATATCAATGAAATCATAGATTCCTAGACTTAAAAATTTGCAGTCCTATGGTAGGCTCCATGTGGTTCAGAGACAGGTAAACAGTAAGCATTTTATTAAACAGATCTGCTGTACTAAAATGACAAATACATTATCATCAAGAAAGAAAAGTCCCTTATCAACTCTAATATTTAAAGCAACACTATTTTGTAGTAGCAAAGAAATGGAAACAAAGAAGCCTACTAATTAGGGAATGGTGACACATAAATATAATGCATAACAAAACAAAGTTTAAAGTACTTTACAAAAATATCTCATTTGATCTTCACAATAAACTTGGGAGGCAGGTGCCACCACTATCACCATTTTACAGATAAGGAAACTGAGGAACAGAAAAGCTAAATGACTTGCCCAGAATCACAAAGCTAGTAAGTATCTGAGGCTGGATTTGAATTCAAGTATTACTAATTCCAGATCCTATGGCTCTCTCAACTTTGCCACTTTGCTGCCTCATAACAATAGCTAGGATTTATATGGTACTTTTAAGCTTTGCCATACATATCCCATCCCATTTGATCCTCACAATAAACCCTTAGAGGTAGATGCCATTATAGCACTATACTACAGATGAGGAAAGTGAGGAATAGAGCAATTAAGAGACATTACCAGTGTCACAGAGCTAATAATGTCTGAGGCAGTATTTGAACTCAGATCATCCTGCTTTCATGTCAGAAGACCTAGAATGAATTCTAAGAGTAAATAATTTTATCTCTCTGGACTTCAATTTCCTTATTTGCAAAATGAGATGCATGAGGATTGAAGTCAATATTGCTAAGAGAAAAGAAGCAAAGCTTAGCTCCTCCCTACCTCTTCTCTACACAACAATCTACAAAAGGCACCATAATGAATTGTGATCAGGAAAGCCATAGGAGTGGTCCTAACCTATGTACTGAGCAAAGAATAAGTTCCGGATACAAAACTGTGCTACCCAGACACCAAGATCAGAAAGGGGAATCTCTTCTAGGCTTCAGCCCAACATCTAAGCTTGCAATGGAATAACCAGGGCAGGAGTCCTAAACCAAAACAAAATAAGCAGTTGTCACTCTAAACTAGTAGAAGCTCCCAGTGGGCTAATAGTCACTAAATCCAATAGCAGTTTACTGAAACTGTCAAGCAAAGACTGTTGGCTTAACAGACCCCACTCTGGGTCATGTACTCGCAAAACTCAGACCAGGAAAGCAATAAATAGATTTATTCCCAGATCATACCACATTGGGAGCACTGAAAGTATAAAAGCAGCAGCAGGAGAATGCTTGGTGAGGCAGTGAATAGAATATCAGCCCTGGAGTCAGGAAGACCTGAGTTCAAACTTGGCCTCAGACACTTGACATTTACTAGCTGTATGACCTTGGGAAAGTCACTTCAGTCCAATTGCCTCACCTCCTCCCTCCAAAAAAAAATAAAACCAGCAACAGGACATAAAAAGACAAGCTCGGGTCAGAAATTCCCTCCAAAAGTGTGCAGAGCCTAACACCAACATAACTTCTGAAGTCAAGAATTAGACTATAAGAATGAGAAAATAAAAACAATCTCACTTTAAAAACCTGCTACAGCAACAAAGAAGCTCAATACTCAAACACAGCAAAAAGACTAATTCAAAAATAGCTACAAGCAAAGTAGCAAAGAAAAATGTAGCTTATACACAAGTTCAATAAGCATTTCTAGAAGAGTTAGAGCAAGACTGTTTTCAAAAAGAGTTAACATAATTTTTCTTTTAATATATTTTATTAAATATTTCCAAATTACATAGAAAAAATTTTAACATTCATTTTTTTAAATTTTGAGTTCCAGATTTTTTCCCTCCTTCCCACCTTTCTCACCTCCTTGATAAGGCAAGCAATTTGAAATGAAATAGATAAATGAAATCATGCAAAATATATTTTCATATTAGCCATGTTGTGAGAGAAAACAAACAAAAAAGAAAGTTTCAAAAAATATGCTTCAATCTGTATTGAGAGTTCATCAGTTCTTTCTCTGGAAGTACTCAGAATTTTTCAAAATGCATCCCTTGCAAAATGCAAATCAAAACAACTCTGAGGTACCACATCTCACCAGTCAGATTGGCTAAGATGACAAAACAGGAAAATGACAAATGCTGGAGAGGATGTGGGCAAATTGGAACACTAATGCATTGCTGGTGGAGTTGTGAACTGATCCAGCCTTTCTGGAGAGCAATCTGGAGTTATGCCCAAAGGGCTACAAATACTTTCATACCCTTTGATCCAGCAATACCACTCCTAGGGTTATATCCCAAAGAGATCATAGAAATGAGAGAAAGACCCATATGTACAAAAATGTTTATAGCAGCTCTTTTTGTGGTAGCAAAGAATTGGAAATTAAGGGGGTGCCCATAAACTGGGGAATGGCTGAACAAGTTGTGGTATATGCATGTTATGGAATACTATTGTGTTATAAGAAACGAGGAGCAGACGTTCTTCATATTTACCTGGAGAGGCTTATACAAACTGATGCTGAGTGAGAAGAGTAGAACCAGGAGAAATCTGTACACAATTACAGACACAACGTATTTGTGATGACCAACTTTGATAGACTGGACTCTTCTCAGCAATGCAGTGATATAAGTCAATCCCAAAAGCCTCATGATGGAGAGAAATATGTGCATCCAGAGAAAGAACTAGAAAGAACTGAGTTTATATCCAAGTGGAAGCAAAATACCTGATCTTTTTCCTTCTCTTATTTGGTTTTATGTCCTCTTTACCATTTTTCATTCCAGCTGGTACAATCCATCCTTATAATCTGACTAATGTATAATGTGAAAGTATTTACAGATCCTATACTTGACTATAAGCCACCATGGGGGGGGGGGAGGGGAGAGGGGGACAAAATGTGAAACTCAAGGAATTGAATCCTGTAAACTAAAAGGAAACAAACAAATTAATAAAAAAAAAAAAAAGGTAAAAAAATGCATCCCCTGGAGTTGTCTTGGATCATTATTAGACATATCTCTATATGTCTTTCATAAATGCTCAACCTTACAATGCTATTGTTACTAGGTACAATATACTCCTGGTTTTGATCACTTAGCATGAGTTCATATAAGTCTTCCTAGGTTTTTCTGAAATTATCGTGTTCATCACTTCTTTTAGCACAAGAGTATTCCATCAAAATCACATACCACAACTTGTTCAGCTATGAGCATCCCCTCAGTTTCCAGTATCTTGCCAATACAAAAAGCTACAATAAATATTATTCTACAAATAGGTTCTGTTCCCATTTTTTGGGGATACAAGCCAAGTGGTGAGGGGTCAAAAGGTATGAAGAGTTATACCCTTTGGGGATAGTTCCAAACTGTCCTTCACAATGGGTTAGACTAGTTCACAACTCCAACAGTGTATCAGTGTCCCTATTTTTTCCACAATACCTTCAAGCCATTTATCATTTTCTTTTCTATCATGTTAGTCAATCTGATAGGTATAAGGTGGTATCCCAAAATTGTTTTAATTTGCATTTTCTAATAAGTAGTGATTTACAGCATTTTTTTCATGAGACTATTGATAGTTTGATTTCTTTTTCTGAAAGTTATTTGTTCACATCCTCTGACCAAACTTTAAGTTTTACAAATCTGGTTCAGTTTTCTATATATTTGAGAAATGAGGCATTTATTAAGGAAACTTCCAGTAATTTTTTCCTTATTTTTTCTGTATTACTTTCTTTGTGCAAAAATTCTTTTGCTAGGAGTGGTCAGGTGGCTCAGCGAGTAAGAGTACTGGCCCCAGTGTCAAGATGACCTGGGGGATCGAATCCAGGCTCAGATACTTAGCAGCACACCCAGAAATAACTGGCCATGTAACCTTGAGCAAGTTACTTAACCCCAATTACTAAAAAAAAAAAAAAAAAGTTCTTTTGTTGTGCTTTTTTTTTTTTAATTTCACGTATTCAAAATTATCCATTTTAGTTCCCGTGATCCTCTCTATCTCATTTGGTCAAAAACTTCCCTTATCCATAGATCTGTCAGGTATATTTTTCCATACTCCAGTAATTTACTTATGATATCACCCTTTAAATTTAAATCATGTCCCCTTATTTTGACCTTATCTTGATGTGGTGGATATTGGTCTATACCTGATTTCTGCTAAACTGCTTTCCCGTTTTATCATATAGTGAGTGTTCATTCCAAAAGTCTAGATCAGTGGTAGAGAACTTGCAGGCTCAAGGCCACACATGGTCTTCTAGGTCCTTCAGTGTGGAATTCTGACTGAGTCATTTTATTAAGGGGATTTTTTCTGTGAAGTTTGGATTCAGTCAAAGGGCTATCCTCAACTTGAGGACCTAGAGGGTCACATATGGCCTTGCAGTCACAGATTCCACACCCCTGGGCTAGACTATATGTTTTAACAAACATTATTTTACTATGATCATTTGCCATTTTGTATTGTGTACCTAATCTATTCCACTGACCTACCATTCTATTTCTTAACCAGTACCAGATTGTTTTCATGATTAATGCTTTGCAATGTACTTTGAATCCTGGTACTGCCAGGCCATCTACCTTCACTTTTTTTCCCCCATGGATTCCCTTCATATTCTTGACCTTTTGTTCTTCCAGATGAATTTTGTTATGATTTTTCCTAGCCCTAAAAAGCTTTTTGGTACTTTGACTGGTGTGGCACTAAATAAGAAAATTAACATAGGCAGAATAGTCATTATTATCATATTGGCTCAGCCAACATATGAACAATTAATATTTCTCCAATTGTTTAGATTTATCCTTATTTCTGTGAAAAGTGTTTTATAATTGTGTCTATATAATCCTTGGGTTTGTTGTGGCAGTTAGACTGACAAGTATTTTATGTTGTCTTCCATTATTTTAAATGGAATTTCTCTATCTCTTCCTGTTGGTCATACATATAAATACTGATGATTTACGTGGGTTTATTTTATATATCCTGCACATTTTCCAAAAGTGTTCATTCTTTAAACTAGTTTTTATTGAATTCTCTAGGGTTCTTTAAGTATACCATCATGTTATCTGCAAAAAAAAATTAGTTTTGTTTCCTCAATGCCTATTTTGTTCCTTCAATTTGGCTTACTGAAATAGGTAGCATTTTTAGTATAACTGAATGATAACAGTGATAATGGTCATCCTTGCTTCGCCCCTGATCTTATTATGAAGGCTTCAAGTTTATCCCTATTACAAATAATGCTTTCTTTTAGTTTTAGATAGATACTACTTATCATTTTAAGAAAAGCTCCATCTGTTCCTATGCTTTCTTGTATTTTTAATAGGAATGGGTACTATATTTTGTCAAAGGCTTTTTCTGCATCTATTGGGATAATCATATGATTTTTGTTGTTACTGACGTGGTCAACTATGCTGATACTTTTTCAAATATTGAATCAGACCTACATTCCTGATATAAACCCATCTGGGTCATAGTATATAATCTTTGTGACATACTGCTGTAATCTCCTTATGAGCATTTTATTTTTAAAATTTTGCATCAATATTCATCAGGGAAATTGCTATATAGTTTTCTTTCTTTTTTTTTTTGTTCTTTCTGGTTTACATGCTATGTCACCAAATTTGTGTCAAAAAAGTGATTTGATAGGACTCTTTCTATAGCTTATGTAGTATTGAGATAATTGTTCCTTACATGCCTGATAGAATTCACTTATAAATCCATCTGGTCCTAGGAATTTTTTTTTTTCCTTATGGAGCCTCACTGATGGCTTTTCTAAGATAGGGTTAAAGTATTCTATTTTTGCTTCCCTTAATCTAGACGGTTTATGTTTTTGTTAAAATACATTCATCTCACTTAGACTGTCAGTTTCGCTGGCATACCGTGTTTCCCCGATAATAAGACACTGTCTTATTAAATCTTTTGGACAGAAAAACACCAGAGGGCTTATTTTCAGGGGAGGGCTTATTTTAATGAACATTGGCAGCAATTTTAATAAACAGGTAAATGTGAACAAAAAAAATGTACCTTTATTCAATAAGCAAATCACTGGGGAAGAACAGGATGACGCGCTCACTGCTGCAGCTCTGATTGGATGCAGCTCGGAGCGCGGCGTGCGTTTCACCGGGGGGGGACGGTGCATACAGAGGGTACCGTAATGTAGCGTGTAGCGCAGGGGATCACCTTCACTACAGTAGCAATCTCAATAGGGCTTATTTTGGGGGGAGGGCTTATTTTAGAGGAATCTTACACAGTAAGGGGAGGGCTTATTTTCGGGATAGGTCTTATTATCAGGGAAACACGGTATAATTGGGTTAAATAACTACTAATAATTGTATTCATTTCATCTTCTTCAGTGGTACATTCACTTTTTTCATTTTTGATACTAGAAATTTGGTCTTCTTTTTTTTAAATCGAATTAAACATTCTATTTTATGTTTTTTTTTTCCTTTGTAAAACCAGCTTCTAGTTTTATTTATTACTTCAATGGTTGTCTTACTTTCAATTTTATTAACCTTTCCTCAGATTTTTAGGATTTCCAATCTTGGGCTTAATTAAGGATTTATAATTTGTTCTTTCTCTTGTGTTTTTTTTTAAATTATATGCCCAAATCATTGATTTACTCTTCCACTTTTGTTTATGTATGTTTTTAGAGATATACGTTTTCCCTAAATACTGCTTTGGCTGCATTACATAAACTTTGGTATATTATCTCCTTGTTATTTTCTTTAATGAAATAACTGACTGTTTCTATGATTTGTTATTTGACCCACTCATTCTTTAAAATCAGATTATTTTGCTTCCAATTAACTTTGCATTTATGCTTCCATGACCCTTGATTGAATGCAATGTTTATTGCAATATCATCTAAAGAGAATACATTTAATATTTCTGTTTTTCTGTACTTGGTTGTAATACATGGTCAATTTCTGGGAAGATATGCACAGTTGAGAAAAAGGGTATATTCCTATCTATTCTCATTCAATTTTCTTCAGAGGTCTATTTAACTTCTCACATTTCATTTAACTCCTTAAATTCTCATTTATTTCAAGGTTAGCTTTATCTAGCTCTGAGGGGGGAAAGTTGAGGTAATTAATTTAACTTTTCATCTAAAAATTTGGATGCTCTGCCATTTGGCACATATATGTTTAATACGGATATTACTTCATACTCTATGCTGCTTTTCTTTAGCAAGATCTCTTTTATTTGGGTTTATTTTTGCTTTTGATTTGTCTGAGATGATGATTACTACCCCTGAGTTTTACACATTAGTTGTAGCATAACAGATTCTGCTCCAGCCACTTATTTTTAGTCTATGTGTCTCTCTGTGCTTCAAGGATGTTTCTTGTAAACAACATATTGTTGGATTCTGGTTTCTAATCCATTCTGCTATCTGCTTCCACTGCATATGTGAGTTCATCTCATTTATGTTTACAGCTTTGATTGCTAACTGTGCATCTCCTTCCATCCTATTTTCTTCTATTTATTCTCTCCTCTCCTTCCCTCTCCCTCACTAAAGTCTGTTTTACTTCCAACCATTACCTTCTTCTATTGATCCTCCCTTTTATCACCTCCTCCTTTCCCTAATCCCCTTTGCTTCTTATTTCCATATTGGATAAGATAGATTTCTATACCCAACTGAGTGTGTGTGTATAGATACATATGTATTTTCCATCTTTAAACCAATTTAGATGGGTGAGGTTCAAGCATTGCCTACACACACACACACACACACACACACACACACACAATTTTTCCCTTCACTGCGAAAGTTCTTCCTTCTATGCTTTTTTAGCATGAGATAATTTTTCCCATTCTTCCTCTTTCTTCTCCCTTTTCCCAGGTGTGATGGGAATGTGAATTTAAGATCTTCCCTGCCCCCAGGCTCTTTGATAGGCTTACCTGAACCTGGAGCCTGTGGCAGGAGGCTTGTTCTTCAGGAGATACTTTGTGAGTGGGTCAAGAGGGTTGTGACATTCTCTGAGCCAGGAGAAGGCAATATAAACCCTGATGTGAGGCTTTGTTTTGGGGCTTACTCTGAGAAGTGTTATGTGATTTGACCAGATGAGACTCCGGGCAGTCGTTGAAAGCCCCCTAGCTTTGAAAACCCAGATGCTGATGCTTCCTTCTCTGGTAACTGACTAGTTATGGATATAATGGCTGGACAGTTATAGGCCTGTACGCTTGAAATGTTTCTCCATCTTCTTGTAACTTCTGTCTGTATACTCTGAAGTTCGGGGTGCTAACTTTTCCCCCTGAACTAGGTAAATGATATGTTTGATTGATTAAAAGCAAGACTGTTAACCTATTTTGAGTTGCTTTCCTTTAGAAAAGGAGATCTAAGAACCTGTGTTGGCAGCCACCCTGAGTATGGTGGGGTGCTTGCTGCTACAAATATTAATGAGGACACTGGCTATATATCTTGTGGCCTTGTTCAGCTTTGTCTCCCCAGGAACAGAGATTGCTGAGAACTTGTCTCGGGTCAAGATGAAGAGAAGACCTCTCTTTGGGTATTAAATACTATGACTATATCTTAAGCTTATTGTAACTCTGGGGAAGATGGCCTATTCAGCTGAGATCTAGGGGTGGGAAACTTTTGACTTTTTTGTGCTAGCTGACTGACCAAATGAATGTACTTTGTTTATAATTGGAAACTAATCTTATGAGAAGAGGGTCTTTGGGACTGACTAAATGAATGTACTTCCCAGGGGTGGAGTAGTACTTGGAAGAAGGACTTTGTGATTGACTAAATGAATATACTTCCCAGGGCTGGAATAGTACTTAGAAATTATTGAATTACACTTGGTGAATGCTGTATTTTGATTTTCTTTGTTCTTAATTTGTCACTGAATAAAATGGAGAGTGGCTATGCTGGCATTTTGAACCTTTGGGAATTTGCCTTTGCTTGGCATTATACCAGGGAATTCTTCTTTCTTACCTATACATTTTTCAAACATCATCTGAACATAATCAACTCACTCCCACATCCTCTTTCTATATAGAATCCTTCTAACTGCCCTAATAATGATAAAATTCTAAGAAGTTACATGTATCACTTTCCCTAAGAGAAATTTAAATAGTTTAACCTTAAGTCCTTTACAATTACTCTTTCATGCTTACCTTTTTATGCCTCTCTTGAGTCTGGTAAATGAAAGTTAAATTTCCTATTTAACTTTGGCTTTTTTTTGAGAGAATGCTTGAAAGTCCTCTATTTCATTAAATATTGATTTTTTCCCCTTGAAGCATTATACTCAGTTTTACAATTGTCATTCCAACCTTTTGTTGTAATCATTGTAATCCCAACGATTTTGCATTCTGAAATATATTCCAAACCCTCCTCTGCTTCTTTAATGTGGCAGCTGCTAAATTTTTTATGACACTGACTGTGGCTCCATGGTATCTGAATGATATACTTCTGACTACTTAAAGTATTCTCCTTTACATGGGAGCTCTGGGATTTGGCTATAAAATTCCTGGGAATTTTCATTTGGGGATCCCTCTTTAGGTGATCAGTAGATTTTTTGCAATTTCTAGTCTCGTTCTAAGATGTCAGGGTAATTTTTCCTTGATAATTTCATGGAATATGTCTAAGCACTTTCTTGATCATGGATTTCAGAATTCTTAAATTATCTCTCCTGGATCTATTTTCCAGGGCAGTTGTTTTTCCAAAGAGATATTTCACATTTTCTTCTATTCTTCATTCTTTTAATCACATTTTATTGTTTCTTGATGTGTCATGGAATCATTAGCTTTCACTTGACCAATTATAATTTTTAAGGAATAAAATCAAAAAGCTTTAGTGAGCTTTTACACCTTTTTTCCCCATTTGGCCAATCCTGCTTTTCAAGGAGTCATTTTCATCTTTTGAATCTCTTTTTTCATTAAGTCAATTTTTTTTTCTAAATGTTATTTCCTTCATTTTTTGGCCTTTCTAACCAAGCTATTAATTTCCTTTTCATAATTTTCTTTCTTTGCTCTCAATTCACTGCCTAAGTTTTCCTCTACTACTCTGATTATGAAAATCATTTTTTAGTTCTTCCTGGGATTCTTGTTAGTTTATGTCCAATTTACATTTTTCTTTGAGATTTTGTTTGTAGCTGTTTTGACTTCATTATCTTCTTCTGAGTTTGTTTCTTGATCTTCCCTTTCACCACAGTAGCTTTTACGATCAGGTTCTTTTTTTTAATTGTTTACTCATTGTTCCAACTTGCATCTTGATTTTGAGCTTTATGATAAAGTTGAGTTCTATTTCCCAGTATGGTGGGAAGGGACATTGTCTCAAGTTTCAGACTTTTTTGCACAGCTATTTTCAGAGGTCATTCTCAAGGTTTGGAAGTTTTTGGTCCTTCTAAGTTGTGCTCTGGGGAGAGATATGGTCACTACTTCCCTGCTCTACACTTTAGACCTTAACCTCAAAGGGCCCCAGATCCCTTGGGATTCCAAATGATATTGCTCCCTTGAGCCCCTGCTCCCTTGAGACAAGAAACAAAAGGGTTCCTCAGGGTCTTTGATTTTTTTAGGAAAAAAAGCAATACTGCTCCTCAGGGCTCTTGCTCCAGCAACAGCATCAGGAATGCCCAGCACCTGATAATGGGAAAGTGACTAAATACCCACTCAGAAACAGAATTCAAGGGACTGGGGTATAAGACTAGATGCCATTTAACAACCATATCACCCAATATCTGGTCCCAGGATAAAGTTTCAGGGCAAAAGGGAGTGGTTCTCATCACAAGGTAGCAGGGGCCCTATCTGGTTAAGGACCACAGAGGAGATGAAGACAGTAATGACCAAACTCTCCCAGATCACACCACCTTAGAAGTAGCAAAAACGTACAAGTCCCCAGACTTCCTGTGAAAGCAGAAGGGCAGACTAGGGGCGGCCAGGTGGCACAGTGAGTAAAGCGCCGGCCCCAGAGTCAGGAGGACCCAAGTTCGGTTCTGCCCTCAGACACTTAACACACACGCACAGAAAAAAACTAGCCGTGTGGGGCAGCTAGGTGGCACAGTGAATAGAGCACCGGCCCTAGAGTCAGGAGGACCTGGGTTTGGATCCTGCCTCAGACACTTAACACACACACACACACACACACAAAACCTAGCCGTGTGACCTTGGGCAAGTCACTTAACCCCAACTGCCCTCCAAAAAAAAGAAAAAAGAAAGCAGAGGGGCATAAAAATCAGAAGATCAGGGCCAGACATCCACTTAACCTTACCCTCCCAACCCCAAAGAGGTGAGCAGAAAACTCTAAAAAATTCCAAAGTCAAGAAATAGCCTGAGAAGATGAGCAAACAATATCAAATAAAGAACCTGATCAGAAAAAGTTATTATAGTGACAGAGAAACTCAAAATGCTAACTCGTAAGACAATGACTAGAAACACCTACAAGAAAAACCTCAAAGAAAAGGGCAGATTAGACAAAAGCCAAATAAGAATTCCTAGAAAAGATAAAGAAAAAATTTAAAAAGAGCAAGGGGAAAAAAAGGTTTTACAAGTCAAATAACAGAAGTAGAGGGAAAAGTGCTAACAGAAATGAGAGTAACACAAGAAAATTATGAAACAAAAGTAACAGCTTAGTAAAAGAGGCACCAAAAATGTAGAAAAAAAAATGCTTTAAGAATCAGAATTGGCAAAAAGGTCAAAGAAGTACAAAATATCATTTAAGAAAATAACTCCTTAAAGGTTTGGAATTGATTAAGAAGAAGCTAATGACTCCATGAGACATCCAAGGAAAATAGAAGAAAATGTGAAATATCTTTTTTTTTCCCATCCTTTTCCAACTTTATTCATCTAAAAACAATTTACTTTGGCCTTTTTTGTTTCTTGATTTTTATATAAATGCTTCCATCTTAAGAAAGGTTAAGAAGTTTGTCTCACTTCCCATGAATTAGTGTTCTCTGCCATCTCTCATTTTCTAGGAATGAATCTCATTTGCTTTTCATTTGCTAGCTAGTCTAAATATGAAATATCTTACTAAGAAAAAAAACTGATCTGGAAAATAGAAGAGAGATAACTTAAGAATTATTGGACCTCCTGATCAAAGAAAGATCCTAAATATCATACTTCAAGAAATTATAAAGGAAAACTGCCCAGATATCACTGAATCGGAGGGCAAATTAGAATTTAAAATATTATTTCCCAAAAGACATCCCAAAATCAAAACAGGAATATAATAACCAAATTCCAGAGTTCCCAGGTAAAGAAAAAAATACTTCAAGCAGCCAGAAAATAATTATTCAAATAACATGGAGACACACTCAGGATCACACAGTTAAAATAGCAGAAGGCTTAGAATATGATATTCCAAAAGAAAAAAGAGCTAAGATTATAAATAAGAATAACCTACCCAGAAAAATTGATTAAAATCCTACAGGGAGGAAAATGGATAATTAATGAAATAGAGGATTTTCAAGCATTTCTGATGAAAAGAACAGATTTGAATAGAAAATGTGACATTCAAACATAAGATTCAAGAGAAGCACGAAAGGGTAAAGCTGAATGAGAAATCATAAGGAACTTAATAAGTTTAAACTGTTTATATTCCTACATGGGAAAATGACACATTGTAATTCCTAGGAACTTTTATCATTATTAGGGTAGTTAGAAGTTTACTTGAGCAGAGGGTATGAGTTTAAGTCTATTATGTTGGGACAATCTCTAATGAAATATGGATGGGTGAGAGAGGGAAGCACAGAGAAAGGGAAAGAGAAAGGAAAAATGGGGAAAATCATCTCACACAAAACAGGCACACAATAAAAACTTTTTACAATAAAATGGAAAATGAGGGGAAACAGGCAATGCTTGAATCTCACTCTCATGTGAATTGGTTCAAAGAGGGAAGAACATATATAAATATACACAGCTGATACAAAAATTCATCTAATTTAAACAGTTGAGTAGGAGGGGAAGAGGGTAAGACAAGGGGCAGTGATAAGAGAGAGAGAAAACAGATTAAGTTGTTGTTCAGTCATTTTCAGATGTGACTTAACTCTACAGGACCTCATTTGAGGTTTTCATGACAGAGTTACTAAGGTGGTTTGCCATTTCCTTCTTCAGCTCATTTTAAAGATAAAAGAAACTGAGGTAAATACAATTAAGTGACTTGCCCAGGGTCACAAAACTAGTAACTGATTTGAAGTCAAGGACATGAGTCTTTCTAGGTCCAGGCCCAGCATCTTACCCATGTACCTGCCAAAAAGAGGCAGCAGTTAGAAGAAAACAGACTGAAGGAGTGAAGGAGTGAAGGAGTGAAGGAGTGAAGGAAGGAAGGAAGGAAGGAAGGAAGGAAGGAAGGAAGGAAGGAAGGAAGGAGGGAGGGAGGGAGGGAGGGAGGGAGGGAGAGAGGGAGAGAGGGAGGGGGGGATGGAGGGAGGGAAAAGAAAAGAATATGAAAAGGAGAAATAAACAGAAATGATAACTCTGAATGTGAATGGTATGGATTCACCCAGAAAAATAGAAGAAGATAGCAGACTGGATTAGAAACCAGAATTCAACAACATGTTGGTTCCAAACGACACACTTGAAACAGAAAAATACACAGTATTAAAATAAGGGGTTAGAGCAGAATCTATTATACTTCAGAGATGAAGTTGCAAACGGTGGGGGGCAAGGTAGCAATCATGATCTCAGACAAAGAAAAGGCAAAAATAGAGCTAATTAAAAGATATAACTGGGGAAACTACATTTTGCTAAAAGGTATGAATGAATTACTATCAATAATAGGGGCACAAAGTGTCATAGCATCAAAATTTTTGAAGGAAAAGTTACACTGTGTGAGGAAACAGACAATAGAGCTATTCTAGTAGGGTACCTCAATGCACCCCTCTCAGACCAAGATAAATTTAACTAATAAAATAGACAAGAAAAAAGCTAAAGAGATGAATGGAATTTTAGAAAGGCTAGAAATGATATACCTCTGAATAATACTGAATGGGAATAAAAGTGTATACCTTTTTCTCAGATGTACACGGCACCTTCACAAAAACTCATCACATATTCAAGCATAAAAACTCATAAATGCAGAAAAGCAGGAATATTAAATACATAATTTTCAGATTATAATGCAATAAAAATTGCATTCAATAAATGGTTTTTGATGCATAGATTAAAAATTAATTGGAGACTAAGCAAGCCATTCTGAAAAAACAAGTGCATCAAAGAACAAATCGTATCTATAATCAAATTTCATTAAAGAGAAATGACCAAAAAAAACAGTAAAGAGAGCAATAATGAGACAATATTCCAAAATTTGTGGAACACAACCTAAGCAGTACTTAGGGGAAATTTTATATCTCTAAATGCTTACATCAAGAGAAGAAAGAGAAGACTGATGAATTGTGTGTGCAACTTACAAAAATTAAATATCTCCTATTGAAAACCAAAATAGAAACCTGAACATCAAAGGAGAGATTAATAAAACTGGAAGTAAAAAAAAAAAAAACACTGACTTACTAAATAAAACTAGGAATTGTTTTTTTTTTTTAATTGGGGGGGAGAAGATAATATAATAGATAAATCATTGGCTAATTTTTTTTAAAAGAAGAAAAAAACCCAAGTTACTACTATCATAAATGAAATGGATGAATACACAAGCAAAGATGAAATTAAAGCAATTATTAAGAACTCTATGCCAATTAAACTGACAATCTAAATGAAACAGATGAATGATTACAAAAACATATATTACCCAGATTAACAGAAAAGGAAATAGAACATTTAGATAATTCTATCCTAATAAAAGAAATTGAACAAGTCATAAATGAGCTCTCTAAGAAACCGAGGACCAGATGATTTCTAGTGTATTCTACCAAACATTTAAAGAACAATTAATTCCAATACTATATAAACTCTTTGGAAAAAGAGGCAAAGGAGTCCTAAAAAATTCCTTTCGTGACACAAATATGGTGCTGATACCTAAACCAGGAAGAGCAAAAACAGAAAGAAAACTAGAGACCGACTTCCTTAGTGAATACTGATACAAAAAATAAAATACAAGGAGATTACAAAAACATAACACAAAAATCATACATTATGACCAGGTGGGATTTATACCAGGAATGCAGAGTTGGTTCAATATTAGGAAAGTTATCAGCATAATTGACCACATCAATAACAACAACAACAAAAATCACATGATTATCTCAATAGACACAGAAAAAGCTTTTGACAAAATACAACATTCCTTCCTATTTAAAACACTAGAAAACTAGCTGTGTGACCTTGGGCAAGGCATTTAACCCCAACTGCCTTGCCTTCCCCCCTCAAAAAAACAAAAAAACTAGGAAGCATAGAAGTAAATGGAATTTTTCTTAAAATGATAAAAAGTAGCTAGCTAAATCCAAGACCAAGCATTATCTATAATGGGGATAAACCAGTAGCCTTTCAAATAAGATCAGAGGTAAAGCAAGGAAGTCCATTATTACCCCTATTATTCAATAATTTACTAGGCATGGTAGTGATACCAAAAAGACAAGAAAAAGAAACTGAAGGAATAATAAGCAACAAAGAAACAAAAATATTACTTTTTGCAGATAACATGATGGTTTACTTATGGAATGCTAAAGAATCAATTAAAAAATTCACACAAATCCTCTGTATTTCTATACATTTCCAACAAAATCCAGCAAGATGAGATATAAGAAGAAATTCTATTTAAAATAACTACAAACAATATAAAATATTTGAGAGTTTATTTGCCAAGAGACACACTAGAATTATATGAACACAATTACAAATCTTCTCACAAATAAAGACAGAGCTAAATTACTAGAGGAATACTAATTGCTCATGGTTAGGCAGAGCTAACATAATAAAAATAATACAACCTAAAGTAATTTACTAATTCAGTGCCATAACAATCATACAACTAAAGAATTACTTTATAGAGCTAAAGAAAACAATAAAATTCATCTGGAAGAAAAAAAGGTAGACTATCAAGGGGATCAATGGGGGGAAAAAAATTAAGGAGGGGGACTAGCAGTACCAGACCTCATACTATATAACAAAGTAGCAATCATAAAAATAATTTGATACTGCATAAGAAAATGGCTGATTAATTGGAATAGATTAGGTACACAATATATAGAAGCAAATGAGCATAACAGCTTAATGTTTGATAAATCCAAGGATCCTTGCTACTGGGGCAAGAACTCGTGATCTAACAAAAACTACTGGGAAAACTGGAAAGCATTCTGATAGAAAGCAGGCAAAGACCAACATTTCACAGTGTATACTAAGATAAACTCAAAATGGGATGATTTAGAGATAAAAAGCAATATCATAAAGAAATTAGGGGAGCATAGAAAAAGTTACCTGTTAGATTGATGAAGAGTTAATGACCAAACAAGAGACAGATGTGTTCATGGTAGGCAAAATGGATAATTTTGATTACAATAAAATTAAAATCTTTGCGCTAACAAAATCAATATAACATAGTCAGAATTAAAAGAAAAGCAGCAAAGGGGAGGGGAAAGGGAATTTAGAGCAAGGTATCTCTCATAAGTCTCAATTCTCAAATATATATAAAGAAATGAGTCAAATTTATAAAATAAGAGCCATTCCCCATATGAAAATGGTCAAAGCATACAAAGAAGCCGTTTTCAGAGGAAGAAATCAAAGCTATCAGTACTCATAAGAAAAAAAGGCCTTAAATCACTAATAATTAGATATAAAATTAAGAACTCTAAGCTACAGCTTCACACCCATCAAATTGGCTAAAATGACAAAAAAGTAAAATTACAAACATGGAAAAGGATGTGCAAAAGTAGGTACACTGACCTATTGTTTATGGAGCTGTGAAATAGTTTAACCATTCTGGGGAGCAATTTGTTACAATGCCCAAAGGTCTATAAAACTGTGCATACCCTTTCACCCAACAATACCACTACTAGATTTCTATATTAAGGAGATCAAAGAAAAAGGAAAAGGACTTACATGTCCAAAAATACTTCTATAGCAACTTTTTGTTTTGACAAAGAATTATAAACTGGGGAGGGTGCTCCTCAGTTGGGGAATGGCTAAACAAGTTGAGGTACATGACTGTGATGGAATACAGCTGTGCTGTAAGAATGGATGAAGTGAATGGTTTTAGAAAAGCAATGAAAGGGGGTAGCTAGGTAACACAATGAATACTGGCACACTGGCCCTGGAGTCAGGAGGACCTGAATTCAAATCCGACCTCAGACACTTAACACAAAACTAGCCGTGTGACCTTGGGCAAGTCACATAACCCCAACTACCCTACCTTCCCCTCTCCAAAAAGCCAAAAAAAAAACAAAAAGCAAAAACAAAAAAGACCCAAAATATTTAATTGAGTCAATTCAAAATTAAATAAGCAGAACTAAGAGAACATTGCACACAGTAAAGTATTATTGTACAATAATCAAATGTTTAAGATTGGCTACTCTGATCAATACAGTGATCCACCATAATTCCAAAGAATTTATCATGAAAAATGTTATCCATCTCCAGAGAGAAAACTGATGAACTCAGAGTGCAAAATGAAGTATATTTTTCCACTCTTTACAAATTGCCTTTTTTTTTAGTCAACATGGCTAGTGTAGAAATGTTTTGCATGATTTCATATGTATACTGGATACCATATTTCTTGCCTTTTCAAAGGGTAGGGGAGAGGATTGAGGGAAGGATAGAATTTGGAAGTGAAAGTTAAAAAACAAAATTTTTTTTAAAATAAGCTCTTTGTGGGCATAGTCTTGTTTCTTACTCAATCCAAATAAAAATACTTATTGTACAACTACCAAGCACATAGCACTAAGCTCACCAAAGGCCATTCAATAACTAGATCAGGGCCTTGATCAGTATAGCCACTCAATCATTTTTTTCACTGAATTGAATCAAATTTGATTAATTCAAAAGCTTTTATTTAACTTTTGGTTGCATTTACTCATTTAATCAAAGCTTTAAAACTGATGCTGCTAACTAGCATATTCTGGCTTAAATTTAATAATTTTCTCACCTATTATATGTGATGGTAAAGGTGCTAATATCTCTAAAAATTAAATCACAGGAACAAAAAAAAAATCACATAACTTGAATAATAATTAAAGGCAGACCAAGTCTTGTGTTATTGTTTTTTTCCTCTAGTAGCAAAGCAACTGGTGTTTTAGCTACTTCTATCAACTAGTTATGTTTCTATTTTTGAATTATTAAAAAAATGAAAATTGGGAGAATTCTTTAGTCAGCACCTCACTATTCCTGGGATGGAGAAACAATGTGGTAACAGAGAGCCAGCATTTAAATCAGAAAGAACTGAACTCAAAATCAGTATCTGAACCATATAGCCTATGAGACTATGAAAAAAGTCACTTAACCTCTCAATGCCCCAGAATACATTTTAAGACTTTGTTGCAGAATAGTTACCAATGTGTATTAGCAGAAGGGGTTTCCTCATTGAAACTTCCACATAGTATTAAAATCAAAAGTCTACTCAAAATAATAATGAGGGCGGCTAGGTGGCACAGTGAATAGAGCACCAGCCCTGGAGTCAGGAGGACTTGAGTTCAAATATGGCCTCAGACACATAACACTTACTAGCCATATGACCTTGGGCAAGTCACTTAACCCCAACTGCCCTGCCCTCAAAAAAGAAAAAATATTAATAATAATGAACTTACTATTTAAGTTAAAATCTTATTATAGGGATACAATATCCTGCAAAGGCAAACAGAAATTATCCTCACTCCTTCTTTCTCATTTTATCTAATATGAAACTTTCCTGTGAAAGTTATACATTGTTGAGGTGGCCAGGTGGCACAGTGAGTAAGAGTGACAGCCCCAGCATCAGGAGACCTGGGATCAGTTCCAGCATCAGATATTTGGCAGCCACACAAAAAATAATATCTGGCCATGTAACCTTCAGCAAGTTACTTAACCCCAACTGCTTAAAAAAAAAAAAGTTATACATTGACTAGAACACAGGATTATTTGAAACTATTAGAGAAATATAATATGATAAAGGTGCTAATATCTCTAAGAAAAGCTTGAGATTTGTAAGTTTTAACCAATACAACTTTCTCAGCTCAATTATTTGCAATAAATATTTTGCAACTTGAACCATATTGATAATTTTAGAACATCTTAACTTTTAAAACAAAAACAGAATGTAAGTTCTTAGAGGTACTTACGTTAAATTTAATTATGTCGTATATCAAGTACCGAGGAACAACTTGTCCATTTACTTTGTCAACAATCATTTCCTTTAAAGAAAAAAAAAAGACTTGTTTATAAAAATAATTTCATGTCTATTCTTTAATGTATTAGAATGATGACAATTTCTCATCACATATCAAGTTCATTATACTTCTATTAGTCATTAACAAATGAAACAAAACATTTAAATTTCAAAAAACATTTTTGAGAAATTTAATTCTATCATTATTACTTTTTTCTTATAGATATTATTAGTTGGGCCTTAAATATATGAATAATAAGTTCAAATGGTTAAAGAACAGTCCTAATGAGATCAAAGCTTCAATACCTGTCTTGTCCAATTTTATATTATTCAGTTCCAAAGTCCTGGCTTAGTAGACATCAAAGGACATTGGATGATGGGGACCCTGATCAATCATTTTTTACCCCATTCAATAGCAGGTAAATTCCCAGCTCTGTCTGTCCTTACACTTGTGATTCAGTTCACATGCTCTAAACTAAAACCTTTATTTTTTCCTTATCCTAATTCTCCCTAAATTGTCATATTGTCCACACCTCCATAGCCCGTATCCCCTTCTGCCATCTTCCAGTACCATTTGGCCCTAGAACCTTCTAATCTACTGTTAACTTGTCTTTATCTTTGATATTTTCACTTCAAACTTTTTCCATCTCTCTCTGTTATCAAAACCTAGTTCTCTGCAGAAGACACTACACCACTGTCCACTTTCTTGAGTAATGGCTGAGCCTTCTCTCATGTTCTCATCTCAAACACACTAGGCAAAGAGGAAAATAAGGTATACTTCTTGCTCTAGACTACCACTTTTCCTTTATCACCATCACTTAGGACCGAGTTCTCCTCTGAAGTTCACACCAACCATATTCAAATTTTTGTTGCTATGTTCAAGGAGCTTCCTAGTTATTTCCTTTCTTTTCTCAAGGTGTTCATTATCTTACTCAATCTTCCCTCTCTATCCAAATCCCTGCTCTCAAACTTGTAATTTTAATATGCACATCTCATCCTGAATACACAGGCAGGCTAGTTCATTTTCACTCTATCTCAACTACACATAGGAAAGATCATATGCCTAATCCCATCATCAATGATAACTGTGATGCCTTAAGGATCCAAAAACCTGAAATTCCTTTCTCTCACCATTACCTAACTTTTCATCTCTTTTTAAGACTATTTTCTCATACAACTATTCTTTGCCCTCAGTGTAACCTGAATTCTTTCCAAGCCTCCCTATTGTTTCTACCCCCTGCCACTTTGTTCTTCTCTTCTAGTTTAATGAGAAATAAATACCTTTCCTAAGCTACTCAATACATTAAAACCTTTCTCCATTCTCTCCTTTTTTTCTAGATCCTAAGAAAGAAGTGGACCTTTTTCTTACCAAAACAAACCAATTTGTGTTTTGATCTCATCCCTTCCCATTTCTCTAGAAATCTGTTCCTTTGAAAAACGCTTTTCTCGTGTTAAATCCTCCTTATCACCTATATCAGTCCTACCTACAAACTTGCTCAAGTCTTGACCCTTTCAATGCCTCAAATTATTCTTTCTCCTTCTTTTCCACAACTCAACTCCCCAAAAGGATCTGTTTCATTTGTTGCCACCATTTTCTCGGCTCCAACTAACTTTTTATAAGGAGGTGACCCTTGTAAATATGACTTCTTACTATTACCACTCCACAAAAACTACTTTCTACAAGGTGACCAAAAATTTCTTACCTACTAAATCCAAAGACCTCTATTACAGTCTTCATTCAAAAAGGGGAGAAAGAAATACAGTCCAGTCAAGGAAGACTGTAAAATGGAGTGAAGATAAGAGATAAAGACAAAATGATATACATGAGGAATACTAAGAAGATACATTTTTAAGGACCATAGACTGTAGAAAAGGGAATAATGTACAATAAAGTTGGAAAGGTAGGTACAGCAGGTTGTGATGGATTTTAAATGCCAAACTGAAGGGCTTATATGTGATTGCAGAAGCACTGGGTAGCCAAAGAAATTTACTTAACAGGTAAACAGCACGCTCTGGACACGAGCAAATTAGTGTGGCAGCTATGTGAAGGATGGATTGGAGTTTTGAGACAGGAAAACACATCAGAATGCTACTGCAATAGTCAAGGGAAGAGGTGATCAGGGTGGGAACTAGAGTAGTGACTATGTTAATAGAAAGTACAGGATGTGAGAATGATTCAGCACCAACAGTTTTTATAGTGATTTCTAGGAGAATGTGAGATTTTCTCCTTGAGATTCTGGTGTCTAACAATCCCCACACATGTCCAGTTTCATTTTTGCTTTTAGCTAAGAAACATAATTTGAATAAAAATTCACTTCTTTCTTTACTAAGTAGATATACTGTTCATTGCTTTATATGTGCATCTTGACAGGTTTTTGGTGGATAGCATCTGAGGACACACTCAAACAGATCTTTGGCTCTGAAACAACAGTAACTGCTCCCAGAAACTTATACCTCTACTTTTTCTTTACCTTTACCATCTTCTATTTCAGATAATCAGTCTGTTTTCAGCTGAGTACCAAAGAGAATCTTCATTGCCCTAATTCCTGAATGCTTTATACTCAGGTTTGGGGCCACTGGGAGCCAGAGGTCCTTTTCCCATTGCTTGGGCCTCCTCCTAAGTTCATTTTCTTGAAAATTCAGGTCACTCATTATTACATAAGTCAGTTTCTAGAGTGACTGGGATGCTGCAGGGAGACATTCGTTGTTGTTGCTATTTAGTTATTTTCACTCATATCTGATTCTTTATGACCCCCATTTGGGGTTTTCTTGGCAAAGATATTGGAGTGGTTTGCCATTTCCTTCTCCAGCTCATTTTGCAAATGAGGAAACTGAGGCAAATAGGGTTAAGTGACTTGTTGAGGGTCATATAGCAAGTAAGTGTCTGAGGGCAGATTTGAACTCTCAAAGACGAGTCTTCCTGATTCCAGAACTGGCACAATATCCACTGAACCACCTACCTGCCTCACTGGGAGACATAACTCAGTTTTTAAGGCAATACAAACATCATTCAATACTAATAAGCTTCACGGCTCTTTAAAATCTTATTTTTATTGACGTGGTTCTATCTTTTAATCATCATACTCCCTAAGCAATGTTGACGAAAATGTTCAAAATTCCTATGTGAGATTTATGATAAACTCAAGTCTCACAATACTCTTTAAGGTTAGACACTAACAATGTTGTGAATATCGTATGCTAGACTTAACAGTTTGGTCTGGAAATCATATATACTTATGCCAAAGCACATACTGTTTTCCTTGATTTGTTTTTCTCATTTGATTACAGTTTTATAAGGATTAGTAAAACTGCTTAGTCAAGAAATGGAAAGAAAGATGGACAAGGGAGATAGGACATAGACAAGTGAGCTTCAAATAAACAGGCTCCAAGAAGCAAATAAAACTCAAAGAAACTATTGTGATAAAACAAGGCAAAAGGAAGTATTTACAAGAAAGCAAGACGTGAAAGAGGACAAATTACGTGCTGGGAAAGAAAATGTAGGGCTTGGAGCAGGAAGATCTGACTCAATACCACCTCTGATAAAGTAGGGCTAATGAAAGCACCTATATCAGTTGTTGTGAGGATTAAGTGAGTTTTAAAACATGTAAAGCTTTTTGCAAATTTTAAAGCACTTCATAAATAAACATTGAATGTAATTATTATTTTATAATTATTATCACCATCACCATTAGCCACAGTAAAGAATTCAAATCCACAGACAGAAAGAAGATAAAGAAAGGCAATTAGGTAAGAGGTAGTGACTGGTAGTCTTAAAGGAATTAAATCTATCAGGAATTAAAATTTGCATAATTGGGAAGAAATATATATTTCTGAGAAATGGGATTTATATGATCAAAATAACATCTGAGAATTCTATTTATTCAGCAAACTTTTAAGCAAAATTATTTTACTTGCTTATTGTGCTCCCTGAATCTTACCTTGATTATTCCAGACAGAAGCAAACTCTACCTCTTCTGAACTAGAACACAACCTAGTTGTGTTGCCCATTTCTTAAATATCTCACCTTCCTACCAAATTTAAAAAGTTCCTTGAAGAGGAATCATTCATTCATTTCTGCTATCCCCAAAGTGCCAAGAACAGTACCTTGCAAGTTAGTGGGAACTTAACAAATAGTTAACTGAATGAATGTTTAAATTAATAGTTAATGCGTATGCCTTTTCCCTATTTTCTATCTAATATTTCATTTGACTTTTACAATCTCATTTCCAACTTGGTCAACACAATATGTATTTTAAATTTTACTTTATCTCATAAGAATTTTCATCTCACAAAGAAGATAACACTTTTCTGCATCTTAACTTTCCCCAATTTGTTTTTCAGCATTTATTTCAGGAAGTCTATAAATTTTTCATCTTTATTCTTTTTCCTACCTATAAGGAAGGCTTCCCATTGAGGCAGACATGAATGAGGAAGCTATGTGACTCCAAATAACAGGAAATCTGATGCAGACAAATCTAATTAACCGATGATTTATTCCTCAATTTGCTTACTACTATAGAACTGTCTTTTTTTCTATTACTGCTCTGAAAGATATAGAAAGGGGTCTAAGACAACTTAGAAGTTCAGCAGGAAAGGTAGATTTCACTGGGGTGAGAACAGACCTAAAACCTGCACAGGCTGATCCTGGCAAGCCAGCATTTGGACTAGGAGGTGAATGAATCAGCTCCTGCAGCTTTCAGAGCTCTCAGCCCACACTAAGGGGATACAACTGATCAAAAGGAGATCACAGGAGACCCTTTGCTGGCACTATGCAGTTTTAGGTCAAGGTCCCAGTCCCAGGGCAAGGAGGAGCACTAGCTAAAAACTAGACCATATGACTACAGGGGTAGAGGGACCTTGGTTACAATTTAAGGATGGGAAAACGTGTTTGTGGTCACTCACAGACCAGAGCACAGGCCAGGAGAGCATATTTTATATCATACCAGCAAGGAAGCACCAAAACTTACACTGCCGTAGTGTAAGATAGCAGCACAAATAGCAGCACAAAAACTTGAAGGTTGGGACAGTGCCTCCTGAACCCTTGGAGGAGAGCCTAACTTTAACATAAAATTAAAAGTTAAGATACAGTCTGGGAAAATGAGCAAATAACAAAAAAAAGAGCCTGATCATAAAAATTTACTACAGTCACAGGGAATATCAAAATACAAACTCAGAGAAGACAAGAAAGTCAAAACATCTGCATCCAAAGTCTCAAAGAAAAATGTTAATTGGTCTCAGGCTCAAAAAAAAGTTTTAAAACTCTAATGAAAGAGGCTGAAGAAAAACTGGTAAGAAATGACAGTGATGCAAGAAAATTATGAAAAAAAGAGACAATAGCTTCGTAAAGGAGGCATAAAAAATACTAAAGAAAATAACACTTTTAAAAACAGAATAGGCCAAATGGTAAAAGAGGCACAAAAATCCAATGAAGAGAATAATTCCTTAAAAAGCATAATTAGCCAAATGGAATGAGAGCTACAAAATTCACAAGAAAAGAACTCCTTAAAAAATAATTAGCTAAGTAGAAAAGGAGGTCACTGAAGAAAATATTTCCTCAACAATTAGAAGAGGGCAACTGGAAGTTAATGACTCCATGAGACATCAAGAAATAATAAAACAAAAGTAAAAGAATGAAACAATAAAAGACAAAGTAAAATACCTCATTGGAAAAACAACTAACCTGGAAAATAGATCCAAGAGAGATAATTTAAGAATTACTGAACTACCTGAAAGTCATGATCAAAATCACTGATTTCAAGAAATTATTAGATTTCAAGAAATTATTAAGGGAAATTGCCCTGATATGCTAGAACCAGAGGGTAAAATAAAAACTGAAAGAACCTACCAGTCACCTCCTGAAAGAAATCCCCAAAAACTCCCAGAAATATTACAGCCAAATTCTAGGGCTACCAGGTCAAAGAGAAAATATTACAAGCAGCCAAAAAGAAACAATTCAAATACAGTGGAACCACACTCAGGCTAGCACAAGATTTAGCAGTTTCTATATTAAAGGATCAGTGGACTTGGAATATGATATTCCCGGGGGCAAAGGAGCTGAGATTATAACCAAGAATCATCTACCCAACAAAAGAGAATATAATCCACCACAGGGGAAAACAGACATTTAATAAAATAGAGAACTTTCAAGCATTCCTGATGAAAAGACCAGAGCTGAATAGAAAATCCAACTTTCTAATACAAAACTCAAGAGAAGCACAAAAAGGGATTCTCACTTCTGGGAGCCAAGATGACAGAGTAAGAAGCAAGTCACTCTCACTCTCCCTTATTTATCTCTAAAAACCCAGAAAATATTGCCCCAGGGAAAACCCGGGTACAGCTAAGCCAGCAAGCCAGTGGCAAGCCCCACCCCAGTAAACCAATCAGAGATTCTGAGCCCCAAAGTGGTACAGCAGGCAAACATCAACACCTGGACCCCCTGAGTGCCTTGGCACAGGCAGGGGAACTGGTAGACTCCAGCACTCAAACCTCTCAGTGCTTGAGTACAACTCCAAGAAGCACCATTCTAAGCAGGCAGGCTTCCTCCAGCAACCAAACCTTCCAGTGCTTCAGAGCAGCCCAGGGGAGCCTCAGTCATGCTCCACTGGCCTGACCCCCCCCCCTCGCCCCACAAGCTTCAGTGTTGCTGATCCCACCTCAGCATCAGTTAAGCTGCCAGACCCCTACAGCCTCCAGATGACAACACCTGAGGCCCCATTACACAAAGTCAGTGACCAGCTCCCTGACCCCCAGCACAAAAGCTTGGGTCAGAGCCACCTGTGGTCCAGCAGGACAACTCAACTTTAGAAGTGAGGAAATAGACAAACATAATAAGCAAAAAAGCAGAAATCAACAATAACCACAGATTCTTTCTATGGGGACAGGGAATATAAAAACACAAATTTAGAAGAGGATAACATTGTTGATATACCCACATCCAAAATATGAAAGAGGAATATGAACTGGCCTCAAGCCCAAAAAGCCCTCTTGGAAGAGATTAAGAAGGATTTTAAAAGACAAATAAGAGAGGTAGAAGAAAACTTAGGAAAAGAAATGAGAGATATGCAAGAGAGTCAATAGCTAGGAAAAGGAAGGACAAAAATTAACTATAGAAAACAAGTCTATGAAAAATACAATTGGCCAAAGGGGGAAAAAGGACACTAGAAAATAACTCTTTAAAAAGTAATATGAGCCAAATGGAAAAGGAGATACAAAAACTAATTGAAGAAAACAATTCACTGAAAATTAGAACTGGGCAAGTGGAAGCTAATGACTATGAAACATCAAGAATCAGTCCAAAAAAATCAAAAGAATAAAAAAATAGAAGAAAGCATAAACTACCTTAATGGAAAATAGAACTTAAGAATTATTGGTCTTGGGGCAGCTAGGTGGCACAGTCTATGAGTACCGGCCCTAGAGTCAGGAGGACCTGAGTTCAAATCTGGTCTCAGACACTTAACACAAAAACTAGCCGTGTGACCTTGGGCAAGTCACTTAACCCGAATTGCCCTCAAAAAAAAAAAAAAGATTTATTGGTCTACCTGAATACCATGATGGAAAAAAAGGGCCTGTACAGCATTTTTCAAGAAATCATCAAGGAAAACTGCCCTGAGGTTCTAGAACCAGAGAGTAAAAAAATAGCCATCAAAAGCATCCACCAATCACCTCCTAAAATAGATGCCAAATTGAAAACGCAAAGGAATATTGCAGCCAAATTCCAAAATTATCAGGTCAAAGAGAAAATACTGTAAGCAGCCAGAAAGAAACAATTCAAATATCGTGAAAACACAATCAGGATTACATAGGACTTTGCAGCTTCTACATTAAAAGATTAGAGGGCTTAGAATATGATATTCCATGAGGCAAAGGAGTGTAGATTAAAGCCAAAGATCAACTTCCCTAGCAAAATTGAGCATGATCTTTCAGGGGAGGAGATGGACATTCAATGAAATAGGGGACTTCCAAACCTTCCTGATGAAAAGACCAACACTCAACAGAAAATCTGATCTTCAAATATAAAACTCAAGAAAGGAATAAAAAGGTAAGCAGGAAATTAAAAAAAAAAACATGCTATTAATAAGGGCAAACCGTTTACATCTCTACAAGGGAAGATGAAACTTGTAACTCTTGAGAACTATATATTATAATGTTAGAAGGGGCAAGGGCAGGGGTATAAGTAGACTTTGATGTGATGATAAAAAAATCTAAGTGGTAAAAAGGATATACTGGAAGAATGGGAATGGAGGAGGCTGAAAAGGATAAATTATATCAGATGTAGGTACTTAATACACTAAAGGAAAAGAATGCAGGAAGATGAGCATTGTTTGAACCTTATTCTCATCATATTTGGCTCAAAGAGGGAAAAACATATTCAGTTACAGAAATCTAACTTACCCTATAGGAAATAGGAGCTAAAGGGGGAAAGAAAAGGAAGGGGGTGAATATAAGAAAAGGAAGAAGTAGAAGGGGAAGAAAAGGGAAGAGACTGATTAAAGGGAGGGTAGATTGAGGGGAGGTGGTGATCAAAAGTAAAACTAGTGAGGAAGGAAAGAGAGAAAGGGGAGAGAAAAGCATAAATGGGGGGGGTGAAAATAGGATGGAGAGAAAGACACAGATAGTAATCATAACCGTGAATTTATGGGATGAACTCTCCCATAAAACAGAAATGGATAGCAGAGTGGAATAAAAAACATAATCCTACAATACGTTGTTTATAAGAAACACATTTGAAACAAAGGGATACACACAGAGTAAAAGGCTGGAGTAGAATATATTACACTTCAGTTGAAGTAAAAACAAAAAAAGCAGGGGTAACAATCTTCATCTCGGACAAGGCAAAAGCAATAATCAAAAATTAAAAGGGATAAGGAAGGAAACTACATCATGCTAAAAAGGTACCACAGACAATGAAGTAATATCATTACTAAATATATATGCACCAAGTAGTATAGCATCCAAATCTTTGGAGAAGTTAAGGGAGTTACAGGAAGAAAACAGACAACAAAACTATACTAATGGGGGACCTCAACCTCTCTCTCCCTCTCAGAATTAGATAAATCTAACCACAAAATAAACAATAAAGAAGTTAAGGAGATGAATAGAATTTTAGAAAAATTAGATGTGGTAAACCTCTGGAGAAAACTGAATGGGGATAAGAAAGGAATATACTTTTTTCTTGGTAGTACAGGGCACCTACACAAAAACTGACCATGTATTAGGGCATAAAAACCTCACAATCCAATACAAAAGGTCAGAAATATTAAATGCATCCTTTTCAGATCATGATGAAATAAAAATTACATGTAATAAAGGGCCATGGAAAGATAAACTAAATATTCATTGGAAACTAAATAAATTTATCCTAAAGAATAAGAATAAACAACAGATGATAGAAACAATTCATAAATTCATCCAAGAGAATGACAATTAGGAGACAACATACCAAAACTTATAGGATGCTGTAAAAGCAGTTCTTAGGGGAAGTTTTATGTCTCTAAATGCTTACATAGATAAAATAGAGATAGAGGAGATCAATGAACTGGGCATGCAACTAAAAAAGCTAGAAAAAGAACAAAATAAAAATCCCCAATTAAATATCAAATTAGAAATTCTTGGAGCAGCTAGGTAGCTCAGTGAATAGAGCACCAGCCCTGGAGTCAGGAGGACCTGAGTTCAAATTCGATCTCAGACACTTAACACACAAGAAAACCAAACTAGCTGTGTGACCTTGGGCAAGTCACTTAACCCCAATTGCCCACCAATAAGCGAAAAAGAAAAAAGAAATTCTGAAAACCAAAGAAGAGATTAATAAACTTGAAATTACATAAACTATTGAACTAACAAATAAAACTAAGAGCTGATTTTATGAAAAAAAAAAACAATAAAACTGATAAACCTTTGGCTAATCTTATTTTTAAAAGAAAAAAACAAATCACCAAGTATCAAAAATGAAAAGGGTGAATTCACCACAAATGAAAAGGAAATTAAAACAATAATTAAGAACTATTTTGTACAACTGTATGCCAATGAATTTGACAATCTTAGTAAAATGGATGAATATTTTCAAAAATATAAATTGCCCAGAATGAAAGAGGAAATAAAATACTTAAATAACCCCATTTAAGAAAAAGAAATTAAACAAGTCATTAATGAACTCCCTAAGAAAAAAATCTCCAGGACCAGATGAATTTACAAGCGAATCCTATCAAACATTAAAGAACAATTAATTTCAATACTTTATAGACTTTATAATAAATTGGAGGAAATGTACCAAATTCTTTTTACGATACAAATACTGTACTGATACGTAAATCAGGAATAGCCAAAACAGAGGAAGAAAATTATAGATTGACCAATCTCCCTAACAAATATTGATGCAAAAATTGTAAATAAAATATTAGCAAAGAGATTACAGCAATTTATCTCGAGGATAATAAACTATGACCAGGTAGGATTTATACCAAGAATACAGGTCTGGTTCAATATTAAGAAAACTATCAGCATAATGGGCAATATCAACAACAAAACTAACTGAAATCATGATTATCTCAATAAATGCAGAAACAGCTTTAACAAAACACCTATTCCTATTAAAAACAGAGAGCAAAGGAATAAATGGAAGTCTTCTTTAAAATGATAAGTAGCATCTAAAACCATCAGCAAACATTATATGTAATGGGGATAAGCTAGAAGCATTTCCAGTAAGACTGGGGTGAAGCCAGGTTGTCCATTATCACCACAGTTATTCAATATTGTACTAGAAATGTTAGCTTTAGCAACACAAGGAGAAAATTAAACTGAAGGAATTAGAATAGACAAAGAAGAAACAAAGCTATCACTCTTTGCAGATGACATGTTGGTATATACTTAGAGAATCCTAAAGAATCAACTAAAAAAAGGATGTGAAATGCTAAACACATTTAGCAAAGGTTCAGGATATAAGCATTTTTACATATTACCAACAAAGCCCAACAGTAAGAGATAGAAAGAGAAATTTCATTTAAAGTTACTGTAGACATTATGAAATATTTGGGAGCCTACCTGCCAAAACAAACTCAGGAACTATATGGACACAATTACAAAAACACTTTTCACACACATAAAGTAAGATCGAAATAACTGTAAAAACCTCAGATGCTTGTGGGCAGACCGAGCTAATATAATAAAAATGACAAATCTACCTAAATTAATTTAATTATTCAGTGCCATACCAATCAAACCACCAAAGAATTATTTTATAAAGCTAGAAAAAAAACAATAACAAAATTCATCTGAAAGGGAATTAATGAAAAGAAATGCAAGGGAAAGTGGCCTAGTAATACCGGAACTTGAATTATATTATAAAGCAGCAATAAACAAAACTACTTGATACTGGCTAAGAAATACAGTGGCTGATCAGTGAAACAGGTTTGAGTATACATGACACAATAGTCAATGACTATAGTAATCTACTTTTTGATACACCCAAAGACTCCAGGTTCTGGGATAAGAACTCACTATTTTAAAAAACTGCTGAGAAAACTGGAAAATAGTATAGCAGAAACTAGGCATACAGCAACATCTTACACCGTGTACTAAGATAAAATAAAAATGGTACACAATTTAGATATAAAGGCTGATACTATAAGAAAACTAGGAGAGCAAGGAACAGTTTACCTGACAGATTTATGGAGAATGGAAGAATTTAGAACCAAACAAGAGATAGGGAACATTATGAAATATAAAATGGATAATTTTTATTACATTAAATTGAAAAGTTTTGACACAAAGCCATTGCAACCAAGATTAGAAGGGAAACAGAAAGCTGGGAAACAATTTTTACAACTAGAGTCTCTGAGAAAGGCCTCATTTCTAAAATATACAGAAAAATGAGTCAAATTTATAAGAATACAAGTTATTCCCCAATTGATAAATGGTCAAAGGATATGAAAAAGCAGTTTTCAGAGAAAGAAATGAAAGCTATCTATATCACATGGGAAAATGCTCCAAATCACTTGATTACTATTTCCTAAGCATTAACAAAATAGTTCTTTCAAGATGATGTGTTCTTATTCTGAATCTCATTAATTTTATGTTGTCATTCTACAATATATTCATCTTATCACACATCAGGCCCATGTTATCAGTATTTGTCTCCCTCTTCGTGATATTCCACAATCCCTAGAGTAGACACTAAATTAAAAACCCATATTGTAAAAAAAAAAAAAAATGGAGAGCAATTATGAAAAGAAATAAGCAAAACTATAAAAAATAACAATCACAATACCTGACATGTAGAAGTGTTTTAATGTCTACTAAACATTCCATCTGATTCATACAACCTCCCTAAAGACCTAAGTATATATAAAAGCATTATAATCACATTTTACAAATACAAAAAATGAGATAACAAAAAGAAGAAAGTATCTGGCTGAAGTCTGCACAGCTAGAAAGTGGCAGAGCTAAGATATGAATCAAATATACTTGAGGTTTCAAGTATTTCTTTCAGTATACTCAATACATGCAAACTGAACTCATAATCTTTCCCCAAAATTCATCTCCTCTTCCTAAATTCCTTATTACTCTTGAGATCACCCTGTCCCAGACTCCCAAGCTTGCAACCTAGACATCATCCTTGACTTCTCCTTCCCTCTCAAATAATGTCCAATCTGCTAAGTACTGTCATTTCCACTTTCATAACATCTCTGGCATATACCTCCTTCTCTCCTCTTTACACCTGACACTATCTTTGTGCAGTTCCTCAACATGTCACACCATACTAGTGTAATAACCAGCTGGTTGGTCTTCCTGCCTCAAGTCTCTCCCCACTCTAGTCCATTTTCCACTCAACTGTCAAATTAACCTTTCTAAATCTCAAGTCTGACATATGCTTCAATAGTCTGCCAAAGAGATCCTTGACAAAAGTATATCAATTTTTTAAAAAGTTAAAAATCCCTTGGGTAAAAGGTAAGGACTATTATAAACATATAAAATTTTCAATAAACCTGAACTTACTGTTCATGCCTAATGACCAATAAATTGACATACCATTGAATGAACTGAATCATATCAATATTTACATTTTCACTGTAAATGAAACCAGAAAATTAAACTCAAAGATGTCTCACAGGTTCCCCTCAGAGTGTCAAATGAAAGAACTGTTAAGGTCAGTTTTACCAAACATCCAAAGGTAACAAAAAACTGCATTTTATAGATCTCTCACATTGTAGTACTCAAGCATAAGCAAAAAGACAATCATTGAGATAACTACAACACATGGGCCAATATTCATTACATAGGTAAAGAAGGTAGATAAATTCTATGAAGACTTCTAAACTAGACGAAAACAGGCTAGTACTCTGTGATTTTTATGCAAAAGATAGAGAGAGGGGAGGGAGGACAGGGATAAATGCACTGGAAAATGTGGCTCACTATTAAAAAGTAAAAGAGAATAGAGGCTTGTAAACTACACAAAAGCCTCATACCTAGATATCATGAATGATTTTATCAGGAAGAAAGCACTAGATATAATGAGTAGCAAATAACATCACAAAAATTAAATTGGATGGTTACCAACATCAGAGACATTTACAAGTAAAATGTCTGAATATTAACTTGTTGAAGCAAAGATAAAAATCAACTCCAAAATTGAAGAATAAAAATGAAAAGACATTTTGGGGTTCTAGCTGTGACCTGACCTAGTGAAACAAATGTATGTTAGAAAATAAAGGAAAAAATAAACACTTCTTGACTTACCACTATTTTCTATGAGAATTTAACTAATGTAATGTAAAAGAACAAAGAAGCAGGGGTGGCCAGGTGGCACAGTGAATAAGAGTGCCGGCCCCAGAGTCGGAAGACCGGGGTTCGGTTCCGGGCTCAGATACTTAACACCCACACAAAATAACTGGCCGTGTAACCTTGAGCAAGTTATTTAACTCCAATTGCTTAGGGGCAGGCCAGGTGGTGCAGTGAGTAAAAGCACCAGCCCAGGCATCGGGAAACCTGGGATCAGTTCTGGCGTCAGATACTCGGCACACACACAAAAATAACTGGTCGTGTAACCTTGAGCAAGTTATTTAACCCAAATTGCTTAAAAAAAAAGAGAGAGAGAAGCTTCCTTAGTAAGCAAACCCTTTAGTTTCTTAGCAAAAGAAATAATAGATGACAGCAAAATTTGTTTACAATATAAACTCATTAGTAAAACCTTAAGGAGGTAGCCAGAGAAATACAAGCAACACAAGCTCATGAAACAGCAAGAAGTAAAGAAAAAAATTAGTTTGCAAAAGTTATGCTGTAAATGATCCAATTAAACTAGATTCTCAAGACAATGTGCTAAGGCTAAAACTATGAGAAAAATAACAAAGAGAAGAAAAATAGAAAAGATCTATCTCTGAAAATCACACCTTAAAAATATGTTTAATTACTAAATTTATACAACAAATCTCTTCTCATCAATTACAATGGAACAACCACATTTGGTTATCACAGTCCCCAACATGTTATATGAGGAAATAGTGCCCATATAGCACACTGGTGTGCAAATGTGGTAGCTCCACAAAGACAAGAAGAGCAGTTTGGAAAAAATCAAATAAACAAAAATGGCTTGTGAACTTGTAGAAGGTGGGATTTTAGCCAGGACTTGAATCATCCATAAACACTCCAGTAAGGTTCTAAAACTGGATCAGAGGGAATAATTATCAAGAAATTCTAAAAGAAACAACTATAAATTACACTTTCCTATCAAAAACTATACAAAAAGACTGTCAGAATCCTGCAAAGCTCTGAATAGAGACAGATCAGGTATAATGAGAACAGTGATACCCTAAGCTCTCAAGCCCATTCCACCTCATGAAAATTAGGTTGTTTGGGGTATTTTCCCCCATAAAAGGCATTTAATAAACTGTCCTTGAGATTTTATCAGAGAAAAATGAAACTGAAGGAATAAGCCTAATAGGTAAAGAGGATTTTTTACAAAGGTTATACTGATTTACTTAGAGAACCCTAGACAGTAAACTAAGAAATTGAAATAATTAACAAAGTCAGCAAAGGCACAGGAAATAAAAAATCGCAATACAAATCATGAGCATTTCTGTTCAGTACCAACAACATCCTTCATTTCAGATAACTACAAAAGGTATATAAAAAATTTGGGAGTCAACTTGCCAAGACACACACAAAAACTATATGAACATGACTTCAAAATACTCTTTATATAAATATAGGTCTAAATAATTGAAGAATTATTAACTGCTGATAGGCTGAGTAATGGTAAAAATAACAATATTACATAAATTAATTGATTTATTCAATGGGATACCAATCAAACTACAAAATGAAAACTTTATAGAGATAGAAAAAAATAATAAAATTTTTCTGGAGAAACAAAAGATCAAGAATCTCAAGAGAAATGGGAGGAAGGGGAGCCAGTGAGAAAGGGAGGCGCCTCGATCTCCACCTATACTGGAAAGCAGTAATCATCAAAAACAATTTGGTACTGGTTAAGACAAGGGTAACAAACCTGGGGCCTTGAGGCCACATGTCACCTTTTAGGTCCTTGAGTACAGCTTTTTGACTGAGTCTAAATTTTACAAAACACATCCTTTTATTAAGAGGATTTGTTCTATGAAGTAAGAATTCAGTCAAAAGGCTGCACTTGAAGACCTAGAAAACAGGTTCCCCAGCCCTAACTTGAGAAATAGTAAGGCTGATGAGTGGAAAAGATTAGGTATACAACATAGAGAAAAGAAGCACAGTAGCCTAGTTCTTGATAAATCCAAGCACCCCAGCTACTGGAATAAGAACTCACTATTCAATAAAAACTGCTGGGAAAGACTAGAGAGGAATCTGGCAGAAATCAGGTATGTATTTGTGTATGTATTTATGTATGTATGTGTTCCTCATCTGAGTCCATCAGTTTTCTGTCTGGAGGTTGGTAGCAGGTTTCAAAATACGTCCCCTGAAACTAACTGGGAAAATGGGAGGGAGGGAGCATTTGATGTTGTTTGACTGTGTTTGTAAGGGATTCTATTTTTCTTTCTTTATCAATGGGAGGAGGGGAAAGTGAGGTATAAGGGAAAGAAAGATTTCTTTCTTGATTAAAAAATAAAATTTTATTAAAAAAAAGAAATTTGATTAGTTTGGGGGACTATTCGTTAGTTTAGGCTTGAAAAAAATTAAATGATTGGAGAAATATTAATTGCTTATAGATTGCCCATTAAAATAATAACAAGATTACCTAAATTAATTTCCTTATTCAGTGACACACCATTTAAACTACAAAAGGATTTCTTTGCAGAGCTGGGAAAAAATAATAACAAAATCCATCTGGATGAATGATAAGTAAAAGACTCTCAAAGGAAATAATGAAAAAAATGTGGGAAGGGGTCTACCAGGACCAGATCTCAAAACATACTATACAGCAGTAATCAACTGATCATTCAGTAGAAAAGCTTAGGTATACAACAGAAAAGTAAATGAACATTATCAACCCAACGACCCCTACAATTTAGGAAAAGGATTTGCTATTTAACAAAAAACTGCTGGGAAAGCTAGAAAGCTAACACAAAAAATTAAGTATAGACTAATATCTGATATCATGCCAAAATAAGTCCCAAATGGATACTAGACATAGGAATAAAATTCCAAAACCACAAAGGTGACAGTTGTTTAGTAGTTTCAGACATGTCCAACTCTTCATGATCCCATTTAGGGTATTCTTGGCAAAGACACTGGAGTAGTTTTCGATTTCCTTCTCCAGCTCATTTTACAGGTGAGAAAACTAAGGAAAACAGGATTAAGTGAATTGCCCAGGGTCACACAACTATTAAGTGTCTGAGGCCACAGCTGAACTCCAGTTTTCCTGACTCCATGCCAGCACTCTATCCACCACACCACCTAGCTGCCCTAACCATGAAGTTAATAAGTACTAGAGCTAGAATTGGAACCCAGGCCTTCTGACTCCAAATGCAGAGTGTTCTTTCCACTATTAAAAAACTAGTTTACTGATACCAAGTTAAAAAAATTAAGAATCATTCATTTCACAAAAACTAAAATACAAATGGGTTACATTATCAAGCCTGGAGGCATGGCAATAAAACAAAATAATGAAAATAAACAATATGCACTATATATTATAAGACATAACTATATTATAAACACACACACACACACACACACACACACTAGCATCCAATATTCCCCAAGATTCCAACTTTCCAGGTTATCTATTAAATGTTTACTCTGAATATCTTGAGCTTAAACTAAATTAAACTTCATCAAAGGACTTCAAATGAATTTGTGCCACGTTGCAAATCTTCCATTTTCTACATCTTCAGGGGTTAAGGAAACATGATTTGGCAGAGTATAAGAATATAATAAAAGCTTCTAGGCCAAGAGCTGACAGCCAGACAATTAGGTAATTTAAGTTATTCTTGGATTTGAAATGTTACAAAAACAATCTGCAAATGAAAACAAATCATAGAAAGGAATTAGAGGACAAATGGAAGAATACAGAATACTACTTTATCTAAAAGGGTGAGAAATAGATACAGAAATTATATTTCTGATCCAAGGAAATGGACAGACATAAATCACAACATTATTCAGAATCTTCAAGTTTCCTTCAAAATCACTCCTTCTTTCTCTAATCTTTCATCTCTATCTATTGGTTCCTACATCCAAATTTTCTCACTAAACAGATCCAAACCTGTTAAGCCATTGTTCTATAATTCTCTCCTCCCTAGGGGGGAAAAAAAAACAAACTTAGACCCTGCCTCCACTTCCTCTCCTTTCACTCATTTCTCAACCTTCGTGATGTGGTTATCAAATTTATTACTCAATATCCTTGAACTCTCTTAAGCACTCTGACATAACTGACTAGCCTTTCCTTCTGGTATATGTCTTCTCTGAGTTTTCATAACTCCAGTCTCCTTCCTCATGTTTAACTTTCAAAGTCCCTTGTTCCCTCAAAATTCAGCTCAAAGTCACCTTTTATATGAAAGATTCTTCCCAGCTGCTAATCAGTCAGTCAACAATCAATTGCTAAGTGTTTTGTATATGACAGGAACCATGCTAAATACTGGGTATACAAAGTAAGACAAAACAGTTTCTTCCCTCAAGGCGGTCACATTCTAAAATGGAAGGCAACATGAAAAAACCTATATACAAACAAGATACATACAGAATAAACTGGAGGTAATCTCACAGGGAATACACTAGCATTAAGAGGAACTAGGAAAGACTTCTGGAAGAAGGAAGAATTTCAGCTGGGATTTGAAGAAACTATGAAGAATTCTCTTTGAAGGCAGGAGGAGGAGAGAATTCCAAGTATAGAGGAAAGCCAGTGAAACTACAGCGAGTCAGAGATGGAGTGTACTATCTTAGGAAGAGCAAGGAAGCCAGTGCCACTGAACTGTAGAGTGAATGGAAGGGAGTAAATTATAAAAAGACTGGAAAGGTAGGAAGGGGTCAGGATATGAAGGGCTTTAAAAGTTAAATTGAATAAGAAATCACTGGAGTTTAATGAATAGGGGAAAGACAAGGTTAGGTCTCCAATTTACAAAGAACTTTTTGAAAGCTGAACTGAGGATGAAGTGGAGTTGGGAGATATCTGAGTCAGTGAGAACAACCAAGCTATTGAAATAGTTCAGAAATTAGGTGATGAAGGGTAGACCAGAGTGGTGGCAATGTCAGAGGAGAGAAGAGCAAATATATGAGAGATATTGCAAAGGTAAAATTGACAGCACTTGGCAACAAATAGGTTAATATGAGGATAAGAGTGAGAGGAGTCAAAGAAAATAGTGCCTTTCTGAGCCTAAGCGCCTAGGGAAATGATGTTATTCTCAAAAGTAACAGGAAAATTTAATATTAAGAAAAAATTGAGGGAAAAGACAATTTTTATAGTGGACATGTTGTGTAAGATGTCTACACAACATCTAATTTGATATGTCCAAGAGGCAGATGTACAAGAAGAGAAGTGAAACTAGGTATAAGGGGAAAAGTTAGGGCTAGATAAACATATCTAGGAATCATATGCATAGTGATGGTAGTTGAAATGAATCCACAGTTGCTAATGAAACCATAAAGTGAAAAGGAGAGATAGAAAAGAAAAGAGAACCAGAGTCAAAGCCTTTAGGAAACAGCTGTGATTTTCCAGATATACTATCAATTAAGATCCAATAGTGATAGGGTAGAAAAGAATCAGGAGAGTAGTGTCACAAAATCCTAGAGAGAAGAGAGTATCAAGGAGAACAGAGTGATCAGCAGTGTTAAAAGAGAGATCAAGAAGAATGAAGACTGAGAAAGGGCCTTTAGAATTGGCAATTGGGAGGTCATCGGTACCCTTGGAAAAAAAAAATTTTTAGTTGAATGATGAAGTCAGAAGTTAGAATGCAAAGTATTAAGAAGAGAGTAATGGAAAATAAGTGGAAGCATAGGAACAAAGGAAAGGAAGAGAAAAAGGAAAAGAGAGATAACAGAGGGGGTGGACAGATTCAAGGGATAGGAAAGATATAGGTATGTTTGTAAGCAGGAGGGATTCAGTCAATAGACAGGGAGAGATTAATGAGAGAGTGGGAATAACAGAATGGTCAATCTGCTAGAAAAGACAGGATGAAAGGGGATCACAATGTACATATAGAAGGTTGCACGCTAGTACCTTTCCTGAAAAAATTGCCTATTTATATTGTACAAGTATGTGTACATACACATGTTGTGCTCTCACAACTGAACAAGCTCCTTTAGGCAAGAACTGCTTCATTTTTGTGTTTGTATCCCTACCAACTAGCATAGTGTTCAGCACACAGTAAATCCTTAATAAATACTTATTTACTGACTAATTCCCTCACTCTCAGTTTATCCATAATTGAGGAATAAAGAAATGTTATCATTGTCTGCAGAAACTCATCTTCTTATAAGATCTAAGGTCACAACAATACTAAAACAAATCTCCTTGGCCCCTCGTCCCTACAGGCCTCCCTCCTGACTGGGGAGGCGGGGGGGAGAGGGCTGTGGCAGGGAGAAGAGGGTGGAAGGGAAGAGGAGAAAAGGGGGGCATGGATACTTTTTCTCAATCTTCCATTGAAGGATGGGGCTGAGGGCAGTCATCTCATTATTTCCCACCTGGCTGTTCTCCTGATCTTTATCCCTGTCTCCAGAAACTTATCTTTCTACAACATCATATTAATCTAAAATTTATACCTCCTACGTATTCTTTGCCCCTGGAGCCCCTCCTTCCCTTCTGATTGGAAAGACTGAACATATGGAGAGCTCCTCTTAGATCCTTTGTTAAAGGAGAAAGCCCAGGTCATGTCGGACTTAACCACGCCCCCACCCTAGGCATCCTACTTCCCCCTCCTGTACACTTTTAGGGTGTTTTTTTTGGGGGGGGCCTTTTCCAATTAGACTGTGAGCTCCTTACAGACAGTCTTCTGCCTTTCTTTGTATCCCCAGGGCTTTAGTCCAAATCTAAAGATGATTCAAGAATATATTTTTTATTTATGGAATTTCTATAGGACTATTTACCCATCTGAGTCCCAATCTATTCTTTCCTGTTATCACATCTGTTAATAAGCCCTGGCTAACATAAGGCAGCAAAAATAAAAAATGTAAAAATGGACCTTGGATTCACTTACTGGGAAAAAAAATATTCACTCATAGTCAACAATATGTAAGTTAGCTGCATTATTCTCAAAAGGACAACTGAGTCCTCAGCTAAAGCCATCCAACCAGCACCAAGCTAAGCTGGGAACAAGGGAGTTCTATGGCAAATTTTCACAGCTGTATCAAACCACACAGAAAAAAATCACTGAAGCCATAGAAAGTTAGAGAATTGAGAAATAAAAGAAGAAAAAGGTCAAAGAACAAGATAGGAAGAGTGACTGAGAGAAAATCTGATGTTTCCACTTATAAGGCTAGGTCCTATGATCCTGTTAGTATAGGGAAGAGAAGGAACTTTCTCTACCAATGCAGGCTCATCATCTTCTCCAAAACTTATGTTCTTAAGAAAATTATCTAGAGCACTGGTATCAAACTCATAAAAAGAGAGCACCACTCCCCTCCATTCAATTGTTTTCCCTCACCCAACAAATTGACTTTAAAGACCACATATTCATACTATCTATGTTTTATTGTATTCTTACTCATTTTGTTAAATATTTCCCAATTACATTCTAATCTGGTTGTCACCTCTGCTCAAGAGCAATGAGACAGTAAATGATTTGCCCCAATCACAGAGAAAATATAGGTTAGAGGTAAGACTTGAATCCACTGGGTCTTTGGGGTTTCAAGGCCAGCTCTCAATCTACTATACCTTACCGTCTCTCTCCAACTTGTCAATGTGAATACTTATTGCATGACTAATGAATCAAAAATATATAATTGACATCTGCTGATGTTTTTTCTCTAAAATTTGAGTGTGTGGGAGTTTTTTTTTAATTTTCTTTTTTATTTCAGTGACATCTGTTATGACAACACCAGCATCTAGAGCTTTACATGGAAAATGCTAGATGCTTATGATATTCTCTCAAATCAGTCTATACAACAAAAAATGATTGGTATCTGTCCATAATAATGTTTACTGCCAAAGACAGGTGTAGTGGTTATATGTGGATATGTATGTATGTATGTATGTATGTATGTATGTACACACATATATATGTGTATATCTGTGTATACACACACATATAAAATCACCTTTATCCTGGTGCTTAGCTAGAAGTGACTAAAATCTACTGGATTTGTAGAATATAACAAATATCTCACAAGGTATTCCCTTACACAGTATGCTAGCTATTTGACAACCTACAATTTGGGTGACAAAGCCTGCTCAAAGTTGATTTTCAGGAGTACATTGGAGATTACTATTAGTACTGAATGGAAAATTTCAAAGCAGGAAAATTCTGTCTTTAGCCCCTCTTTACTTTCTTATTTCCTTTTTTTTTCACCCTTATACATCCTGGCTCCCTTCTTCCCAGTTAATATCTCGTGCTTTTTAAACTGTCCAAAGTCTTGCAACACTTCAGCATACTACCACAAGTCTAGCCTCTTCAAAAGCATTCCACATTTTAAAATAAGCTCTCTCACATCCACCATACATCTTAAATCAAAATTCCTATTGCCAGAAATTTCAGATTTGGGTTGGTCTACTGAAATTAGTGGGTGATCAATAAAGTTATTTGATATATTTGGATCTTAAAATAAGAATGGCTCTAGTGAGATATTCTAGGAAGACCATGTTATATAGAAAGTTCACCTGCCTGCTGAATACTTTTGACCTTTTCCCTTTGCTCTGGTGAGGGTCAAACAGTTCTCTATTCAAAGTAAGAAGCCATTTCCTCTTTGGTTTTTGGGAAGGGAATAGGACAGTTACAGTAACTAGGCACCTCCACCTCCCTTTTGTCCACTTTCTTTCATCCCCACTCTCCAAGCACCAAATGATTCTCCTTGTAAATTGCCTGCTGCTGCTATTGCCCATAATCCAAAAAAATCCATAAAACCATTTAAAATGAATATGATTCCCTCTCCCATATAACTTGGGGTTTGAATGACTACCAGTTATTCTTGGTAGGTCCTCCCTCCCTTTTTCCACTGAATGTCCCCTTTTTATTAAATGAAAAGGATAGAGGAATCTGAAGAAAAGTTACCTATAGCAAGGGATCAGAACCCAAAAGACAAAGATATGATAGTTTGGTTAATAATCCAACTTAAGGGGGTGGAACCAAGCAGGGTAGAAGCAGGAAATTCCATGAGCTCCCCCCACAACCACCTATAATCCCTGTAAAATATGACTCAAACCAATTTTAGAGCTACAGAACCCACAAAGTGACAGGGAGGCATCCTGGCAGGTGGACAAGAAAGGTCTATCACAGTGCTCTGAGAGCCAAGAGCAGTCCAGCAGTTCCGGCCCCAGGGTGGCCGCAACCAGTGGGGGGCCAGTACAGACTTTAGGAGAGTGATCACCAACAGCTGGAGCTGTTTCCAGATTTCTCAACCCATAAACACCAAAGAGAAAGTAAAAATTCAGTTGAGAACTCTATTGGAACTAGGTGACCAAAAAGCTCAGTGTGGCCCTGCCCCCAGAGGGAGAGGCCACTGCAGCCACGTGGCTGTCTCAGGAGCTCATGGTCTACAGATATTAGGGGGACCAAGAGACCATTAAGAGGGTAATCTCTCTTGCTTTGACCTACTTGGATCTGGGTTGCTGTCTTGGGCAGTGGTCCTGGGGTGAGAAACACAAGTACACCAATGTGGTATCCGTAGAGAGGGCGCCCTCCTCAGACCTCTGACAACATTTGGGAAAACCCCAGAAATTTGAGACAAAGCTCTCTCTATTTTGGAAGCAGAGTTCTACTGTGGCAAAGAGCTCAAAAGTCAAGTAATTGGCTGGCAAGATGAGCAAGCACAGGAAGCACAATCAGACCACAGAATCCTTTTTTGGGGATAAAAAGGATCAAAGCATGGAACTGGAGGAAGACATTGATGTCAGAATTCCTGCATCAAAAGCTTCCAAGAAAAAAATGAACTGACTAGGCCATGGAGGAGCTCAAGAAGGATTTTGAAAATGAAGTAAGAGAAATGGAGGAAAAATTGGGGAGAGAAATGAGAATGATGGAAGAAAATCAAAAGCAAGTAAACAGCCTGCTAAAGGGGACCCAAAAAAAATACTTCAGAAAGTAACACCTTAAAAAAAAGACTGACTCAAATGGCAAAAGAGGCCCAAAAGGTCAATGAGGAGAAGAATGCCTTAAAAAGCCAAATTTGCCAGATGGAAAAGGAATTTCAAAAACTCACTAAAGAGAATAATTCCTTCAAAATTAGACTGGAGTAAATGGAAGCTAATGACTTTATGAGAAAGTAAGATACTATAGAACAGATCCAAATAAATTAAAATAGAAGGAAATGTGAAATATCTCACTGGAAAAACCAATGATCTTGAAATACATTCAGAAGAGATAATTTAAAAATTATTGGACTACCTGAAAGCCATGATCAAAAAAAGAGCCTAGAAATCATCCTTCAAGAAATTCTCAAGGAAAATTGCCCTGATATTCTAGAACCAGAGGGAAAAACAGAAAACGAAAGAATTCACTGATCGCCTCTTGAAAAAGGATCCCAAAAAGAAAACTCCTAGGAACAGTATAGCCAAATTCCAGAATTCCTAGGTCAAGGAGAAAATACTGCAAGCAGTCAGGAAGAAACAATTTGAGTATTGTGGAAATACAATCAGGATAACACAAGACCTAGCAGTTTCTACATTAAGAGATCAAAGGACTTGGAATATGATATTTCAAAGATCAAAGGAGCTAGCTAGGATTAAAATCAAGAATCACCTACCCAGCAAAACTGAGTATAATGCTTCAGAGGAAAATATGGTCATTCAATGAAATAGAGGGCTTTCAAGCATTCTTGATGAAAAAAATCAGAGCTGAAAAGAAAATCTGCCTTTCAAATAAAAGAAGCAAGAGAAGGATGAAAAGGTAAACAGGAAAAAGAAATCATAAGGAACTTATTAAAGTTTAACTATTTACATTGCTATATGGAAAAATGATAATTGTAACTCATGAGACTTTTCTCAATATGAGGATAATTGAAAAGAATATATGTTATATATGTATACCTACATTTATATATGGAGGTATATGTGTATAAATACATATGAGTGTGTGTATATATGTATACATGCATACATAGACAGAGGGCACAGGATTAGTTGAATAGAAAGGAATGATATATAAAAAATAAAATTAAGAGGTGAGAGAGGAATATAATGAGAGAAGGAGATAGTGAGAGATAGAATAGGGTAAATTACCTCACATAAGAGGCAAGAGAAAACTGTTACAATGGAGGGGAAGAATAGGATAAAGGGAATGGAGTCAACCTTACTCTCATTGAATTTGGCTTAAGGACAGAATAACATACACACTCAATTGGGTATCTTACCCTACAGGAAAGCAAGGGGGAAGGGGATAAGAGTAGAGGTGATAAAAGGGAGGGAAGAATGGGGGAGAGGGTAGTTAGAAGCACACACTTTTGAAAAGGGACAGGGTCAAAGTAGAAAATATAACGTGTGGGGTCAGGATAGGATGGAGGGAAACATAGTTAGTCTTTCCCAATATATTTACTATGGAAACATTTTGCATAACTATACATGTACATGTATAACTATACATGTACATGTATAATGAATCATTTATCTTCCCAGTAGAGTTAGGTGACAAGGGAAGAAGGGAAAGAATCTGGAAATAAAAGTTTTATAAACAAATGTTTAAAAAAATTGGGTTTTTTTACATGCAACTGGGAAATAAGATATACAGGCACTGGGTATAGAAATCCATCTTGCCCTACTAAGAAAGTCAGAAGGGGAATGGGGGAGGATGTTAAGAGAGAACAGACTGGAGGAAGAGGTATTCAGTAGGATCGCTATTTTGGGGTGGGGGTAGAGGAAAGACAGGGAGAAAATTTGTAACTCAAAATCTTGTGGAAATGAATGTTGAAAATTAAAAGTAAATAATTTTTTTTAAATAGTCTAACTTAAGGATTCTTCTCCCCCACCACACAGACTCTTTGTGCATAAATTTCCATAGCAATCTACTGAAAAACCACATCATTAGGGGAGCAGAAAGGTAGCATACTGGACTTCAATGACTCAGAAAGAGAAAGTGAGACTGAAGACTTTGAACAATTCTTCCTCACTTAAATCCAATTCATGGGCAAGTCAAGATATCACCCATGATGTCACTGGTCCTCTGAAAACAAAGGCTGAACAACAACACAAAGATTCCATGGAGAACACTGGAGTTTGTTATCAACACTTACCCCTTCAAATACCATTTGCCCCAAGTCTATCACCCAAACTACTGTAATCGACATCCTATTTCTTTATACCTGGTAATACTGCTAAAAAAAAAAAAAACCCACCCCTGTCCTTCATTTCCAAATACTGATATTCAAGTAGACCCCCCTGAGTTCTAGCATTTCCAAGAAAAAACATGCAAGGACTGGAACTGAATATGGAACTCACACTGGTCAATTTAGTCTTGGTATCCCCAATGCCTAGCACAGATCCTAACTCAGAAAAATACTGTTAATTGACTGATATCTCTTAGCAACTCCGACAAAAAGATGATTTGTTCATATTTGGAATCAGAGTTGGAGGAACAGTTAGAAGTTAATAGCTAAAATTAATTTTTAATTATCACTAGATGTCAATTACTGCCTATTTCCACAACTCTTACTAAAGCAGATAATCAACCTGTGGCATTTATTTCAAAATAGGATGGTTGAGTAATTTTAAATTCAAACAAATTTATACCAGAACTACTTCATATGTCCAACAATGGAACTTCTATTTCTTTACTAAGTTATACAATTTATATTATTCATTTAAAACAATATTTCTAGCACACATTCATCTTTTTTATCAATCACAATTGTTGACAATAAATCTAATAAATAAAATTAGTTTAGCAACTATTCAGCAAATTTCCAAAACCATTCCTTTGTAATAATTAGCAATATATTAAAAATGAGGTAACAGTAACTTTATTCTATGTGTAAAGGAAAGCTATTTATATACATTCCAGATAATAGAAAATATTGGGAAAATGTTCATCCTGACATACTGCTAAAGAGAGTTGCACCATAATTACGGACTATTTCAAACCTGAACTTGTCATTCTCATAAACAATAAAAGAATTTACTGAATAGGCAAAATAAATTTCATGACCTAGCATTACTTTTAATTCACCATACTTTGAATTCTTTGCACAACTTTTAAATTATTAAAAAGAATTAATAGTCCAAAATAGCTTTACTTTCACCTATTGTAATGTAGTTCAAACATTAATTTTATGCTGTATAATTTTCTCTTTACGTTTAAAAGGGAGGGAGGTGGGCCTAATTTTCTATCCTATGGAAAAAAAATTTTTCTATCAGTAGATTTAGCTGTTCAAATTTATTTCTCCAAGCAGGTAAGATTAAGCTTAATTTCAAAACTATAGAATTTTAAGTCACAGTTAACTATCATTTCTTAGAAGTATTGGGAAACTAAGAAAATATCCTATGATGATATTATATCTAACTTTCTAATTTACTGTTGCAAAAACAATGTATAAGTGCACAAGAGTTAAACTCAAGAGTACAGTCTGAACTAGATTAAAATGTAATTGAAAAATATTTAACAAAAGAAATAAAAATACAATATATACAATGTTAATTTGAAGTTTTCTACATCAATACATGGCCTACAGGGATCCATTTCTATTTCAATTTAATACTACTGCACCAGTATGCCTATTTCCCTACAAAATCTCCAATGTTAATTATTCTCATCTTTATCAGCTTTGCCAGTCTCCTGAGTATAAGGTGAAGCTTCAAAATTTCTTTGATTAGCATTCCCCTTATTATTAATTTTGGAACTTACAGTCTCCTTTCATATGGTTAAGAATTTGCAATTCTTTTGGGAACTGTTTCACTTATCTACTGGGGAATGGCTAGTCTGTGTGTCTCTGTGAAATATTGTTTGTATAGCACAGGTACCAAACCCTACTTCAATAACTTTATTTTCAAATATAAAGTCAATAGTTCCCTCTTAAACAAACATCACTAGTGCTCAAGGTATATGTACCACAGAAACAGTTTTAGTAAATCTTAAGTTTCTCTAAATTATTTTTTAATTATTATACATTATTATGAATACTATTGACTATTAAAACAGAAATTAAGAAAAATAGCAGTATGGCAAAAGAAATGTTAAGTATGACTTACCCCATCCAAAAGTGTATTTGACAAATGAATTCGAAGATCTTTACGGAATGGGAATTCCAAATTTGACACATGAAAGACTGAATTGTCTCTGTCTATCATAAAAACTTCATTTGTGCCATCAATCAACATCATATACCTGAAAATGAAGTAGTACAAATTATTTGAGAAGGGTTATAATACTCTAAAAAAACACCCTACAAGATATTATTATTATTAATGACAATCTATTATAACATAACATATTTGCTTAGTTCTAAAATAAATGTTTAGTAATAAAGTTATAATTAAAAGGAAAAAAGTAGAGTTTATAAATCTTTGCAACAAAATCCTTTGAAAAAGATCTTCTATTTAATATTTTTAGGGAATTTGTATAAATATTGAAGGGTCATTCTTCAAAAGGAGTCAGACAGATATAGACAGACAGACAGACATGGCACAAAAACTTACACACACGCAGATTTCAAAGGGAAAAAACTTAACCATCTAAAAAAAATGCCCCAAATCACTAATTAGAGAAATGTAAATTAAAAGAAGTTTTAAGTTGCACCTATCAGACTGATAAAGATCAAAAAATGAAAATGAAAATGACAACTGTCAAAGTAGCTGGGGAAGGACAGAGAGACTAATACAATGTTGTGGAGCTGCAAGTTAATTCTAAAAAAAAAAAAGTGTGGAATTATACCCAAAAATGTGTATATTAAGATGTGTATATTCTTTGACCCAGTAATACTACTACTAACATATGGTTACAAAGAAATCAAATGAAGTGGGAAAGGACCTATAAGTAGCAATTTTTTTTTTTTTAAGCAATCGGGGTTAAGTAACTTGCTCAAGGTTACACGGCCAGCTATTTTGTGTGGGTGCTAAGTATCTGAGCCCAGAACCGAACCCAGGTCTCCTGACTCTGGGGCCGGCGCTCTTACTGCACCACCTAGCCGCCCCGTAAGTATCAAATTTTTGTCGCAAATAACTGAAAATAATGTGGGCACCTAACAAGTGGGGAAGAATTGAACAAATCATAGTATATGAATATAATGGAATCTCACTGCATCACACAAAAAAAATGAAAGAGATTCAGAGAAATCTGAGAACTTAAATCAACTAATGCAGAGTAAAGTGAGTAGATCTAGGACAAAGAATAATTTATGAGATGACTATAATACTGTAGAAGAAAGTAAGTTTGAAAGACTTAAGAACTCTAATCTATGCAAGAACCAACCACAACTCCAGAAAACTGACAACGAATCATGCTTGGCATCCCTTGGCAGATGTGATCAGTTAGAGGTGCTGAATGAGGCACACATTTTGAGAAGTATCTTGGTCATGCCAGCTAATAGGTAGATTTGTTTTGCTTGACTGATACTCACATCATAAGCAACAGCTTCAATTTTTTGTTTGAGAATGAGTTATGAGGAGAACACTTTTTAAAAAGAGAAAAGAGAGAGGCAGAGACACGATGGCAGAGTAAGGGCAGGGACTTGCCTGAGCTCTCCCCCAAAACCCTCCAAAAACCTTCAAAAAGTGACTCTAAGAAATTCTAGAGCAGTAGAACCCACAAAAAGTTGGAGTGAAACAAATTCCCAGACCAAGACTCCTTGGAAAGTCAGCAGGAAAGGAGTACAATCCAACACAGGCTGGGTCAGCCCAGACTGGGGTTAGTGCAGACCAGGCTCCAGGAAAGCAGGAGCAGACCTTGAGAGTGACTGAATTAGCAGTAGCAGTGGCAGCAGCTGAAGCAGTAGCTGTTTCTAGAGCTCTCAACCCACAGATAGTAAGGGGGTGTGACAACTGGTCAGAAGGAAATTACAGGAGTCTTTTTGCAAGCAAGGAGGCAGGAAGGACTCTCCTGATTTGCCAATACTCAAATTCAGGTCACAGGCATGAGTGGCAGTCCCAGAGCAAGGAAAAGCAGTAACACACAACAGCTTACAGTCACAGTGGCCGAGGGGCAGGGAGGGTGGTGAGGGGGGGAAAGAACAAGGGACCCTCTTCATAGCTCCAGGGCAGAAAAGAGTGCTTGTGGTTGCAGTAAAGAATAGTTTTGTGTTGTATTAAAGACTTCTCCTTAGATCATACCACTTTGGAAGAAGTGAAAACTTATAGGTTCCTAAAAGTATCTCTGGAAACAGCTGCACAAAATCCCTGAAGCTTGGGACAGTGGGCCCTCAACACTGGAAGGAGAGCCCTACAAAGACTTAAAAGTCAAGCAACAGGCTAGGAATATGAGCAAACAATAGGAATAAAAACTCTGACTACTGAAAGTTACTGTGGTGACAGTAGATCAAGGAAGATCAAAATAAACACTCAGAAGAAGACAATAAAGTCAAGGCTTCTACATCCAAAAGCCTCCAAGAAAAATAGAATTGGTCACAAGCCATGGAAGGGCTCAAAAAGGGCTTTGAAAGTCAAGTTAAGAAAGGCAAAGGAAAAATTCATAAGAGAAATGAGAGTGATGCAAGAAATCATGAAAAATGAGTCAACAGGAGACACAGACACAAAAAAAAAAAATACTGAAGAAAACAACATCTTAAGAAACAGACTAGACCAAATGGTAAAAGAGGTCCAAAAAGCCAATGAAGAGAATGCCTTAAAAAGCAGATTGGACCAAATGGAAAAGAAGGTCCAAAGGCTCACTGAAGAAAATAATTCCTTAAAAATTAGAATGGAGTAAGTGGAAGCTAATGATTTTATGAGAAATCAAGGAACAACACAAAACCAAAAGAATGAAAAAATGGAAGACAACATAAACTATCTCCTTGGAAAAACAACTGACCTGGAAAATAGATCCAGGAGAGATAATTTAAAAACTATTGGATTACCTGAAAGTCATGACCAAAAACGAGCCCAGACATCATCTTTCAAGAAATTATCAAAGAAAACTGCTCCAATAGTCTAGAGGGTAAAATAGAAATTGAAAGAACCCACGATCCTGAAAGAGATCCCAAAATGAAAATTGCCAGAAATATTATAGGCAAATTCCAGAGTTCCCAGGTCAACGAGAAAATATTACAAGCAGCCATAAAAAAACAATTCAAGTATGGTGGAGTCATAGCTAGGATAACACGAGATTTAGCAGCTTCTACATTGAAGGATCTGAGGGCTTGGAATATGATATTCCAGAGGGCAAAGGAGCTAGGATTATAACCAACAATCACCTACCCAGCAAAATTTAGTACAATCCTTCCAGAGAAAAGTGGACATTCACAGAGATAGAGGACTTTCAAGTATTCTTGATGAAAACACCAGAGCTTAATAGAAAATCTGATTTTCAAATACAAGACTCAAGAGAAACATAAAAAGATAAACAGGAAAATGAAATCATCATTTCAAACTGTTTACATTCCTACATGGGAAGATGATATTTGTCACTCATAAGACCTTTCTCATTATTAAGATAGTTAGAGAGAGTATGTATGGACAGAGAAGATAAAGGTATGAGTTGACTATGAAGGGATGATATCTAAAAAAAAAATTAAGGGTGTGAGAGGAATGTACTGGGAGAAAGAAAAGGAGAAGTAAAATTAGATAAATTATCTCACATAAAAGCAAGAAAAAACTTTTACAGTGGAAGGGAAGAAGGAAGGAGGTGAGGGGAAGTGAATGAACCCTACTATCATCAAAATTGGCTCAAAGAGGGAATAACATACATACTCAATTGGATATGGAAATCTATCTTACACTACAAGAAGGTAAAAAGGGAAGGGGATGAAAAGGGGGGAGTAATAGAAGAGAGGGAAGATTGGAGGAGGGACAGGGTCAAAGGAGAGAATAGAATAAATGGGGGGAATAGGATAGAAGAAAATACAGTTAGTAATAATGACTGTGAAAAAATTTTGAAGCAAGTTTCTCTGGTAAAGGTCTCATTTCCCAAACATAGAGAAGTGAGTCAAATTTATAAAAATAAGAACCATCCACCAATTGATAAATAATCAAAAGATATGATTAGTTTTCAGATGAAGTAATCAAAGCTATCTATAGTCATATCAAAAAAATACTCTAACTCACAATTGGTTGGAAAAACGAAAATTAAAACAATTCTGAGGTACTACATCATACCTATTAGATTTGCTAATAGGACAGAAAAGGCAAATAACAAATACAGGAGGGGATGTGGTGAAAATGAGTCATTAATGCACGTTGATGGAGTTGTGAACTGATTCAACCATTCCGCAGAGCAATTTGGAACTATGTTCAAAGCACTATAAAAAACCATGTACACTCTTTGACTTAGCAATACCACTACTAAGTCTATATTTTAAACGAGATTTAAAAAAAAGAAAAAGGATCCATATATTTATAGCAGCTCTCTTCTGCTGCAAAAGAATTAGAAATTGAGGGGATGTCCATCGATGAATGGCTGAACAAGTAGTGCTATATGATTATGTTAGAATACTATTATAAGAAATAATGAGGCCAATGCTCTTAGAAAACCCTGGAAAGACTTCCATGAGCTGATGCAAAGTGAAATGCACTATGTACAAAGTAACAGCAATATTGTAAGATCAGCTCTGAATGACTTAGCTATTCTCAGCATTACAATTATCCAAGAGAACTCCGAAGGACTTATGATGAAAAATGCTATCCATCTGACAGAAAGAACTGATAGCATCTGAATGCAGATTGAAGCATACTTTTTTTTTAAACTTTTATTTTTCCTGAGGTTCTTTTTTGTCTATGTTTTCTTTCACAACATGACTATTATGAATATGTTACACTTGTTATACACATGTATAACAAATATCAAACTTCTCAATGAGGGAGAGTAGGGAGGGAGGAAAGGAGAAAATTTGAATTCAGAGTTTTAAAAATGAATGTTAAAATTTGTTTTCACATGTAACTGGAGAAGGTTTTTTAAATTTTTTTTTTAAAAGAGGAAACATCAAAAACATAAAAGAAAGCAGAAGGAAGTTCAGAAGGAAACAATGACAAATGGTGTTAAAGTGTGGTGTTAAACTTAATATGTGTTTAAAAAAACAAGTTGTAGGTAATACCATATTGGTGACTTTCTTTTTCTGTTCTTTGTAAATAAAATTTTGTGACTGTTGATGTTTGCCAAATTTATCATTAATAATAATAAAGAAATTTTAAAAATAAAAGTTGTTTAGGTTAAACCACCAGATTTAACAAGACTAAATTTTTAACATGGGCAGGTAAAAGTAATATATAAAATTGTGAACCTACAAATGATATTTTCTCTATGGAAAACAAGGGAAATATGGTGTTTTTCAGTGACATAATTTAACTTTCAAACACAATTTTTCCTTAACATTGTCTAGGAAAGAATTTTTTTTTTAATAAGTTTTGGGATTTTCATTATATCCTTTATATCATCAAAGTCCTTCTATGGCATGTTACTAATTGATATTTTATTAAATTTACAACAATAACTTGTTTTAGGTCATAGCTAAGAACTACCTATTGCTGAAGAGTAATACCAATACTCCTAAACATAAAACAGATGTTATTTAGCACTTACTAAGTGTTCTGTTTGTTTGTTTTTTTAAAGCAATCAGGGTTAAGTAACTCGCTCAAGACTACATGGCCAGTTATTTCTGGGTGTGGTGCGAAGCATCAGAGCCCAGATTGGATCCCAGGTCATCCCGACTCTGGGGCCAGTGCTCCTACTCACTGTACTACCTGGCCGCCCCTGTTTGTTTGTTTTTTAAAAAGATATACAAGCTTAGAGAGACATGGACAAAGAATTATCAACTACAACCTTGCAAGGCATTAAATCATGTGCTAATTTTAATACGCATGAAGAGAATCAATTCTGCTGTTAGATGAGGTCACATAGTCAATTTAAAAAGCATAGAGTCAAGAAGGATATATTACTTAGGAATTGTTATTAGAAGAAATTGTCAGGAATTTCCTTGAAACAAAAGGCACCCTGACATTTTAAAACATCACATTTCCCCTTCACTATCTAATTTAAGTTTTGCAACCAAAGTGTAAAGAAAGAGAATTGAAAATAGAGAGACCTTTTGTCCTGATGGACAGTTAGAGCCATGAACTCCAAAATCTCCATTTAAGGAGGGAGCCCAGCTGAGAACTTTTCATTTCTCACCTGGCTGCTGTACTCTGGGACATCTCTGACTTCTCTACCATGCTACAGGAAGCTCTTTATTGGGAAAACCTCATCATCTTTAGCCTTTGTACTCTACCTCATAACTATATTCTGTCTTTCTGACTGAAGGGTAGAGCCATGAACAACAAAACCTCCATTTAAGTAAGGAATTCAGCTCAGATTCTCATTACTTCTTACCTGGCTATACTACTCTAGACACTTTTGACTTCTACGTCAACTTTCTTACCCTTCTCTGTGTTGTATTGTAAGTTCCTTTAGGGAAAGGAACTGTCTTTTCTTTTTTTCTTTTTTTGAGGGGGAAATGGGAGGAGCTGGTAGGATTTGTATCCTTACCACTTAGCACAGTGTCTGGCAGATAGTAGGCACTAAACATTAATAAATGTCAACTGAGTATTAACTATTTTGGACTTCTATGTTGAGATATTCTTAGAAGAAAATCAGAAGTGACCTTATACCTTGAGCCTCAGCAACCCAAGAAGATGCAGTTGATAAAGGAATTTGTTGGTTCACTTAGAAGTAACTCACTTGGTCAAAAAATCCTATTACATTAAAAACTGGTATTCTGTTAAGTATTTATAACCTACAGTATATTCTGAAAAGTATATACCAAAGCTTATTTATATGACTCCAGTAGAAATGCTATACAGCATTATTCCAAAGTGCCTCAAGTTATTCCATTGAAAACTTAGAAAATCATTCTGTGCTCATTTTAAATTACATAAAAAATACAAAGACCTCAATAAAGCTTGACTGGGGGAAAAACAAAGAAATAAGAAAAAAATTCCTATCTAAAGCCCAAATTAAATGCAATATTCTGACTAACATCTGATCTTCCATGATGGAACTGGCCTTCTCCCACAGTCCTCAAATAGTATATTGGTTTGCAACATTGTATATTATAGATAGATTTGATTGTGTTTTATTCTACCTAATGAACTACATGAATTCCATGAGAGCAAGAACAGGGACTATGTCCTGTCTACACACTACTTGCACAGTGCCCTGAAATGTATTCAGTGGACTACTCTGAAATAAATTTACGTGTAAAATGAAATAATTCTCTATCTAATGTTCATTCCACAACAGTGTTTCCCTACCCAAACTATACTAAAATCTCTACTTGGACTATACCCTTTCTCCACAGACTCAAAATCCTTAGCCCAGGGGTCAACACAGGAAGAAGCAAGAAGCAGGGAAGAGAAAGAGAAATCACTATGGGGTGGTTTGGGTTTTTTTTTTTTTCCTGAGTTTATTTATAGGGTTTTTAAGAAGTAAGGTCCTTTGGTAATAAAACATTTAGCAGACTGGTTAAAAACTTGCTTTGGACAACAACAGCCCCTTTCAACTTGGAAACACTACGCTGTCCCAATTTAGTTTACTTTCTTGCACTATTTAATGGCATCTCTTCTCCAACAGTGACTTTCAGGAGTCAAAAGTCAGGTATCAACAACTAAATAACCAAAATTGGCAAATATGTTAATATCTGCACAAAATCTAATTCATTGCTCATTCTATTGTTCCTCTACTTTTGTTATGATGGAAATGTGGATCGCAATTATTGCTATAGCAAAGGCAGCAAAACCATAATGAAAGTGGTTCATGAGACAACTGAACCTCTGTGAACTGAAGAACTGTGCCTCCTCACAGCATTAATTATGTAAACGTTTACTGATCTGTCGCACTATCAGCCCAAGAATATAGCCAGGGTACATCACTCTAAGCATCAATAAATTTTGTCACTCTTAGTTTCTATGATATTTAGCAACAAAATGGCACATGATTTCACTGTAGCTATATTCAAGTCCTTCACTTTCATGAGAGCTACATATACTATCAAATTAAATTTTAGTTCTGCAAACTGCTTTTTACCTTTTTAGGATTTTATACTTCTACCAAATGTAAAAGATGTAATTTACTGACAGTAAGGTATGATATTAAAATTAAACTTTAATTAAAATATTATGTCTTCAGAAAATAATTTTAAAGCTGTTTCAAAATATAGTCTAATATTTGGAATTAATTGGTCCTTCACAGAAATAATAAAAGCATAATACATCATTATACTGACCCATGATAAAACCTCATCACACAATTTGATAACTGAAAGTCAGTACACTCTCTAATAAATGAAATATAAAATCAGAAAGTTTCTTGAACATACAGAAAATATAAATGAATGTTTTTCCTTTAAAAATTTCTAATTATACAGACTAAAACACAAAATGCTTACAAAATGACTAATAAAATCATAACTTGGCTTATGCTTACAAATTTTGTTAGTTTTAATCATTCTCAAAGCAATTATCAACATCATCAGTGAAAATTAACAAATATGCACAGTGACAGAAATACATGAAATGAAATTATTCTAGGGCCTCACTATGGAATTTACTACTTAGAGGAATTCAATATAAAGAGAATTCCTCTTGGATACTACCTAAGGAAGTTTCACAAAAGTACCAATTAATTATGACAAAATTTAGAGCACAATGAAGTACTGTACTTATGTTTTATTATACTTAGTGGACTCTATGAACTAATCCTGATAACAGCATCATTTCTGCAATAGTATATTTTTATTGACACATTAATAGACTGACACAACAGTTTATCAACGATGACACAACACTTTACCAGGTAATAGAAAATAAGCATTATATGGGGCAGCTAGGTGGCACAGTGAATAGAACACTGGCCCTGGAGTCAGGAGGACCTGAGTTCAAATCTGACCTCTGATACTTAACACAAAACTAGCTGTATGACCTTGGGGCAAGTCACTTAACCCCAATTGCCCTACCTTCACCCACTCCAAAAAAGCAAAACAAAAGAAATCCAAACTCTAACATTTAAGATAAATTTACTCATTTAATTCAATTTTCTCAAGAGAGTCTGTTTTAGTGCTCATGTATGAGAAATGCAATGGAAGAATAAAAGATGAAGGGAAAATAAATCAACTATAAATAATCACTTCCAGTTTTTGCCTTTGTATTCCCTGCACTTAGCACAATACTTGGTACTTAATAAATAGTGGTAATTAATAAATAAATGCTCATATTCATCTGATCAGCCATAGTCAGAAATACTGTACCTTGACCTCAACATAGTGATGTCATTTTGGTCATCTTCTAGCACAACCAACCAACATTTTGTACGTGTGTATACTTTGAACAAAAAAATTTCTATACTCTGAATTTTTCTGATTTCCAGTCATTTCAGAGCTCATCCTCCCTCTCTGTTATGTGAATCTTTTTAAAAGTAATGAGATAGGGGCGGCCAGGTAGCACAGCGAGTAAGAGCACCGGCTCCAAGTGTCAGGATAACCTGGGATAGAATCCGGGCTCAGACACTTAGCACCCACCCAGAAACACCTGGCCGTATAACCTTGAGCAAGTTACTTAACCCTAATTGCTTAGGGGCGGCCAGGTGGCTCAGTGAGTAAGAGCACCAGCTCTAGTGTCGGGGTGACCTGGAGATCGAATCCAGGCTCAGACACTCAGCACCACACCCAGAAATAACTGGCCATGTAACCTTGAGCAAGTTACTTAACCACAACTGCTTAAAAAAATAAATGAATGAATGAATGAATAAATAAATAAATAAAAGTAATGAGTTAGTTCATGCTGAAGATGGAGTGTGAGGGAATATATGGAAACATTTCTCCATCACTCTAGAATTTAAAAGTTAAATTGATAAAACTACAGAAAAGGAAGCTATTTCACATATTGCAGCATAACTACTGGTTCTGTAGATAATTACCATTCTACTTTCAATAATAACTATATCCTACATTCTACAAGTAATAACCCATTATACTCGATACTAAATTTTAATAATTTTCAATTTATGTATGAAACATTCCAAATCTTATTCTAATAAATTTTATTCTCACCAAACAGGAAAAGCTAATGTTTTCTTTGAAAGGTACTCTATATAACAGGTCAATTTTTTTTTTTAATCTAGTAATACACTACTAATACTCACTTACTACTAGTTATGGCATCTTATACAAGTGAATTATCTGTTCAGTCTGAATTTTCTCAACTTTAACATAGGCCTAATACTTGTAGCACCAAATTCACAGGTTTGTAAGGAAAATATTTTGTGAATTACAGTAATATTTTATGACATTATTATTCTTTTCTCTCTTCATTCAACAAACATCTCCTATGTACAGAGCACTATGCTAGGTTCTAAAGGATATGCAAAGACCCAGACCTTGCCCTTACAGAATTGATTACCACCCAAGAGGCAGCATAGTGTAGTGGTCAGATGACCTGGTTTTGAAGGGCAGTTCCATTAATTAATACCTAAAAATAACCTTAGACAAGCAATTTCCCTTCTTAAGGTTCTGTTTCTTCATCTACAAAATGGGTACTGAACTAGATCTCTGAAGTCCCTTCCAGCTCTAAGTCTAAGAGCTAATGTCAATATTGTATATACAGTGGTAAAAAAGACACATTCTCTACAATAGATACAGTACTATGTTACAATAGATACAATATCACAGTATAATTTATCCAATGCAGACTACAACAAAGTTTAAGCATATCCAACAAGAAAATTTTATGCACTATCACAGAAAGTTCCCATCAATAAATATGAGTAAAACTTAGGAAAAGCAGATATAAAAATAGGGGAAATGGTAAAGATAAAATTAAATAAAATCTAGTAAAGAAAAAGAAATCGACTTAGAGAAAGACATGCAGCAAAATCTCACTAATTCAGACTAGGGGAAAGACTAGTACATATCCTAAAATATGTTTGAAGAAATGGTTCATCATGGCATGGAGGTAGTAACTGTGAGTACTCACAGGCTATACTAATAAAGGGTAAAATGTGGCAGGATCTATCATACTGGAAAAACTTGGAATGTGGTCCAGGCCACAGACTTAAGTCTATTTTCTGAGTACGAACGTAGCTAATTTATATAGAGACACATTACCACTAAGTTAGCCACCTGGTAATGAATCTTTTTCGGTCATGGCAATCCATGAAACAAAGAAAAATTAAAAATAGCAGGGAAATATAAAATAAAGACAAGATGTGCTTGGCCACATAACAGGGTCAAGGGATAACAGTTGGACAGCCAGAGTGTTCTACTGCTATCTTTGAGATGTTTAAAGAAAAATGAGAAAAGATATTAAAAATAAAAAGGTAACCAAGAAAATATCTATAATTAACAACCTATTCTCCCATTTATGCAAAATCTTTATGAATCATCTATACATGAAGCAGTCATTCTCAGTGAGGGGAACAGTACAGAACAAACAGGATTTCACATGCAACAGCTGAGCACATGTTTACCATTTCACAATTAACTAAAAAACGCAAAGAATGTAATTTCCTAGTATGCTTACTGCTTGTTAATTTTTTGTCTTTTTTTGGAGGGGGGAAGGTGACTTGTGGTTAGGTGACTTGCCCAAGGTCACACAGCTAGTAAGTGTTCATTTTTTTTTAAAGCCTTCAAATCCATACAACAAAACACCACCTTTAAGGCTCTTCTCTAACAAGGTTCTTCTTCCATCCATATTTCAAGATCATTCAAGATTCCTTGGAAGATATAATAGAAAATAACCCTGTTCAGGGGCGGCCAGGTAGCACAGTGAGTAAAAGCACCAGCCCCAGAGTCGGGATGACCTGGGATCGAATCCAGGCTCAGATACTTAGCACCACACCCAGAAAAGCTGGCCATGTAACCTTTTTTTTGTTGTTATTTTTTTTTAATTCTTTAATTTATTAATTTGTTTGTTTCCTTTTAGTTTACAGGATTCAATTCCACAATTCCTTGAATTTCACATTTTGTCCCCCTCCCTCCCCTCTCCCCTCCCCCATGGCAGCTTATAGTCAAGTATAGGATCTGTAAATATTTTCACATTATACATTGGTCAGGTTATAAGGATGGATTGTACCAGCTGGAATGAAAAATGGTAAAGAGGACATAAAATCAAATAAGAGAACGAAAAAGATCAGGAATTTTGCTTCCACCTGGATATAAACAGTTCTTTCTAGTTCTTTCTCTGGATGCACGTTTTTCTCTCCATCACGCGTCTTTTGGGATTGACTTATATCCCTGCATTGCTGAGAAGAGTCCAGTCTATCAAAGTTGGTCATCACACATACGTTGTGTCTGTAGTTGTGTACAAATTTCTCCTGGTTCTACTCTTCTCACTCAGCATCAGTTCTTTTAAGCCTCTCCAGGTAAATATGAAGACGGCCTGCTCCCTGATTCTTATATCGCAATAGTATTCCATAACATGCATATACCACAACTTGTTCAGCCATTACCCAATTGATGGGCACCCCCTTAATTTCCAATTCTTTGCCACAACAAAAAGAGCTGCTATAAACATTTTTGTACATATGGGTCTTTCTCCCATTTCTATGATCTCTTTGGGATATAACCCTAGGAGTGGTATTGCTGGATCAAAGGGTATGAAAGTATTTATAGCCCTTTGGGCATAGTTCCAGATTGCTCTCCAGAAAGGCTGGATCAGTTCACAACTCCACCAACAATGCATTAGTGTTCCAGTTTGCCCACATCCTCTCCAGCATTTGTCATTTTCCTGTTTTGTCTTCTTAGCCAATCTGACTGGTGAGATGTGGTACCTCAGAGTTGTTTTGATTTGCATTTCTCTAATCAACAGTGAATTAGAGCATTTCTTCATGTGCTTATAGATAGCTTTAATTTCTTTCTCTGAAAACTGCCTGTTCATATCCTTTGACCATTTATCAATTGGGGAATGACTTGTATTCTTATAAATTTGACTCAATTCTCTGTATATTTTAGAGAGGAGTCCTTTGTCAGAGACATAGGTTGTAAAGATTCTTTCCCAATTTCCCACCTCCCTCTTAATCTTGGTTACATTGGCTTTGTTTGTACAGAAACTTTTCAATTTCATGTAGTCAAAATTATCCATTTTACATTTTATAATGTTCTCTAATTCCTGTTTAGTCATAAAGACATTCCCTCTCCACAAGTCTGATAGGTAAACTATTCCTTGTTTTAGCAGAATGCTTACAGTATCAACCTTTATACCTAGATCATGAACCCATTTAGACTTGATTTTGGTATATGGTGTTAGATAATGGTCTATGTCCAGTTTCTGCCATACTATATTCCAGTTTCCCAGCAGTTTTTGTCAAATAGGGAGTTCTTATCCCAAAAACCAGGGTCTGGGGGTTTATCAAACAATACATTACTGCAGTCATTGACTTCTGAATCTCGTGAGCCTAATCTATTCCATTGATCCACTCCTCTATTCCTCAGCCAGTACCAAGTAGTTTTGATGACTGCTGCTTTATAGTACAGATTGAAATCTGGTAAAGCTAGTCCACCTTCCCTAGCATTTCTTTTCATTAATTCCCTTGATATTCTGGACCGTTTGTTCTTCCAGATGAATATTGTTACTATTTTTTCTAACTCTATAAAGTAGTTTTTTGGCAAATTAATTGGTATGGCACTAAATATATAATTTAATTTAGGTAAAATTGTCATTTTTATTATATTAGCTCGACCCAGCCAGGAGCAATTGATATTTTTCCAATTAGTTAGATCTGACTTTATTTGTGTGAAAAGTGTTTTGTAGTTATGATCATACAGGTCCTGGGTTTGTTTTGGCAGGTAGATTCCCAAATATTTTATAATGTCTACCGTAACTTTAAATGGGATTTCTCTTTCTACTTCTTGCTGTTGAATTTCATTGGAAATATATAGGAATGCCAAGAATTTATGTAGGTTTATTTTATATCCTGCAACTTTGCCAAATTTATTTATTGTCTCAAGCAGTTTTTTACGTGATTCTCTAGGATTCTCTAAGTATATCATCATATCATCTGCGAAGAGTGATAGCTTGGTCTCTTCTTTGCCTAACTTGATTCCTTTGATTTCTTTTTCTTCTCTAATTGCTACTGCTAACATTTCTAGTACCAGATTGAATAAGACGGGTGATAGTGGACACCCTTGTTTCACCCCTGATCTTATGGGAAATGCTTCTAGCTTCTCCCCATTACATATAATACTTGCTGATGGCTTTAAATTGATGCTACCTATTATTTTAAGGAAGGCTCCATTTATTCCTATACTTTCTAATGTTTTTAATAGGAATAGATGTTGTATTTTGTCAAAAGCCTTTTCTGCATCTATTGAGATGATCATGTGGTTTCTACTAGTTTTATTGTTGATATGCTCAATTATACTGATGGTTTTCCTAATATTAAACCGTCCTTGCATTCCTGGAATAAATCCTACCTGATCAAAGTGTATTATTCTTGAGATCAGTTGCTGTAGTCTTTTTGCTGGTATTTTATTTAGAATTTTTGCATCTATATTCATGAGGGAGATTGGTCTATAATTTTCTTTCTCTGCTTTACCTCTTCCTGATTTAGGTATCAGTACCATATTTGTGTCATAAAAAGAATTTGGTAGGACTCCTTCTTCACTAATTTTCCCAAATAGTTTGTAGAGTATTGGAATCAATTGTTCTTTAAATGTTTGATAGAATTCACTAGTGAATCCATCTGGCCCTGGAGATTTTCTCCTAGGGAGCTGACTGATGGCTTGTTCAATTTCTTTTTCTGAGATGGGTTTATTTAAGTAATTTACTTCCTCTTCAGTTAATCTGGGCAACCTGTATGTTTCTAAATATTCATCCATTTCCCTAAGATTGTCAAATTTATGTGCATACAATTGGGAAAAATAATTCCTAATTATTGTTTTGATTTCCTCTTCATTGGAGGTAGATTCACCCTTTTCATTTTTGATACTCATAATTTGGCTTTCTTCTTTCTTTTTTTTTTATCATATTGACTAAGGGTCTATCAATTTTGTTGGTTTTTTTCATAAAACCAGATCTTGGTTTTATTTATTAGTTCAATAGTTTTCTTAATTTCGATTTTATTAATCTCTCCTTTAGTCTTCAATATTTCTAGTTTATAGTATTTAATTGTGGATTTTGAATTCGTTCTTTTTCTAGGTTTTTTAATTGCATGCCCAATTCATTGAGCTCCCTTTTCTCTAATTTAATCACGTATGCACTCAGGGATATAAAACTTCCCCTAAGAACTGCCTTTAATGCTTCCCACAGATTTTGGTATGTTGTCTCATTATTATCATTCTCTTGAATGAAATTACTGATTGTTTCTATAATTTCTTGTTTGACCCACTCATTCTTTAGGATTAAATTGTTTAATTTCCAGTTAGTTTTTAGTCTGTCTTTCCCTGGCCCTTTATTGCATATAATTTTTATTGCATCATGATCTGAGAACGATGCATTTAATATTTCTGCCTTACTGCATAGAATTGTGAGGTTTTTATGCCCTAGAACATGGTCAATTTTTGGGTATATGCCATGAACCGCTGAGAAGAAAGTATATTCCTTTTTATCCCCATTCAGTTTTCTCCAGAGATCTATCATACCTATCCTCTCTAACATCCTGTTCACCTCCTTAACTTCTTTCTTGTTTATTTTGAGGTTGGATTTATCAAATTCAGAGAGGGGGAGATTAAGGTCTCCCACTAGTATAGTTTTGCTACCTATATCTTCCTCTAATTCCTTTACCTTCACCTCTAGGAATTTGGATGCTACACCACTTGGTGCATATATGTTAAGTAGTGATATTGCTTCATTCTCGATGGTGCCTTTTAACAGGATATAGTTTCCTTCCTTATCTCTTTTAATTAGGTCAATTTTTACATTTGCTTTATCTGAGATAAGGATTGCTACCCCTGCTTTTTTTACTTTAGCTGAGGCATGATATATTTTACTCCAACCTTTTACCTTTAACCTTATGTGTATCCCTGTGTTTCAGATGTGTTTGTTTCTTGTAAACAGCGGATTATGATTTCTAATCCATTCTGCTATCCGTCTCCGTTTTATAGGAGAGTTCATTCCATTCACATTTACAGTTATGATTGTTATCTGTTTCCTTCCCCTCATCCTATCCTGCCCCTGTTAATGTTCATATTTTCCCTCCCTTCTCCCTTCCCCCCTTAATAGTTTTCCTTTTGACCACCACCTCCCTCAGTGTTCCCTCTTCGGCCCCCCTCCCTTTTCCTCCCCTTTTCCCCTTACTACTTCCCTCCCTACAAACCACTCCCACCCCCCTTTTGTAACCCTTTCCCCCTCCTACCGTGTTTCCCCTATAATAAGACACTGTCTTATTATAATTTTTGGACAGAAAAACACCAGAGGGCTTATTTTCAGGGGAGGGCTTATTTTAATGAACATTGGCAGCAATTTTAATAAACAGGTAAATGTGAACAAAAAAATGTACCTTTATTCAATAAGCAAATCACTGGGGAAGAACAGGATGACGCGCTCACTGCTGCAGCTCTGATTGGATGCAGCTCGGAGCACGGCGTGCGTTTCACGGGGCGGGGGGGACGGTGCATACAGAGGGTACCATAATGTGGCGTGTGGCGAAGGGGATCACCTTCACTACAGTAGCAATCTCAATAGGGCTTATTTTCCAGGGAAGCCTTATTTTAGAGGAATCTTACACAGTAAGGGGAGGGCTTATTTTCGGGATAGGTCTTATTATCGGGGAAACACGGTACTGCCTGTAGGATATTGTTACACTTAATGAAGTATGCTATTTTTTCTTCGCATCAAGAATGATAGAAACAAATCTCATGCGAAGCTCCTCTCCCTCCCCTCTTTCCCTCTAAAATGATTCTTTTTGTGTTTCTTCTCTATAGCATCCTATGCTTAACTGGTTGTTATTCCCTCCTTGTACCAGAACCAATGAGGGAAAAGCTCATATGCTTCCCAACACCCTCCCTTTTTTTCCTCTGCTATACAGTTTTTATGCCTCTATGAGTGGCACAATTTACCCTTTTCCACTTCACCCAGTCCCTTTGTAAGCCCTTAACAAGATTTTTTTTAAATCATCATTTTGTGTATTTTATAGTCATACCCTCTACTTGTCTATAACCAGTTTGCTCTTATCAAATAGCAGGGTGTGTGTGTGTGTGTGTGTTCTCCTTGTTTACCTTTCTAAGTCACTGTTGCATCTCGTAATTGGAGGTTGAATTTTCCATTGAGTTCTGGCTTTTTTATCAAGAAGGTCTGGAACTCTGTTATATCATTGAATGGCCATCTCTTTGCCTGGAAGAATATGCTCAGTCTCGCTGGGTATGTGATCCTTGGTTGTAATCCGAGCTCTTTTGCCTTCCTGAAAATTGTATTCCACTGCCTCCAATCTTTCAGTGTAGAGACTGACAAATCCAGTGCAATCTTCACTGTGGACCCTCAATATTTGAATTGTTTCTTTCTGACCGCTTGAAGTATTTTCTCTTTTATCTGGTAGTTCTGGAGTTTGGCCACAACATTTCGAGGATTTTTCAGTTTGGGATCTCTTACAGCAGGTGTCCGGTGGATTCTCTCGATTTCTATTTTCCCCTCAGGTTCTAGTATCTCAGGGCAGTTTTCCTTAACGAGCTCTTGGAGAATGTTGTCCAGGCTCTTTTTTTCATCATAATTTTCTAGTAGGCCTATGATTCTCAGATTCTCTCTCCTGGATCTGTTTTCCAGGTCAGTTATTTTTTCTTTGAGGTATTTTACCTCTTTTTCTAATTTTTCATTTTTGTTGTTTTGCTTGGCTAATTCTTGGTTCCTCATAGAGTTATTTGTTTCCATTTGTTTAATTCTGGTTTTTAGCAAATCATTTTCCTTGGTTAATTTTTGAAGCTCCTTTTCCATATCATACACTTTTCTTTTTAGAGAGATGTTTTCCTCATTATAATGTTTTTCTAATTCTGCTATTTTCGTTTTGAGAGAATTATTCATTTTGTCTTCTATCTCTCTCATTTTGTTTTCAAAGTTCCTTTTGATCTCATCTAGGAGAGCCTTCTGTGCTTGGGATCTATTCCCTGTGGATGTTTTAGCTGTGGGTGTGGAGTCCCCATTGTCTCCCTCTGAGGTTGGTTCCTCCCTCTGAGGATAGTAGGACTCCAGAGTCTTTGTCTTTGTAGTCTGCTTTCTACCCATTTTGAGGCAGGGTCCTAACCACGCCCCTCCTCTAGGATCCCAAGCCTTTACTGTAGGGGGTTTTGCCCTGGGCAATAGTTACTATATTTTCAGGCTCAGAGGGGGGGGTTTAGAGATAGGCCTGGTAGTGGACCTTGTGGTTGGTGGGAAGACTTGCCCTCCGAGTTGATCAGGCCCCTTCCAGGCCTGCTTCTGCCAGCCGCGCCACGCCTTCCCGGCCTGCGTCTGCCGCGCCGTGCCGCCGTCGCGCCTTCCCGGCCGTTTTGTGATTTTTTAATGTAGTAGTTTCTAATAGTGGAGCATTGGAGCTTTTTCAACAATAGAAGACTGTGATATTCTCCTGTCTGTTTTCTGATCCTGGACCTCAGTCTCAGGCTTGCCTCTTCAGTCCTCCCTTCTGTTTTTCAAATCTTCAATCCCTTTCTTGATCCACTGGCTCCTTCTCTAGCACATACAAACTTGTCCAATTGTCACCATCTTCAAGAAAACCCTGACTTGACTTTTCCACCCCTTCACACTCTTGCCTTATACCTGTCTTTCATGTTCACATTCCTATAGAAAGCTCTCTTCTCTCCACTTCCTTCCACTCTATCCACTTCCCAACTCCCTTGTGGTCTAAACTCTAACTTCAGAATTGGATTGTAGCTTCTTTCTCCACAAAGTGACCTATGAGCTCTTAATTGTTGAAATCCAATGGCCTTTTCTGACACAGAGTGAGTCTGCACTAGATTGCATTCTCAGCCCTGGCCATGTAACCTTGAGCAAGTTACTTAACCCCAATTGCTTTAAAAAAAAAAAATAACCCTGTTCAATGACCATCTGATAATAATCAAGCAAGGAAAATACAAAAGATATATGTTCACCAAAGCTTTTAGCCATTGTGATAGAGGAGACCTAAAGAATAGATCAGATTGAAGAGAAATTCCCTATAGATGGCAAGGTCTTTCAAATGTTCACATTTACTCATATTGTATCAAGATTAAAAACATTACAGAGTCTTTCTGGAAGAGATCTATAAGGTCTCAAAGGAATTTTGTCAGTACCATTGCCTTTGTTCTAACATAGAAAAAAATCCAAGTGATACGGAATGTCTATTGCCTAGATTTCAAAAAGTATTTAGATATATACACTTTATAAAGCTTGTACAACATTATGTATATCTGGGACAAACAGTAAGGATAGATGAGTTGAATCCAAAGTTGGATGGAAGAAGGAAAATGGGACAGAATGCTTCCAGGAGACTGCAAAATTCTTTTACCAACCCCCAACCTTCCCATGAAACAAAAGGCCCATCTTTTCAATACTAAAATTATGCCAACATTTCTATATGATGATATCATTGCTTTCAAAAAAATTATCACATAAAGGAGAATGGAGAAAGACATGGAGAATGCTGGGTGGTATTATCCTTTTTTTTTTTTGAAATGGACCAAAATGACATCAGCATGTTAGAATCAAGTTACAATGCACCCGACTATGGCTGATCAGGCCAATATGAATCTGGAATGCTCTACCACAAGTCATGCACAAACAATCCATGTGAACATTTAGGATGGATTCTCTAAATCTGCACATCTTGCATTTCTTTTGAACTACTTCAATTCCGTTTTACTCATATAGCACAGCACCTTCACTGATGTGGGCACGCCATGCTAGGCAGTTTTGTGCCAGTATCTACCATGTCACTCATGGGAGAATGTAAGCAGACTGTAACATAAATCCAATAAGGAACCTAAAAGATAAGGAGTCAAGAAAGCGATCAAGGAATTGTATGATACGAAGAAAAGGTGGACTACACACAACAGCAAAATCTGAGGATGATACTGGTGGCAAACAGAGTAGTCAATGAGTGCCCTATCATATCAAGGAAAAGCAAGAAAGGTCAACAGTACTTTGTTAGACCCCCACAGTAACCTTTCAGGAGAATACAGAGAAAAATTACACAGGATGGGTAGGCATGGATGGGTTTAGATATGTATCACTAAAGGAAATTCCTGAATTAACAAAACAGAGCTCTATGTGAGGCTAGGTGGCGCAGTGAATAGAACACCAGCCCTGGAATCAGGAGGACCTGGGTTCGGATCTGACCGAAGACACTTAACACATGTGACCTTGGGCAAGTCACTTAACCCCTACTGCCCTCCAAAAAGCAAAAACAAACAGAGCTTCATTCAAATAGAGTAATTTGGTAATTAAATTCTGCCAAGCATTTTTAAGTGGTAGACTTAACATAATTTACAAATTGGCAAAGTAGGTTTAATCCAGGTTGTGATGCAGTTTTAAATGCCAAAGAAGTTTATATTGGATTCTAGAAATACTGACTTTGAGTAGGAGAGTAAAACTGCACTTTAAGAAGCTCACCTTGGCTATAGAAGACAGATTGGGGAGGAGTTAAACCTAAGAAAGAGAAACCAATTAGGAGACTATTGTTTCTGTTCGTCAAAGTATTTTAAGTCTCAATTGGAATATTATGCTGGTACCCAAGAAATATCACAAGAGTTGTAGGAAGACCTCCAACATGATGAGTAGATTTTCTATAAGGAATTTAAGGCAGTATAAGAAATGGAAAATATGAAAAAGGCTTTGGTAGGGATGTGATATGTAGCACTGAAGGCATTGTGAGACCCTGTTAAATATAAGGAAAGGTTTTATAGTAATTAGCTTTATAAGCTAAAAAAGCTTCAAAGCAATAAGTTCAAAAATAGTTTAGGCTGTCTCATGAAAATAGTGAGTTACCCATTACTAGAAATATTCAAGTAGACCTTAGATCACCATTTTTCAAGGAGATGGTAGATGTGATTCCTACATGTGATAGGAAGTTGGAACATGTGAGCTACAAAGTTCCTTTTGACTATAATTCTGTTAATATTTTTCAGTTTCAGTACTATTCCATATGTAAACCTTATACTTTCTCAGTATTCAAAGTGGGTAGGAACAAAACAAGCAATAAAATAATCATAGAGGATTCTCCACTATAGGAATACCTATAATGAAGGTTCAGAGCTCTTGGAAACGCACATATTTGAGAGAAGAGGCTCTTAACTCTAAATAGAATTAAGAATGATGTTTTGAAGCAAATCCTCTTTCAATATTTTTAAGGTCTAAAACAGCATAGCAATATTTATTCAGTACAAACTGAATTATCTTCCTACCCCAAACCCTCTCCTCTTCCTACCTCCCATAATAAGGTCTAAAGTCCCAGTCACTAGGATTCACAATCTACTTGCCATCCTCAACTCTTTACTCTCCCCCAGTATACCCAAGGTCTATTGTGATTCTACCTTCATACCATCTCCACATGTACCCCCTTCCCTCCTGTTACACTGTTACCACCATAGTGCAGGTCCTCATCACTTCCTGCCGGGACTATTGCAAAGGCCTATTGGTTAGTTTCCCTGCCATAAGTGTCTCCCCATACCAGTCATTCTCCACTCGGCTATCAAGGGCATTTCCCTAAAGCACAGGTCTCACCATGTCATTTCCCTACTCAATTAACTCCAGTGCCTCTTTATTGCCTCCAGGGCCAAATATGAAATCCTGTTTGGTATTCAAAGCCCTTCATGATCGACTCCCCTAACTCCCACATTTCTAGTCTTCCAACATCTTATACCCTCGCACTCACAACTTCTGCGATCCAGTGACACTGGCTTCCTTGCTGTCCTGACCCTGGGCATTTTCACTGGCTGACCCTCATGGTTTGGAATTCTCTCCCTCATCTCAATCTTTTGCTTTTCCTGGATTCCTTCAAGTCCAGGAAGCTTTTCCCAATCCCAATGAATTCCTCCAATTTACCCTGTTTGTACAGTTGTTTGTAAGCCGTCTCCCCCATCCGACTATGCGTTCCTTGAGAGCAGGGAGTGTCTTTTGCCTTTCTTTGTGTTCATAGCACCTGGGACTGAATGTCAGGAGTCCAATAAATGTTTATTAAGTGACTGAGTGATTGACAATAAACCAGATAAGCTTGCTGTAGCAAATGACTGTGTGCTGGGGTCAGTTTCTACCAAAGACACACACACACACACACACACACACACACACACACCTGGCGATACTCTGTGTGTCAAGAACAAGATTAATTAAATTCATCACGAGAGCACTGGCCAGCTAGCAATTTTTTCAGGTATACTAACACATGATTGGCTACCAAGAAAAAGAGGGCTTATAACCAGTTCCTAAAGAGGATATTCCATTAAGATATTATAGAATTCTACTCCTAAACATTTTATAATCTCCAAAGTTATGAATAATATTGCCCTTTCCTAGATATTTTCCCTGGCTTTGGAACCCAAAACCATACCTGGTTCAGAGAAAGAATGTGGTAGTATACTAGCTTTCTGTAAGTTTAGAAACATTCTACATAATATAGATTACCTGTTCTTTGATAGCCTGGAAAAATTCACTTGCGAATATATCTGATTCTAATGCCTATCTTGAAATTCACTGATAATCTATCTGATTTGTCCTTCTAAGACTGATTTATATAGGTTTTCTATTTCCTATTTGTCAATTTGGATGTTTTACATTACTGAAGATGTTCATCAATTTCAGAAAGGCAGAAAAGCCCAAAGTTCAAAACTAGTTCCAAAATACTATGGTTATGACCTTGAACAATTAGTCACTTAAGCAGTCTAACACTTCGTTTCTGTGAAATGGAGATAACAATACTTGTAATGCCTACCTCACAGACTTACAAGGAAAGCACCTGGAAAACCTTAGGGCACTACAGAAATGAGTTGACATTTTTATTCTTTTAAATTCTCGACTTTATCATGAAGCTATATATAGTAATAATTAACCCAACACTTCCCTTAATTTCATTTATTTTTATTGTGATTTCTCCTTCTGTTTCTAATATTGATATTTTAGCATAATTTCTCCTTTTTGAAAATTTGCTACTCATTTACTAATCTTATTAGTCTTTTCTAAAAAGGTGCTTTTCGATTTAATCAACTCAGTTTGCCTTTCTTCTTTCAAAAGACCCAGGCTATGATAATTTACTTTTTTCTGCATTACCCTGATGTATTATGTTGTTTATTTTCCACATTTATTAAACATTTGATTTAATGAACTAATTAACTTTTTCTCATGTTAATGTAAGCACACAGCATAATATATTGGCCTTTTAATATAGCTTTGGTTACATACCATAGACTTGACATCTATTAACTGTACTGTATCAATCTTTAAGTTAATGTGCAAAATTTTTTATCTTCATTTTGAACCTATACAATGTTCAATAATAATTTTAGTTTCCATGTTAGATAATAGCATCACAGATCTAAAATTGGAAACCATCTCTGAGGGCACCTAGTCTAATCTCAATAGTGAACCTATACTTTTTCATAATATTATCATTGTTTCTTTCCATTTTTATTGTATAACAATTTGCAACTATATTTCAGAGGGATAGCATAGAACAGTAGAAACAGAGCCAAGGAAGGCCTTAGATTTGAATCCTGTCTCTAATCATTAAAAAATATATGACCGTGGGTATACTACTTAAGCCTTTGCACGTCTAAGTTTTCTCTTCTACAAAAAGAATATTTTAAAAATTATAGAATATGTTTCATAAGCATCAAATGAGATAATGTATATTAAGTGCTTTGAAACCTTAAATCATTACATTATTTATAATAACAGCTAGCATTTACATTTTACTTCAAGGTTTGCAAAGAACTTTCCATGTTATCTCATTTGATATTCACAATAGTCTTTTTATAGTTTATAGTTCATAGATGAGGAAACTGAGGCTAAAACAAGTCAAGTGACTTGTCCATGGTCACATAGCTAGTAGTAACTCCCTCATTTTAAAGATAAAGAAAATGAGGAGCAAAAAGCTAAAGCTTGCCCAAGGTCACAAAGGTAAATAGCAGAGTCAGAATTAAAATTGCAGTCTTTTTGCTTAAACTCTGATGCCTCTGTCTCTACATCAAGATATCTCCAATGAATCTTACATTCAGGTCTTCACCTTTTTAATCTTATGATCATATTTTGAATGTGACTTACCTTATTCACAGCGTACGGGACTTCAAGATCTACCATTAATTTCTCATTTTCTATTACTTCTTAAAAGAAAGAAAATTTTCCTTTTAAAAGTCATTCTATCATGTTCTACCTGCTAATGATGTGATACAAATAAGGTAATGAACAGTCTGGAGAATTGCAGAGGAATACTCAAAAAGTAAAGTGACCTAGTGCTTAACCTTTTTTGTGTGTGTAAAGGGCCTCTTTGGCAAGTTAACAAGTCTAATATCTTTAAATGCATAAAATGAAATACATAGGACTACAAGAGAAACTAATTGTATTGAAATACAATTATGATTTAAAAAAAAAAAAAGTTTACAGACCCTGGGTGTTAAGGACCTCTGATCTAGAGGAAGGTCTCTAGCACTTTGAGTGGATACTCTATGACTCTGTGAAGGATCTAAAGAAGAAAAAGGGAAATAAACAAAGAAGACAACATAAATGGGATAAATATGTACCAATGAATGGGCAATCATATCAATGATATCACATATCCATTGAAAGATAAAGATCAGATAATAGTATAATAGATTTAGAACTGGAAGCCACCAGAGAGGGCCAGAAGTCCAAACCCTTCATTTTACAGATGAATAAACTGAGGCACAAAGAGGTTAACTGACTTGCCCAGTTAGGCAAAGAATAAATGTCTGAAATATGACCTGAACTCAGATCAAGATATTGATAGCTAGGTGCAGCAGAGAGCCAGGCCTAGAATCAAGTCTCATCTTCCAAAGTTCAAATCTGACCTCAAACAGCTACTGGATGTATGATCCTGGACAAGCCACTTAACCATGTTTGCTCATGCTTCCTCATCTGTAAAATGAACTGTAAAGGAAATGGCAAACTACTCTAGTATCTTTGCCAAGAAAACTCCAAATGGAATCACAAAGAAATGGATGCAACTGAAAACAACTCAACAATATTGTACAAGATGGTGAAATGTTATTTGTATGTGCGTTTATGTATGTTTAAAAATAAATGAATTCACTGCTTTTCCAAAAACAAATACTTAATTCCTAAGTCAAACTAAATAAAAGAACATTGAACAAAATTCCTATGTTTATGCTATTAATTATATCTTTTAAACCTCACCCAATATTTGTCAAAGATAAAGCATTTTTGCCCAGAGACCACCTCACCGAATTCATCAACAATTCTGCCTTTTTTTCCCTCTGCCTCACAGCTTTTTCAGTTATACATTTCTATTTCTTTTAGTTCTTGCTGTATTTGACTTTTTTTTTCCAAACCCAACTATGTCATTAAGTAATTGGATCAAATGTGATACTGTGGCAATTTTATCACCCAGTAAAGCTCTTCTATTATACCAGAAAGTTTTCAGGCACAACTAAAAAAGTACTTAATGTTCTAAGCATTTGATCTACAGACTTTTTTTATATTTCTCTGAAATGTGGATATTTTTTTATCCACAAAATGGTGATTTTTTCTTTTTAAAGCAATCGGGCTTAAGTTGCTCAAGGTTACACGGCCAGGTGTTTCTGGGTGGGTAATAAGTGTCTGAGGCGAGATTTGATCCACAGGTCATCCCACACTGGAGCCGGTGCTCTTACTCGCTGTGCTACCTGGCCGCCCCAAAAATGGTGATTTTTAAATGCTTGTCTAACTGTTTAGTTATTTATTCAAGCTGAAATTTCTTGGGAAAGATTTTTTTAATTTAATATATGACATGCCCTAGTTTATCCAATCTTAAGGCTACAAGGCTGAAAGCTGGAACTTTAAAAATTACCTAATCCAATACCTTAATTTTGAAATTGGGGGAATTTAGGCCTTATAAGATTAGGTGATTTCCCTAAGCCCACAAAAACAGTGACAAGTTAGCAGTCATTTCTGCTTTTTGTAGAAAAACCTTAACATGCATTCTATACGTGTTATCTTCCTTCCTTCCTTCTTTGTAACTGTTTCAAATTTTGACAAGGCTGTGCCCAGCTGAGTTGAATTCTCAACTTTTCCTTGTTAGAAATAATAAAACTTCATCTCCTTAAAAAATGTTATATTTCATAGTTCCTGAAAAGTTTTCTACACAATTCTGAATTTTTTTCCATTTCCACTGAATCTTCTGTCATTCTGTCTTCTACTATATTTCACCTATGTTTAGTTACTTGTATAAAAATTTTCAGATTCTCTATACCACTTCTGATTCTGCTGAGTTTCATCATCTCCTGTATTGTGTATATGTTGCACATAATGCAATACTCTTGTATTATGAGCTCATTACCAGCATATTAGTGTAGTAGAGGGCTAGGAAGATTTTAACTCAAATACTGCCTCAGACACTTACTAGCTATGTGACCCCAAGCAAGTCACTAACTGTAAAATAGGGATAATAATAGCAACTACCACTCAGAGCTGTTGTGAAGAACAAAGAAGATATTTGTAAAGTGCTTAGCACAGTGCCTATAATATATTAAGTGCTACATAAATTCTAGCTATTATTACTATTATAATTATTATTGTATATAAACCTCTTTTTTCTTTTCTTCTTTATATATAGAAATGTTCACATTTGTTGATGGGAAGTTCACACAAAAAAATAAGATAAAATACAAACATATACATACATAAAGTACTTAATTTCCGAAATACTTAATTGTCCCATTTTCTGTTAATGAGGCCTTCCTTGTAAGATAATCAATAAACAATAATCAAAAAAATTTTTTAAGTACTTTCCATGTTTAAAGCAAAAGAGGAAATGGAAAGGTGACATAGTGGATAGAGTACTGAACCTGAAGTCATAAAGACCTATATTTGAGTCCTGCCTCAGATATCTGTATGTGCTTCTTTGAGCAAGTCAATTAAACTCCCTGTGCCTCAGTTTCTTCATCTGTAAAATAAAGGATTTCAACTCAAAGCTCTTTCTCAAAGGTCCCTTCTAGCTATCAATCCTATGAATATAGTTCAAAGTTTCTTTGGCCATTCCTGTGTATAGGTTATACAATCTTTACTCATTTGTCTCAAGCTTATATATACATTTGACACCAATCATTAATGACAACAGAGATTAAATAGCTATTTAATCACTTAAATAACTTTGGTAAGATTCAGATGCAGCAAAAATTACAAGAGTGAACAATAATTCAAAATATAAATTGAAGAAATTAAAACAGGTGTATCTCTCAATCTGTCTAGTAACTTGTTTTCTAAACACAGGAATACTAAAAACAATCCATGGCCTAAAATATTTTCATGTTCTGAAACAGCTTTATGAGATTTGGTAATAATAAAGGAAAATATGAATACACAACACATCTAGTAACTACTGTATATAATATAGAAACTAAATTGCTATTCTCTTCCCAGCACCATATCATGAAACTATAATCAAATGTAGGAAGACTCTCTCTCCCATCCAAAAATAATAATAATAATTAATGATGATGATGATGATGATAATTAGAATTGTTAGGCTTAACAAAAATTACAGAATTTTTTAAAAAAACCCTATGTGTCAAATCTATTATTAAAATACTACTTCAATCACTCTTATAATACCTAAAAGTTGACACGTTTAAACAATTAATCCCATAATTTCCAGGTTTTGTGAAGCATGCAACAAACAAATGTAGTATCACACATATAACATTGTCACCTAGTGAAAAAGATTGTCAAATACTGGAGATGATGTGACTGAGATTCAGTATATTAGATTTCTGTTTTTGGACTAAATTTACCAAGCAAGACAACAGCATTTCTTTTTCATGTCTTCCTTAAAATCCCCTATAGCAGTTCACCCAACACACTAGGAGCCTTTCTACAGCTCTGGGTAAATAGTAATGGGATAGGCAGGTTGTCCATTGTGTGTCCCTTACTTTCCCAACAAAATTGTCACAATACCTCTCTGAAGATACACTGCTTCTCCTGCACAATTTTTCTTTGGTTATATTATAGCAACATAAACTGATAAATATGAATCATAAAGGGAAATACAGAAAGACTTTCTGGCAAATGAGGTAAGGCAGAACCCAAACTGTATATACACTGATTGTAACTACTTTGGTGGAAAGACTGGAACACTAATGCATTATTGGTGGAACAGTAAATTGGTTCAACCATTCTAGAAAATAATCTGAAATTATGTGTACAAAGTGATTAAATACCCATATCCTTTGACCCAGAGATTCCAACACCAGGCATATATCCCAAGGAAATCAAAGACAAAATGAAAACCTATATATACCAAAGAATTTATAGCAGCACTTTTTATGGTAGCAAAGATCTGGAAACAAAGTGATGCCCTCCCACTAGGGGGTTACACAAACTGTGGCAAATGAATACAATGGGATATTATGGTAACCCAAAATAACCAAATAAAAGTCAGTCATTGGTTTTGTTTTCCTAAGTTCTGTCAAAAATATCAGTACATTTCAAGAGGAAATAGACAACTATGTGAAAATTTTAGAGTTCAAAAAATATAACTTCTCTCTTCTACACACACACACACACACACTAAAAAAAAAGGAAAGGTCTATTTCTGAACCAAGTATTCCTATTAGGATCCTTTGCTTCTCACACTGGAAACACTAGGCAATAAAAAAATCTTCATGCTCCATAAAAGAGACTCTCATTACTCTGTGGTAGATTCTTTAGCTGTCTGGGATACAATATAGGAAAATGTCAATTCCCTCAAGTAAACAAAACAAACACTTTAATGTCAGGGTCTTTAGGAGAGATCAATGTTTTTAAAAAGACATTTCATTAATTCATCCACAATAGTCAATGCGCCATTAAATTTGCCATGGGTTTCAATATTTCATTATTTTTTTATATCTCCCTTTTAATCCTTATCAAGTCATTTGAAACATACGCAATAATATTTGTCTGGAATTTCAGAGGTACAATGGGTGGGGTACCATTAAGATTTCTACTACTCTTTAACAAAGCAACCTGAATTAGAGATGGCACTCTGCTACCATCTAGTGAACTCTTGTAGTAATGTCAGATATATACAATTACTATTTCAGTTCACTATCAATGAACACTATTTTCTTTGATGAATATTCAGTACATTCATTTAATGAATTATGTAATTCAATTCACATTCAACAAATATTTGTTGAGCACCTATGTGCAAGTGCTGTGCTAGGAGAGGGAATTCAAAAAGTTGCCAGATGGAAGATCTCATACAGAAAAATTAGCAGGATAGTATGATTTCCTTAGAAAATTTTTTCAAACAAATTTTCTCAAACTGCCATTTTTCATCTTAAAATGAAATGTGATAATTTAATCATTCATACTTTCACATCATCACTAAATGCCCATATTTACTACAAAAATATTAATTTTTAGACAGCAAATCTAAGAAAAAAAATCTAAGAATCTTAATCCTAAATCTAATAGAAAAAAACAATCACAACTTCTAGTAAAAGTAAACAGGAAATGCCCCAAAAGTAAGGTATAGATATACATTTTAAGGCATATCACTTAACTCAATCTAATTTGTTCAATTAAAAGCTTTCAGAATACCTAAAACTTTACTATTCACAGCACAAACAGGATAAATGGTTTTTTAATACTTATAAACAACAATATGAATTAAAAAGTTCTACACATAAGAATGTTTTGTATTATTTTAATGGGTTTTTTAAAAGTAATTGGTTATCTTCACAATAGGATTATCTTCTGCCTTTATCAGCTCTGCAAGCATATAACATAGCATACACTCATTTACGCTGACATGAAAACAATAGATGATCAGATTTCTTTAATGAGTATACAAGTACAGAAATTAAAATTACAAAATCTGTATAATCTACATTTATAAAAAAGCCTCCAAACAGTAACGTCAGTGTTACATGGAAAATCATTTTCTTCCCTACTCATATTCATCTGTGTCTAGGATGAAAAATGGTAGCCATTAAGATGATTTGCATTAATGACACAAACCAAAAAAATTAGAAAAAAATTCTAAATTTTAAAGAAATTCAGTCTATGAGAAGAAAGCATTCCATATCTAGGGAAATACTGTAGAGATTTATTTCATTTTATACTTGCCCTTGATATAGAAAATTATTTTATGCATAATTTTATATTAATCTATGTAAAACCAGATGCAACACCATACTCTAGAGAAGCAGCTTTGATTATTCTTTAGGATAATCATTAACACAATATGCAAAAAGTAGAGCTTTTTTAGCAACTTTTACAACAGTTTTTAGCAAGTTTGGAAGTGGAGCACATGGACAAGTTTGCATCACAAAAACAAGTTCACAAGAGATTTTTAACAAGAGTATTTTGATGGCCTTTTTTATTTTATTTCAACTAATATATTGGTCCTTGGCCAGAAGTTCCTCAACTCACCATACAGGAGAGATTCAATGTTAAGTATCACAGTAAGAAATATACCACTTATTCAATCTATTAAATTTCAAAGAAACTTTCAACATAACTTTACAAATAACTTCACTGAATTAGTTTCAAATTGAGTAATATCCATACAGATTATGAAAACCTTAAACAATACTATAATTTCAAATCTATTTTTACCAAGATTCATCAGAAATGTTGAATTTTACAATTTCTCCTTTCTGACTTCTTCCTTCTCCCCTTTTCCCATGAACAAGAAATAGTCCCAGTACCCCCTGTCTTAAACCATGGTCAGGGTACATACACATAAGTTATGGAGACACAGTATAAGAATCATAAAAAAAGGCCACATCAGTCTAACTTGCACATTCACCATTTCAGCTACAAAGAGAACCCTGATAAAAAATACTAATAGGAAATAAATTTCAAACTTTGTGATGTTTCAAATGATAACTGCAACTGTAAGACATTTCCTCCATAAGGATTCTTTATCCATGACTCATTATATTAGAATAAATATCTTGCCTATCTCTAATGGTTAATAAAATCTTCTGCTGATGAATTTGGGATAATAAGCAACATATTCTACTTGTTCTCTGCTTACTTGACAAATAAAGCAATCAGTACTCAGGTTTGAATTAAGATGTGCGGGAAACTAACCATTCATTGCAAGACTAGACATATTATTCGTTATTATACAGGATCAGGTAGAATCAGCAGGTCCCGAATATGGCCCCCCCATCATTGATTTGGCAGCCCGATTCAGCATAGTTGTACCCAGGACTCAGTCTTCTACATCCTGAGTTAGCAGCATACTCCACAGAGAACAGCATGCAGTGTACTACCTTCCAGGGATTCAACCTCCTTCACTTAAAAGTCCTACCGGGGCAAGCAGTGTCCACAAGGGCAGTGATTGGCATTAGGTTAATGTCCAGCACATGCAACAATCCCTAGGATGATGAGGAGAGCTGGTCTCCTTCCCCCACTTTGTTCTGGGCAGCCAGGTGGGTATGTAAATCAACAAATTTTGCTACTACTAATTAACAGTATGTAAGCTCTAGCAAGAAACAGAAGCAATGAATATAACATCATTCATTACCCTAAACAGGAGTGTAAAGAACAATTTAAAACCAGGCATGAGGACCCAAAAAAATCTACCCCAACCTAGTTATGTGACTTAGTCCTCCTAAAGAGGATCTTGTAAAGAGAAAGCAGAAAAGGCAGGAGCTAAGGGGAAGAGCCTCACAAGTTTCTAAGAAACAGAAATCTAAGTATAAGAGCAGACCTTACGACATGAAATATATGTCTACAATATAGAAGATACAGACTCTGTAGAAGTTCTACATCTTGCAAGACGATTTGAAAGTCAAGCATATACCTAACTTCCAAATGATCAAATATTTTCATTACCATTTCAAATCCTACCCCTCCCCACACACACAATGAAGTTCTCCTCAGATGCCCCCATCATAGCACACAGGTGAGTCTGTGTTAGAAAGACTACATCAAGGAAGCACAAACTTGGTACATCCTACCAAGTTTGAAAAAATTCTGGTACAGGTCTTGTGACAGATCATATGACATGTGACAATGTCTACAGTTCACAGAAAGACTAATCACTAATGACTGTTGGTTGATGAATTTTATAGTTACAGCAATTCTCAAAGATGATTCATTAAGTTATAGTGAAATATTTGAGTAAGTGGAAGAGGGAGGAATAACGTCAACCTCAACTTACAAGGGAGCTAAATAAAGATGTGACTATTAGCATTACTAGTGCTTTGTCCTCTTTATAAAAGAACATCCTACATAGTCATTTTAACTAAATTCTCATATTGCTTTTAAAATAAGAATAGTGTAGATATTTAGCACTTTAAGGCTTGGAAATAGTTTACAAACATTTACCTCAATGAATCCTTATAACAATCCTATGGGATAGGTAGTACTAGTACTGTCATTTTACAGACCAGAAAACTTAGGCTTAGAGCTAATTGTCTTGCCCATTGTTTTACAGCTCATAAGCTTCTGATGCAATATTAGAACCCAGATCTCCTAACTCCATGACCTCTCCTAAATTCTACTAATGCATTTAAATTAGCATTCTTATTTCAATACTGGATTTTATCAGTATGAATATACTCTGATTTAATAGATGGTCCTATAGAGTTGCTGCACCTGAAAAATTCATCACCCTGATGGCAACCTGGCAATCAAGTAATCGATCAGCAATTATTATGCACCTATTTTGTGTCAGTGGCTGTACCAGGCACTAAAGATCATCATTAAAACAATAGTCTGCTTATTGAAAGTTGGTTAGGATATGTTTTTAGAAACACATCTGTTTCATAAAGTAAAGCATATGATTTTTCAGGGGTGAAGGGTAGTAAATGAGCACATGCTGTCTCAATTAGGCAGGTAGGCGGCACTGTGAATAGATCACTTGACCTGGTATCAGGAAGACTTGAGCTCAAATTCCATTTCAGATACTTTCTAGCTGTGTGACTGGCCAAGTCACTTAAACTCTGCCTGCTTCATTCTGTAAAATGAGGGTAGTAATAAAAGCATCTATCTCCCAGGGGCATGAGGATAAAACAAGGCAATATTTGAAAAGGACTCACAAAAGCACTAAAAATGCTATAAAAAATGCTAGCCACGTTGTTGTTGTTGTTGTTGCTGTTGCTGTTGTTCAGCATTTATTCAACACACTATATATAAGCTACTATGGGGCATATAAAATATAAGACATGGTCTTGCCTTTAAAACACTCCAAGTAATTTGCCAGGTTTCATAAGGATGTTTAATACTATAGGCTCTTATTTTCAAATTGAGAAAACCATTATTTATTTACCTCAAATAGGCAATTCTCACTTAGAGTTTGTTGTCATAAACTGCTTGAGCAAATCTTTAGTTGAAAAGTTCTGAATTATAAAATCCATGGGTTTTTTGCATTTAATTTTAACAGTTGTTGCCAAGCCCCTGGTACTCTGGAAGTTTTTATGGAAATGATGCTAGATGTGTAGTGTAAATCTGAAAGGCAAATTGAAATTTTTTGCATTATGAAAAATAATGCCCTGTGGCTTTGTTATAAAAGAGGGAGAAATGTATGTTCAAAGTAACAGAAAAAGATATATGTACTTTAACAAATGCACTCAGTGACCTGTGAAAGGTTATGCTGTAGACACACAATTGCTATATGAATAAAATAATTTTTATAATAAGTTCAGGCAGCTTCTATATTTGCTGTCCTACAGTTTTGGTACTGAGCAGTGCAATCAGCCCAGGTGGTTAGTGGCTTGCCTGGATCCCTTGATATGTATCTCATTAATAACGTTTGTAGCAGATGTTTATTCTAATGAGTGTTGCTGAATGTTCAGACAGGGATAGTGTGGATAAGGTAACAAGACACCAGACTAGAAAAAATCTCACCTACTGAGAGGAATATTAAAGAGGTTTTAAATGTCTCCAAAATAATTCTCAGTGAAGTACAAACAAAAAGCAAACTAGGAACACTATCAACACAATGAATAACTAAAATTTGTGAGCAATTAAGACAATGTGCACTACACAACTTTAGGTAGGATCTGTTCAGGTGGGTATTTTTTTTTCAGTCCTACATGAATAAATGAAACCAAATACAAATTGTCATTCAGTTTTAATGAGTAAAAATACAATTTGCAAAGCAAATATTACCTCAAATTATAACAAAATACTCTGGACTTGATTGACACCTATGTATTGAACAAGATAATTTATACTCCAGTCTCTTAATATTTATTGTGCAAAAACATTACATACTATATGAAAAAATAAAATTTTAGAGTTGGAAAAACCTTCAAAAATCCCCAGTCCAACCTTCTCATTTACAGATAAGGAAGCTGAAGTCCAGTGAAGTTTGGTGATTTGACTAAGGTCACAAAGTAGGTGGAGATAGAGCAAGAACCAGAAATGCTTCCTGTCATTTTAGTGTCCTTTCTTCAACATTATGTTACTTATCTCAGAGGAAACGTGTTGTACTAAATAGAGCCGTAAAGAAGACCTGGGTTTAGGTCATGACTCCGACACATACTAGCAAGTGTGATCCTAGTAAAATCTTTAAACATTTCCATGCCTTACACTTTGTGTAGGAAGATATTTGAAATTAGACATAAGATCTTGAACTACATCCTTTACAGAGATCCTAAAAAATCCTCTTGTCTCACATCATCTCCCTAGGAATAACAATTAGTAGCCCCTTAAAAGAAAATGTAGGCTAGATCGCATTATTCAAAGAAGTCAAAGTTTTACTATTCCCATTTATAAAAGGTTCTGCTCTCTGATTTCCATACTCTCAGTAGGACTTTCACATGAAAGTGAACTTCAGGTAGAACTGCAGTATACTGACTGTCAGGTACAACTGTAATATACTGACTTTAAGTTTAAAAAAATTTTTTTGGTCTATAGACTCAACCAGCTATTCAGAACAGCAGAATAAATTTCAGAATCATAAGAGAATACAGCAACTATCTATTCCAACGTATATGTGGAAAAAAAATCCCCTTTATAATATACTCGACAAGTAGTCATTCATCTTTTTCCTGAAGACCTCCAGAGAGACACTACTGCCCTTATAAGCCACCTATTTCCACCTTGGAAAAAGTTTTGTTAAAATTTGTTTTTCTTTTTATCACACCTAAATTTACCCTTTTGCAACTTAACTACTCCTGGGTATGCACTCTGGGACCAGGCAGAAAAAGACTAATCCCTCTTTCATGTGACAGTCTTTCAAATATTTGATAACAGGGGCAGCTAGGTGGTGCAGTGAATACAGCACCGGCCCTGGAGTCAGGAGGACCTGAGTTCAAATCCATCCTCAGACACTTAACACTTAACTAGCCATGTGACCTTGGGCAACTGCCCAACTGCCCTCCAAAAAGCAAATATTTGAAGACAGCGATCATATCTTAATTTATCTGAATTATAAATGTTTTCATTTATTGTCATTAAAAAGATGCATATATATAATATGTATATAACTATATAACAGATATACATATATATGAAACAAAACCAAAGTATAATACTGATTTCTCTAATATGCCTGGATGCAGACTCTATCAGTAATACTACTATAAAATGAAACTAGCATCTAGTTACTTTGTTTTAAAAATTTACATTTTTGTTTGAAAATAAAATTTTACACATTGATTTTTCATTTACATTTTACAATGTAAATTAATTAGCTTTGAGGGGAAAACAGTAAAAGATGATGAATAAACTGAAATTGAGTTGTTCATGAAAACAATATATCTTTTAAGAGGTATAACGAAATTCTTAAATTACCTACAGAAAACTTCTAATACGTGCATTTTCCCTATATGAAAAAAATATCAAAAAATCATAATTTGATTTCGATCTCAAAGCCTCTAAGTTTACTAATACTCAAATTGTCATATTCCCTGTGACAGAATTTTCTGTCTAGGATCTCCTCACAATCAATAGGCATATAAACAGCAGCATATGGTTCTTTTTACAGGGATAGTTTTTTCCCCTCTATAAAGAAGATATTTCCTGGAATGTTGTCTTTACATGAAACTTCTTTGTCAACTAGAATTTATTAAAGGTCTACAATGTGCCAGGCACTATGCTAAGCACTGGGAAAAGGAAAGGCAAAAAACATATAGTCCCTACTCTAAAGGTCCTCATAGTCTACAACAAAATTTTTTTTTAAAGCAATCGGGGTTAAGTAACTTGCTCAAGGTTACACAGCCAGTTATTTCTGGGTGTGGTGCTGAGTGTCTGAGCCCAGGATTCGATCTCCAGGTCATCCCAACACTGGAGCCGGTGCTCTTACTCGCTGTGCTACCTGGACACCCCTACAACACATTCTTTAGAAAATCCTTAATGTTTATGCATCCTTTTAGTGTGAATTTGATTTTAACTCAAAAATAAAAATCTGGGAAAGAAGACCAGAAACTGAATTCAGGGTGTAAAGCTTGGGAGGATATAAGGAAAAATTGAAGGAGAAGATTCAATCTGAAGGAAGAAAATGTATTCAGAAAGGATTTGAAGAGATAAACCACAAGGAAAAGTAAGAGGTAGTTTGTAAAGCAAGGTAAGGGAAAAAAGACTAGTAATATGATTGGCAAAATAAATTAAGAGGTTAGCAACTGAAGAAAAAGGAAGTTGGATGTGGCTATCAAGTTACTGAGGTTAAGGAGAAAGGCAAAGGAATAAAGAAATGATGAGAGGGTAAAAAGATATTAAAAAGGTACTTAGGAGGTGAGTAGCAAATACACAAGGGGGAAGCAGAGTGTCTCAATTATGTAGGGAAATTCTGCAGTCACTTGAATGAAATTTACAGGTTTGTTTTTCTTCCAGAGCCAGTAAAATTTTGTGTACCTTCTAGAAAAGGAGAAGAAACTTAAGGAATCCCTCTTCTATACTCCAAGTTTCTGAAACAATGAAGTGTTACTATTTAAAAGGAAAAGGAATTTCATTTTTTTAATAGTAGGCAGAGAAAAAAAACACCAAGTGATAGAATATTAAAAGAATATCACAAAAAGAGAAGAGAAAACCAACAATCTTTGGGACAGTGGAAGGAGCACTAGTTCAAGAGTCAGAGGATCTACATTCAAATCTTGCCTTTGACATTTACGAGTCATTTGCCTTCTAAGTCTCAGTTTCCTCATCAGTAAAAAAAAAAAAAAAAAAGGAGATGAGCTAGATAGGCTCTCAGGTCCCTTCTAGTTCTAAATCCATAATCCTAAGAACCATCATACATTTGGGGCTAAAAAACAATTTTGAGATAAGATGAATTGAGGGGAGACACTAGTCAGAAAAACCAATTAGGAGGCTACTGAGAAGTTTTAATGGTATTAAGGCAGCAATTCATAGACCGGGTAACAACAACAACAAAGAGGTATGTTGTCTTCAATGGCTTATGGTAAATCCATGGCATAACATGGATGACCTAACAAAGAACTTCCCAAGACTGTCCAATTGTGGCAATTCAGGTGAAAGCAACAATACTTCCAAGAGAAGCTTAGAAACAGGTCTAGGTGATGAGCTGTTTGCTACTGTTTCCCACTGAAGACAAGAGAAGCACAAGAAAAAAGTAGATTTGGGAAGTGAATAGCTAGCTAAGATGGCATGAAAGAATAGTATTTGAATTTCTGGACCACAGCTTAAATAAAATAGGAATATCAGGCCCCTGAGCAGGAACAGAGTGCATCAAAGATCAATAAGAATGCATTGCCCCATGACCTTCAAATCTAATAAAAAAAAAAAAAGTCTAAAAGCTAAAAAAAGGACAGGGGAGAGAAAAAAGTGCCCAACTAAATCCACCAAAGCATAGAAAGTTGTTGCAATGTATGATGACTAACAGTTGAGAACTCAAAAGTTCACAGGAAACAAAATCCAAGAAAGGATATGGAAGCACAGGAAGGTAAAAGAAGATAAATTCAAAAGCATGACATGGGACTTGAAAGAATACTGTCAAGGACAGGAAAAAAGGGAGGGAAGGAAGGAGAGAGAGAGAGAAGGAATGGAGGAAGGAAGGAAGGAATGGTGGAAGGAAGGAAGGAATGGTGGAAGGAAGGAAGGAAGGAATGGTGGAAGGAAGGAAGGAATGGTGGAAGGAATGGTGGAAGAAATGGTGGAAGGAAGGGAGGAAGGAAGGAAGGAAGGGTGGAAGGAAGGAAGGAAGGAAGGAAGGAAGGGTGGAAGGAAGGAAGGAAGGAAGGAAGGAAGGAAGGAAGGAAGGAAGGAAGGAAGGAGAAAATAAGTATTCCAGTATCCAAAAATGTCAGCTAAATAGTTTCTTCCTCTTTATGTATTTTAATTATCAACTTCCTCAGCACTTAACACAGTATAGCATATAATAAGCACTTTATGTTTACTGATTGTTAAATATTTTTGTTTTGTCCTTTTCATTACATAGAGTATTTTCCTTGGTAGATAAAACAGAAGCAAAATACAAATTGAGCAGTTTTGGCTTTTCTCTGTTGTCAGTTTTCATTCTCTTCACATTGAGCAGCATTTCTATCCTTCCTTTTGTCCTTTTTTCTCCAACATAACTTTTTAAAAACCCCTCTTGTATTATTTATAAACTAAATCTCCAAACAACCCTAAATTAAGAGGTCAAATGTCTTTAGAAAATTAAGAGTAGCCTCCCCAAAATGATTATTTGAAGGAAAACTCAATTGGATATATAACCTCTAGTACCTTGATTAAAATCAACTTTATTATTTTATTGTCACAACTTCTACATAAAAAAAAAAGACTGCAAAAAACTAGGTATCAAGGGCAGAGCCAAGATGGCAGAGTAAAAGCAAGAACTTACTTGAGCTTGTCCTCAATAACTTCAAATACCCATACAAAATTATTCTAAACAAATTTTAGAGCTATAGAACCCACAAAATGACAGAATGAAATATGTCAGGAAGGGTCTATTGCAACAGGCTGAGAGCAGAGCGCAATCCTGTGTGGGCCGCCCTGGCACAGACAAGCAGCACAGACTGGCCGGAACAGATCTCAAGGGATCGAATCACTGGCAGCTGTGGCAGTTTCCAGACTTCTCAACCCATCAATGCCAAAACAAAAAGTAAAAGGTCAGTGGGGAAACTCTGTTGGAACTGGGTGAGAGAAGAACACAGTCCAGCCCCTGCACCCTGGGTGGTGGAGGTGGCAGAGGTGGAGGTGGCAAAGGCGGCGGCAGCAGCTGCCTCTGTGGCTGCTTCCAGAGCTCCAGGACCACAGATGGTGGTGAGACCAAGCAATTGACCAGAGGGAAATTGTAGGAATCTCTCTGCTAGTGCTGAGGCAGGATTCTCTTGCTTTGCCCTACTTGGATCTGGGTCACAGTCTTGGGTGGCATTCCTGGGGTGAGGAGTGCTGGTGTGGCAGAGCTTGTCGAGGCTGTGGAGAGGGAGTCCTCCTCACAGTTCTCAGGCAGGTACCTAGAAGAAGGTCTGACAACAGCTGCACAAAACCCCAGAAATTTGGGACACAGCACTCTCCACTCTGGAAACAGAGTTCTACCATAGCAAAGAGCTTAAAAGTCAAGTATTTGGCTGGCAAGATGAGCAAACAGAAGAGAAATCAGAATATAGAATCTTTTTTTGGTGACAAAGAGGATCAAAATATAGAACCAGAAGAAGACAACAAAGTCAAAATTCCTGCATCAAAAGTCTCCAAGAAAAATATGAATTGATCGTAGGCCATGGAAGAGCTCAAGAAGGATTTTGAAAATCAAATAAGAGAAGAAAAACTGGGAAGAGAAATTATAGTGTTGCATGAAAATCATGAAAATGTCAACAGCTTGCTAAAGGAGATCCAAAAAAATACTGAAGAAAATAACACCTTAAAAAAGAGACTAACTAATGGCAAAAGAAGTCCAAAAAGTCAATGAGGAGAAGAATGCATTAAAAAGCAGAACTGACCAAATGGAAAAGAAGGTCCAAAGGCTCAGTGAAGAAAATAATTACTTAAAAATGAGATTTCTTTATGAGAAATCAAGATATTATAAAACAGATCCAAAAGAATGAAAAAAATAGAAGGCAATGTGAAATATCTCACTGGAAAAAGCACTGACCTGGAAAACAGATCCAGGAGAGATAATTTAAAAATTATTGGACTACCTGAAAGCTATGATCAAAAAAAGAGCCTAGACATTATCTTTCAAGAAATTATCAAGGAAAATTACCCTGATATTCTAGAACCAGAAGATAAAATAGAAATTGAAAGAGTCCACCAATCACCTCTTGAAAAAGATCCCAAAAAGAAAACTCCTAGGAATATTATAGCTAAATTTCAGAGTTCCCAGGTCAAGGAGAAAATATTACAAGCAGTCAGGAAAAAATAATCTGAGTATTATGGAAACACAATCAGGATAACACAAGATCTAGAAGCTTTTACATTATGGGATCAAAGGGCTTGGAATATGATATTTCGGAGGTCAAAGGAGCTAGGATTAAAACCAAGAATCACCTACCCAGCAAAACTAAGTATAATACTTGAGGGTAAAACATGAATATTCTATAAACTAGAGGATGTTCAAGCATTCTTGATGAAAAGACCAGAGCTGAACAGAAAATCTAACTTCAAATACAAGAATCAAGAGAAGCATGAAAAGGTATACAGGAAAGAGAAATAATAACAAACTTATTAAAGTTGCACATTCCTACACGGAAAGACGATATTGTAACTCATGAGACTTTTCTCAGTATGAGGATAGCTAAAGGGAATATATATGTATATATACATATCTATGTATGTATAAGCAGGTGTACGTATGCATATATGTGTGTATACGTGTGTACACATACATAGAAAGAAGGCATAGGGAGAGCTGAATGTGAAGGGATGATATCTAAAAAATAAAATTAAAAGATGAGAGAAATATATTGGGAGAAGGAAAAAGGAACAGATAGAACAGGGTAAATTATATCACATAAAATAGGCAAGAGAAAGCTATTACAATGGAGGAAAAGAACAGGGAGTTAAAAAGGAATGAGTGAACATTACTCCCATTGGATTTGGCTTAAGGAGGGAATAACATACATACTCAATTGGGTATCTTACCTTATAGGAAAGTAGGGGGGGAGGAGATAAGAAAGGGGATGAGAGAAGGGAGGGCAGACTGGGGGAAGAGGTAGTCAGAAGCAAACACTTTTGAAAAGGGCCAGGAACAAAGGAGAAAATAGAATAAATGGGGAGTGGGATAGGATGGAGGGAAATATAGTTCATCTTTCATAATATGACTATGTAAATGTTTTATATAACTACACATGTATACCTATAATGAATTGCTTGTCTTCCCAGTGGGGGTGGGTAAGGATGGAAGAAGGGAGAGAATCTGAAACTCAAAGTTTGAAAAACCAATGCTAAAAAATTGTTGTTACATGCAATCAAGAAATAAGATATACAGGCAATGGGGTATAAAAATTAATCTTGCCCTACAAGAAAGTAAGGGGAAAGGGGGTAAGTGGATGGATGAGGAGGATGGAGAGGGGGGTGGGATATATGAGAGAGAAGACTGAGGGAAGGAACAATCGCTATGTTTGCCATCTTGGTGTGTAGGGTATATGAGAGATGGGGAGAAAATTTGGAACTCAAAATCTTGAGGAAATCTATGTCGAAAAGTAAAAATAAACAAATAAATCCTCAAATACCAGCAAAAAAAGGAAAAGGAAAAATAAATAAATATATTTTTTAAACTAGGCATAGTACTTTAAATAGGAACTTCTAATATTATTTAGTAATCAAACCTGAAAACTGCTCAAGTAGGAATCACTTTCTTAAACTAACACAGGAATGACATCTACTGGTTAAAGACAGTAAGAGCAGGCTGCCTGGTAGCTAAACTGAAAAAATTTTAGTTCTTCCTTGCTGTGTTCCTAAGAAACACTGCATGCAGTTAAAAAGAGAAAATAAACCATACATGTGTGCTTCATCTTATGTAACAAACTGGGTATTTAACAAATAAAACAGATCCAATTTGCTTTAAAAAAATTTTTAATCTTATTTTCCTATTAAAATTATAATTTTAGAGTCCTTAATCTTCATTTCCATGTAGTTTTTTAGTTGGTTGCTGGATATACAAAAATTTCTAATTCCCAAAACAAAGAACAGAGTTTTAAATATGCAAGTCTGTGTGCATGCACGTGTGTGTGTGTGTGTGTGAGAGAGAGAGAGAGAGAGAGAGAGAGAGAGAGAGAGAGAGAGAGAGAGAGAGAGATGGTATTGATTGTTCTAAGGATGTTATGAAGCAAGAGTTTGAAAATCTAAGACTCAAATCTTACCTCAAATACTAGATAGAAGTATGAGCTTGGGCAAGTTACTTAAACTCTCTGTGCTTCAGGCAGCATTATAAGATTATAAATTACTGACCAGTGGTTAATTTGAATATGAAAAGGGAGTTCCCATATCAACAAAGGAAAAACTCATCCAGAACAAAAACAAAATATATGCCTCATTCTATATCTTGAATACATCACAAAGGTCAGGAGCTGGGAAGCAAGCAAGTTTCATCCTCAGTCTCCAGGAATCATGACTATTCATTTCACGGATCAGAATTCTTAAGTCTTTTAAAGTTGTTTTGTCTTTACAATTTTTTAACTATAAATTGTTCTGGTTCTCTTTACGCTGAATCATTTCATACATACTTTTCAGTATTTCTTACAAGATGATAATATACCTAATTTATTCAGTTATTCCCTAATTAATGAGCAGCTCCTTAGCTGTGAATTCTTTGCCACGACAAAAAAACAAACATGTTTTTGTTCATACGGGTTCACTTCCTCTTTTGGGGATAGACCTAGTATAGTATGTATGGTTTAATAACTTTCAGAGCACAATCCCCAAATATTTTCCATAACGGCTAGTAGACTAATTCATAGCTCTACCAACAATAACAGTACTTTAGTGTGCCTGATTTCCTGTAGCTCCTCTAAAAATCTGTCATTTTCCTTTTTTCCTCAGAATTTATTTTAATTTGCATTTCACAACTTCTTAGTGATTTGGAACATGAGCAGCAGAGAAGCTAACTGGGATTCACAGTAGTATTTTTTTGTGTGGGCAAGAGATTTGCTTTAAGAACTGCTTGTTCACATCCTCTGACCATTTATCTAATTGGAAATGCTAGGCAAACCTTTTCCTTATTCAACTTAACTATATATGTTTTTAATTTCAGAAGCTTGGATTAACATCAGAATACATTACTTAGGCTGTTAGAGGATTGGCAAAGTTCTTTCTATCTAAATTATAGTCAGTAATTAGCTGAACTTAAGCTATTTGAACTAAGTAATGACAGGCTTAAAGTGGATTTATTTCCTTCTCCAGACTATATTTGGAACCCTCCTCAACTAATGCATTAAATATCTTGAGGAGTTATAAATATGATAATCTACCTATTAAGTCCCATTATCTGTGAAGTCACACTATAAAAAAATAAAATTTTTTCCATGGGAAAAATGTTGGCCCTAAGATATAATAAAATAAATTTCAAAAGCTTTCTGATAAAATAATACACAAAATAATTTGCAAAAAATAAAATGCCAGTTGACACAGGATCAAGATAATAACCATCAACATGTATTATCAGAAAGGTGTTAGAATAAGGAAATCATCATTAAGAGAAATTCTTTCTTAAGAATTGTTAGAGGATAATCACCAGCCACCAAAAAATGCAAACAAGTGTCCAAAAGCTGATGAAAACCCTCCTTAATCTTCCAGCTCCTCTTTATGTGTTGTCTTTTTCTATTAGAGTATGACTTCTTGAAGAGCAAACTAACTAGCTTTTTGTGTTTGTATCCTGAGTACTTAGCACACAATAAGCACATAAATGCTTTTTCATCTCTTTTTTCCTTTACATTTAAAATAGATTAGTAAAATACAAAGGTCTTCCTCCTTCAGTCACTTATAAAGATATCAAATAAGATTGTTCCTAGGACTGATCATAGAGGAGTGTCACACTCTTTGTATTTCTCCAACAAGAAGGGTGTCAAATTACTTGGCTTAAATACATCATTTTTCTATTCCTAGAGATTTGGCCTATCTGAAAGATCTGAGTATGCTCTAGCATGGACCTGATAGGTCAAATGCACAAAAAACTTCCACACTCAAGTACATACATGAGCAACTTCTAAAAGAATTTAATTTAAAAAGTTTGTTTCTACTTCTAATGTTCTTAGAGATTTTCAACATGGAATATGGAGAAACAAGAATAAAGTAAAAACAAGTCAACAGAATACCAAAGAATCCTGAACAAAACTGTAGAAAAATTATTAACAGCAAAAAACAGAATTTCATCTCTACATAAAAATTACACAGTTTCTTTTTGTAGATTACTAGGACTTTACAACACTTCTTTCACATGCTTTCATTTTACCAAGACTTACAACACAGCAAGACTTTTCACGTTATCTCTGAATGCAAAAGATTCTGCGATTTCATCAGCGCTGGGAACTTCCTCCTAGAGTACCTGGTACACATCTCCAAGGGAAATGACTAAAGTACAAGGAGGTTAATTTTAATTCAACAGTAAGTGCTTATAATTAACTATCTTCTCTGTGCTAATGTGAGGTTAGAGAAACAGAGACAAAAACAAAACAGTTCCTGCTCTCTATTCCACTGATGGAAAACAATATATACATAAGTAAACACAAAATATATACAGAGTAAACACAAGGTCACTTGGATATGAGGGAAGAGAACACTAAAAGCCAGACCGTACTAGAGCTAAGTCTTGGAGGGAACCAGAAATTCCAAGAGACAAAGGTACAGAGGGAAAAACAACACGCACAAAGGCATGAGATGAAAGGAGATGATGCTTGGCTGGAATAATGAGAAATCATAGAATGAAATCAATATAAAAAAGATGAGACAGATGGTGAAAAGCTTCAAATGGCGAGTAATGGAGTTTTATTCTGGTAGCAATAAGTAGCCACTGAAGCTCTTAAGTAAGAACACATATCAATATGTTCAGTCTTCCTTGAGGAAAATCAATCTGACAGCTATGTGGAGGATGGATTGTAAGGAGAGAGAATGAAGACAGGGAGACCAATTAGCAAGCTATTCTAATAGTCCAGAAGAGAGATGATGAAGACATAAACCGGGGTGGTAGGCCTGCACAGGGAGAAGGGATCATCCTATAACAGAGGGATGTTGTAGAGGCAAAAACAACAATACTTGAGAACTGACTGGAAAGCAAGTGAGGAATTAAGGATGATTCAGAAAAGATGAGAGCATCCTCAACAGAAATAGCAAGTCTGGAAGAGAAGCGGAAATAATTTCCATTTGGACACATTGAAGGTGAGATTGCTGTACCCAGAAAATGGGAGCAAGACCCAAATAACGATTTAGAATTGGACCCTTTATTATACTCCGTGTTGGCTGATCAGGCCACATGGTGGGTTGACAAGGTACCACCCCACCAATCCCAGGTCGTACAGCAGTAAGCTCAGGTAAAACCTCAGCTTTTAAAAGGAGGCCACCCCACCAACGGTTAGATCTTCCAGTAAGCAGAAACTTGCAGAGGCCAAGGAAGAACAGTGATTGGTCAGTACACACCTTGAAATTCCCACTGGCACCAAGTCTCCCTGACCCGGAAGCCTGCCCACCTCTATGGAGGTAATGGCAGACATCCATTGGAGGAGGGTGGAACTGACCTGGCAGTCTGCTCACTTCCCTGAGG
>NW_027187302.1:6984232-7000365 GCF_028583685.1 Petaurus breviceps papuanus
ACACATTTTACAGTTGTATTGTTACTCCAAGGTATGGGTGGGTGGACGAGAATGTGAACGTGAGAATGTGTGTGTGTGTGTGTGTGTGTGTGTGTGTGTGTGTGTGTGTGTAAATAATACAGAGAGTATCACAAAAGTCTAGTACAGTTTAACCTTAAGCCCACAATTTATTGCCCACAGTTTAAGTTTAAACTACACTAAGACTTTTGGGAAACCCTAGAGAAAGAAAGAAAAAGAAGCAGACAGACACAAACAGAAAGCTATCAAGATAGACAGAAAGAGAGGTTAGGACAAACTCTTTTGAGTGGTTAAACATTGCATATCCTCCAGTGGCTAGGTGGCACAGTGAATAGAGCACTGGCCCTGGAGTCAGGAAAATCTGCGTTCAAATCCAGCCTCAGACACTTAATACTTACTAGCCGTATGACCTTGGGAAAGTCACTTAACCCCAACTGCTCTGCCTTCTCCCCTCCCAAAAGCAAATAAATAAATAAATATATATATTGCCATATCCTACCATAGGGTCCCAGTGGGTGGAACCAACCAGACCTGGGGCCCTTTCCCCCAAATGCCCCAGTACAACCTCACCCACCCAGATCCCAACACCAAGCACTAAACTCAATCAGTCTAGCATAAGAACCCTTCCCTACTACGGCCCCAACCGGTCCTCCATCCACGTGGGTCCAGCTAGCAGAGAGCAGAACAAGGCTGCTATAGAGGTGCTTCCTTAAGACCCAGCCTGCATCTTATTCAGATCTCAAGAGAACTGCTGGAAACGAGAATTGCTGGAGAGAGAGACAGAGAGGGACAGAGACAGAGAGAGACAGAACTGCCAGGATCCTGAGAAGTGCTAAGAATTGGGAACAGAATGGAGAACAGAACTTGTAGTGCCAGAACTTCTCCTGAGAACTTCTTCTGAGAACCAAATTGAGAACTTCTGAGAAATAGAAAGACAGGAGAACTGGAAAGAGGCATGGCTGTGATGCCAGTACTGTGTCTGTCTATTTTGATGTTACTTTGTCAGATTTGTCTGCTGGTAGAGGACGGTGCTGTTGTTACAGAAGCCCTGGAAACTTGCTGCTGGGTCAGAAGCCCTGAAAGAGGATTTTCTTGTTGTATGTTTACAGAAATCCTGAAGGAGGGTCTTGCTGACAATTTCAGAGGTCCTGGGACTATACTAATGATTTGTGCTGATTCCTCAGATCTTGTTGTTTGGTCCATGTTGATTTCACATGCAGAAAGTGAATTGATGAGGGTCCCAGCAATGTCTATAAATGTTATTGTGGCTTTGTTTAGTTGTCTTCTCAGGAACAGAAACTGTGAAGGACTTGATGTGGACTAGACATTGTGAGCTTCAGTAAGGAACAGGAACTGGAAATGGAGCTGGACAACAAGAAGCTGGCAGGAGCTGGGACTATGAAAGAGAAACCATGAAGTGGAGAGCCAGACAGCCTGAAGTCAGAATGAAAAGACTTCTTCTTGGGTATTTAATGCAAACTGAGAAGATCACAATTTACTGGGGGGGGGGGGGACTTTGACCTTTACATTTAGATGACTGAGTTAAGGACTTATTAATTAAGGAGGATTGGAAACTAATCTCCAATCAAGAAGAAAGAAGACTTTTTGATTGAAGAGATTAAGACAATGTGACCTAGGGGTGGAGGACTTTGACCTTTCTACTTTGTGTCAATTAAGGAGGCTTGCCTCCTTAAGGGTGACTGAATTAAGGACTTACTAAATGAAGGACTTACTACATGAATGCTATCTTTTGCTTAACACTATGTGACCACTTTGGTGAAAACTATGTGGCCATTTTAGTAATAAGTTGTTATGCCATAACATTCTGAATGCTGTACTGAATAAATAGAGTTCACTATACTGTATAATCAGAACCTTGAAAGCTATTCACAGCAGCAGTCCTCTGGAAAGATGCTCATTCTTGGCTTGAGGTGGGGAGGGAGGCGAGAGGTAGTGACACTTAACACTTACTAACCATGTGACCTTGGGCAAGTCACTTAACGCCCATTGACCTGCCCTTCCCCCTCCAAAAAAGCAAAAAATAAAATGAAAGATTACCAGGTCTTGCCACCAGACCTTGTCATCTGCTCTGCTGTTGTGTTCCTAGCCTCCCCCAGGCATTGCTATCTGCCCTGTCATTATCCATAATGGCCACCAGCCCCTTCCATCCACCTATCTTAAGCTAAATTCTCCTATATATGATGTCTCTTCCAAATAAAATGTAAGCCCTTTCATAACAGGTAGTCTCACTTTTCGCAATCACTATAGTACTTTATACATGATTTCACCTACAATCATGTGACAGATATGTGTAACTTTTTCATTTGGATTCAGAACTATAGCTCCTGACAGTGATACACACCTCTGGCAGTACATAATATTGTTAAAGGAATATAAAAGAATTGGATATACTTGTAGAGGAGGTAAAAATGGCACCAAAAGGAAATAATATGGGAAATATGGCTGGATTAGAACCAGTGTAAAAAGAGGAGGCTCATGCTAGAGGTGACACAATTGTGAGGGATTTAAGGGATCAATTCTCAGGTATCTAAGAGAAAAGATACCAAAGGCAATGAAAAAGAAATACAGTTATTACTACAACCCAAAAAGGTAAATGAAAGAACACACCAGCCACTACTGACCTATATATACGTCAACTTTCCCAACTATATAAGATTTTTTTGAAAATAAGCTACATGTATATTGAATATATCATCTTTGATAAGGGTATTAAAAGGAAACGTGCAGGCTTTAGGAACCAATATAACACGTCTTTATCACTGACAATTAAGTGAAAGACTACAAGATACTACTATACTTATTTTAGTTATAAATCTCGTTAAAAATTTCCTTTAAAATGCTCCTCCCCCACTATTAACATATTTATGATAGTTTAATTCGATAACTTTAGTTGCTATTGACCACCCCATTAAATATTTTAAAGTCCATTCTACTAGGTAATAATCTACAGAACTTGAATCTTTTAAGTTACACTTTACAATTTTTATTATGTCAACTGAATTTCCTAATTACTCAACTTGTTAGCTACGTTTCTCAAGGATTTAGATACACAATGTTCAAATATGCTTATCTGTATTTAAATTTTATGATGCACTGGTTACATTTATATGTACATTTAAAGCATACATATATCATTAAGACTTAAAAAACAAAAAATACATGCACATATTCATATTTTACAAGTCATCTCTCATATACTATCAATTACGATGGCATTGTTTCTATTCATTAATTGTTCATAGTCCTCATAAACTTCCTTCCCCATTAAGATATTTATCAAAGTCAAGTTCAATTTCATCGAACTCATCTAGCCAATAGGAACACTTTCCTATCACTAATTTTGTTCTTAATAATAGGATGTTTTTTCACTATATAAATGTGTCAAGAAACCTTTTAGGAAGGATGAGAGTAGTTTAGAAATTCAAAAAATTACTATTATTTTAATAAATTAATACAGCTCTGATACTTGTCTTTTCTCCTCGATATTCTCTTCTAAGTTTTCCTGACACTAGTCTCTTCTAGTTCTCCTCCTACCTATCTGACTCGCTCCTTCTCAGTCTCCTTTGCCAGATCTTCATCCAAGTCACACCCACTAATCTTTGAGTGTCCCATAGGGCTCTGTCCTGGATCCTCTTCTCTTTTCCCTCTATACTATTTTTTTTTATGAGCAATCGGGGTTAAGTAACTTGCTCAAGATTACATGGCCAGTTATTTTTGGGTGTGGTGCTAAGTGTCAGAGCCTGGATTCAATCCCCAGGTCATCCCGACACTGGAGCTGGTGCTCTTACTCACTGAGCCACCTGGCCACCCCTCCTCTATACTATTTTAATTAGTAATGTCACCAGTTCCCATGAATCATCTCTGTGACTGATGATTCTCAAATCTACTAATCCAGCCCTAAGCTCTCTGCTGACCTCCATTCTTTATCTCCAACTGCCTATTAAACATCTTGAACTACATATCCTGTAGAAATTTGAAATTCAACATGTCCAAAATTGAACTCATCCTCTTTCTTCAAAAACCTTCCTCCTCCTACCTTTCCTATTACTGTCAATAATATCACCATCTTCCCAGTCTCCGAGGCTCATAACCTATATGACATCCTTGGCTCCTCAAGATCTCTCACTCCACATTCCAATAGGTAGTCAAATCTCATCATTTCTACACAGCATTTCTTCACAATATCTCTCCTATATCCTCTCTCCATTCATACAGTCACGATCCTAATATAGGCCCTTACCACCTCTCACACTGAATACTGTAACAGCCTTCTAATTGGTTTCCCTAATTGGCCACAAGTCTCTCCCCATTCTAAGCCGTCTTCTGCTGAGCTGTCAGTGATCTTCCTAAAGTGCAGATCTGACCATAAGACCCTCCCTCATTCAATAAACTCCACTGTTTCCCTAGCAACTGAGAGATCAAATATAAAATCCTGTTTAATATGCAAAGCTCTCCCTCCTTTTGTCTTCTTCACACTCCTTGCCCCATGAAATCTGCAATCCACTGACACTGGGCATCCATCTCCCAACTCCATAAATTTTCACTGGCTGTTTTCCATGCCTGGAATTCTCTCCCTCCTCGCTTCTCTGGCTTCCTTCAAGGCCCAGCTAAAATGTTACCTTCTACAGAAAGCCCTTCCTAAGCCCCCTGAATTCTAGTGCCTTACATCTATGGATTTCCTCCAATTACCCTGTATATAGTTGTACATAGCTATTTGCTTATCTTCTATCAGATCACAAAATCTTTTAGAGTAGGAGCTTCTTGTACACTTTAGCACAATGTCTGGCACATACTGGCACTTCATAAATGCTTACTGACCATCTACAGTCCAAACTAATACTATTAATGCAAAATTGGGTATATGACACAAATTCCTCTAAGGTAAACGATAATAAAGAGGAAAGTTTGAAAATATTCTTGTTGGGGGTGGAATCAAGATGGCAGAGTAGAATCAGGACATCCAAGCAGCTCCGGCTCCCACCTTCCCCAATCCATGTAAAAGGGGACTCTGAACAAACTTTGGAGCTACAGAACCCACAAAATGACACAGAGAAGCTAACCTCCCACTGAGAACAGCCCAGCAGGCCAGCAGGAATCAGCCAGCACAGAGTTCTGCGAGCCAAGCCCAGCCACACACAACCCGAGGTTTTAGCCCCAGGGCAGGCCTGACCAACCACCAGCTGGAGGGACTCCAGATCACCAGCAGCTGTGGAGGTCCAGAATTATCAACACATAGACACTAAGGACAAAGTGAGAGGTCAGTGCAGTGTGGACTTTGGGACCCAGTAGTTGGGAGTGCATTGGCTTTTGCCCCCAGGGTGAGAAGACACTGAGGGCAGTGCAGCCACGTGTCAGCTTCATCTCCTGGCCTACAGAGTGGAGGGGGACCAAGTGACCAGTCTGAGGGGTAATTGTTCTTGCTTTAACCTGCTTGGATCTGGATTTCGGTCTACAGTGGAGGTCCTGGGGTGCGTGACCAGTTGCCAGAGCATGTGGAGGCTTCAGAGAGGGCACCCAACTAATACCTCTGGCAGCTGAGAAAACCCCAGCATTTGGAATGAAGCTCCCCTGTCTGGTAGCAGAGTCCTACTGTGACAAAAAGCCCAAAAGTCAAGTAACTGAGTGGCAACATGACCAGGCAAAGGAAGCAAAGCAAATAGAAGAATCCAACATTAGACTCCTATTTTGGGTACAAAAAGGATAAAAGTATGGAACAGGAGGAAGACATTGAAGTCAGAACTCCTGCACCAAAAGCTTCAAAGGAAAATATGAGCTGGTTACAGGCTATAGAGGACCTTAAGAAGCAGATAAGAGAAGTGGAGGAAAAATTAGGAAGAGAAATGAGAATGATGCAAGAAAATTATGAAATGAGAGTCAATAGCCTGAATGAGGAAAATAACACCTTAAAAGCAGACTAACTCAAATGGCAAAAGAGGTTCAAAAAGGCAATGAGAAGAAGAATGCCTTAAAAAGCTGAATCTGCCACATGGAAAAAGAATTTCAAAAGCTCACTGAAGAGAATCATTCCTTCAGAATTAGATTGGAGTAAATGGAAGCGAATGACATTATAAGAAATCAAGATGCTGTTAAACAGATCCAAACAAACGAAAGAATGGAAGGCAATGTGAAATATCTCACTGGAAAAACCATTGACCTGGAAAACAGATCCAGGAGAGACAATTTAAAAATTATTGGATTACCTGAAAGCCATGATCAAAGAAAGAACCTAGGAATCATCTTTCAAGAAATTCTCAAGGAAAACTGCCCTCATGTTTTAGAACCAGAGGGAAAAATAGAGCTGGAAAGAATCCACCGACCACCTCCTGAAAAAGATCCCAAAAAGAAAACTCCTAGGAATATTATAGCCAGGTTCCGGAATTCCCAGATCAAGGAGAGAATATTACCAGCAGCCAGGAAGAAACAATTTGAATATTGTGGAAACACAATCAGGATAACTCAGGATCTGGCGAGGGATCGAAGGGCTTGGAATATGATATTCCGGAGGGCAAAGGAGCTGGGATTAAAACCAAGAATCACCTACCCACCAAAACTGAGTATCATGTTTCAGGGGAAAATATGGTCATTCAATGGAATCGAGGACTTTCAAGCATTCCTGATGAAAAAACGAAAGTTGAACAGAAAATTTGACATTCAGATACAAGAAGCAAGAGAAGCATGAGAAGGTAAACAGGGAAAAGGAATCATAAGGAACTTATCAAAGTTGAACTATTAACATTCATACATGGAAAAATGATAATTGTAACTGATGAAACTTTTCTCAGTATGAAAATAGTTGAAGGGAATAGAAATATATATATATATATATGTCTATATCAGAGGGTATACTGGCATATGAATACATATGAGAATGTGTGTATATATGTTTACAGGTATATATAGATAGAGGGCACAGGACCAATTTAATAGGAAGGGATGATACTTAAAAGGTGAAATTAAGAGGTGAGAGAGGAATATAATGAGAGGAGATGGGAAAGACAGAATGGGGTAAACTATCTCATATAGAAGAGGCAAGGGAAAATGGTTACCATGGAGGGGAAGAATAAGAAGGGAATGGGTCAACCTTATTGTCATTGAATTTCGCTTGGGGAAGGAATGAAATACACACTAAATAGGGTATCTCACCCTACAAGAGGGTAGGGGGGAAAGGGGATGAGTGGGGGGATGATGGGAGGGAGGGGAGGCTGGGGAGGAAGGAAGTTGTTAGCACCCACTTTTGAAAAGGGACAGGATCAAATTAGAGAACAGAACAAGTGGGAGGTAGGATAAGAGGGAGGGAAATATAGTCAGTCTTTTATAATGTATCTACTATGTTAATATTTTGCATTAGCTACACATGTACAACTTATACTTAACTGCTTATCTTCCCAGTAAGTGTGGGTGACAAGGGAGGAAGGGAATGAATCTAGAATTCAAAGTTTTAAAATCAAATGTTTAAAATATATATATATATATATATACATATATATGTATATATATATATATATATACTATTATTAATACTATTTTACATGTAATTGGGAAATAAGATATACAGGCTCTGGGGCACAGAGATCCACCATGCCCTACTGGAAAAGTCGAAGGGGGTATGGGAGAAAATATGGGAGAGAGCAGATTGGAGGAGGTGATATCTTGTGGGACTGCCATTTTGGGCAGTGAGTAGGGGAAAAACAGGGAGAAAATTTGTAACTCAAAATCTGGCGGAAACGAATGATGTAAATCAGAAGTTAATAAAGCATTTGAAAAAAAGACCATTAAAAAGCTGAGTAAAAAAACTAAAATAGAAATCCTAATAATCAAAGCAAAGATTAATAAAACTGAAAGCAAGAGTTGTTGAACTAATAAAAAAGAAAATATTCTTGTTAAGAGTCTTGAGATGATCTCTCAAAATCCCTTTCAGCTCTAACAGTCTATGAATCTATCACTAATTCTGGAAATCAAAAGTGTTCAGTTAGCAATTAAACAGAAAAATTCTCCAAATGAAAAGTAAAGCTAAGTCAAAATTATTACAGATTTTTTGTAAAGCTTTATTCTAAAAAATTTATTTTCAAAAAATAGTACAAAGATTTTATCAACCCAGCTCTAGTATAAATTTTGTTTTGAAGGGCAGAGAATTCCAGAACTCAACCTACCATGGAACTAAATCAATGGGATCACATTATTTTGCTTTCCTTTTAATAACTACATTGCTTGATATTACTTTTATGGCGCTTACTAAATATATGACTGACTGATTTTTAGAAAAGATTTCCTAGGGGGCAGCTAGGTAGTGCAGTGAATAGAGCACTGGCCCTGGAGTCAGTAGGACCTGAGTTCAAATCCGGCATCAGACACTTCACACTTAACTAGCTGTGTGACCTTGGGCAAGTCACTTAACCCCAATTGGCCCTGCCTTCTCCCCTCCAAAGAAAAAGAAAAAAGATTTACTATTAAAAAAATTTTGTAATCCACTAGAAAAACATATTTAAATTGTTGCTCAAGTCACACTACTATTTCCTGGCCTTGACTAGAATAACCCCTTATCCTTAAAACTCATAACTATCCAGCACTGCTCCATCTATGCCCTTTCCATATACATTCAGTATCAGAGATCCCTAAAGGCAAAAAAGATTGTTACCAGCTCCAGGTCAATTCAGCAACTGTGAAATAAGGACAATAAATGGACTCACTACTAGTAGGTCTTTTTTCCTGCTGCTTATAATGGACTTTCTATGAAGTGATTCCAGGAATAACTGAGTCATATCTAAATATGACTTGCAATTAACTATTATTCTAATAAATGGTTTTCTCTTTAGCCACTAAACCTACCCTAATAAATTTTCAGGCTATTTTGAGGCTAAAGCATCTTAGGGATTACAGAAAGAGTCAAGATAGCTAGCCATTCTCCCATAAGTTTTGCTGGGAGGTAACAGCAAATAAAGTCCAGAGCATGGGGCCCTGACTAGGCAAAGAACCACCAAAAAGGTTCTAAGCCACTAGCAGACCTCATAATAGCATAGGAAAAGAGTAAGTTATTTTGGAACCAAACTGTAGAAGAGAATAAAAGACCAATTAAAAGGCCTTTTTAATTTTGCCATGATAATAGGCTGGGTACTCAAAAGTAGTTAGGGACTGAGTGCACAAGACACAGAAGAAAACAGTCCAAAGGGTACAAATCACTCTGGATTTATTTTTAATCTAAGGCCTAAACTGGAGAAGGTAATGAACATTAACTAAGTTCAAAACTAAAAGTGTATTAAAGCCTCCTGGTAGTCAGGATTCAGTCATCTGAATATTCCTTAAATAATATCATAGAAATTGTCCTTATAAAGAAGCAAAGAATCTCAAAGTTGGAGAGGGCCACAAGGGGGGCCACTCTAGCCCTACTATTATTTAATCAAGAAATTTTCTTCTATATAACTACTAACTAAACTCTGCTCGAAGACCCCCACTGAGAGGGAATGCACAATCTCCCAAGGAAGCCCATCCACTTTTGGAGAGATCTAATTGTTAGGACATTTCCCCTTCAATTAACCTTAAATCTGCTTCTCTCCAACTTCTACCCATTGCTTCTAGCTATGCCCTCTACTGTTCTTCCTTCTGAGGTCAAGAAAAACAAGTTCAATCAGTTTTACACAGGACAGTACTTCAAATATCTTAAGGAAGCTAGCTCCTAACACCTAAGTGTTGTCATCTCCAAGCTAAACATGCCTAGTTCCTCCACTCACTACTTCTATGGAATGATTTCCAGGCCTTTCGTTAGCCTGTTCACTCTCTGGATGAGCAATGCCTTACTAAAATTTAAACCTGACACAACTTTATAGATATGATTTCACCAGGTCAAAGTACAGTAATACTTAACATTTTCATTATTCTAAATATGTTTCCTCTCTCAAATGCACTAGTTTTACCTCACATCACACTAATTCATTTTGAGAATACAGTCTAAAACCACCACATCTTTCACATAACATCTATTGCTCGTAAGTCCATTTTGCTTCCTCTTTTCTGCCTCATCTTCTTCAACTTCACCCCAGAGAGGGCTTATATTAATTCACCATAATGAAACAGCATGTTTCAACCCTATCCCTAACTCCAGGTACTACCTATGTGTCAAGGACCTGGGGGCAAAGCAAATATCTTCTTTTTCTTTTTCGCCTAGAATTTATTTATTTATTTTTAGTTTTCAACATTCTTTTCCACAAGATTTTGAGTTAAATGGCTTCTTTTTACAATTTCAAACCCATTCTAAAAGAGTGGCAAGAAAAGAGTTATAACAATTCCCCAACATTTCCCCAAAGGAGCCCAATTAATTAAGGAAAAAAAATGTCTTTACACAAACCCTAGCATAAAAAATCATCTATCATAATAAAAAATATAGCTCACTTAAAAAGAGACAGAAAGGTACACTTAAATAAAATGTTTATCTTTACAATTCCAAAATGAAAAATTCATGTCCTCCCACTCCCAATCTAATGTCATCACAAATTAACTAGACTATACCAGACTATATAATAAGTGCTGTGTTTACTTATCACCTACTAAAACACTCTAAATATTTTAAAGAAATAAAATGGCAAAAAAAAAAAATAAGGAAATCAAATAGGAAGAATCCACACAATTATTCAAAATAAGCATTCAAGGAAACAAAAATTATACCTTCCGAATTTTTAAAAGTAACTTTGCTCTTATTTGGGGGGGGGGGGGAAGAGGGAGAGGAACAAGGAGAAAAAGTTATGCAATAACTAAAAATGCAAATCTTTTCAACCTCTATCAGAAAAATTAACTAGAAAAATTAACATAAAAAAACACAAAATGAGTAAATAATAGTAGTAGAAGAGGCATTAAGCTCCAATGAGGTCAATCTTTAGCAGTGAGGCCAAAATAACACTCTTTAGAGAGTATACAAGGAAATACAACTTTGCAAAGGATTAAAAGTATAGGATGCAAATGTAAAAGGGAAGAAAAAAAGGGCCACCATTTAAGAAAGGAAATTTTGGGGGGATAACAAAACTGACAATACATGGCTTAACCTTTAATCATACTCAGTAATTATCAATTGAAATTAAATTAACCTTAACAGGAAATCACTTAACCTTCAGGTATGTTGAAAAATTGTTTAAAATTAAATAGAAAGCCTTAAACACATTAAAAGTGCAGTAAGTACAGAAGATGAACAAAATTAACATAATATGTAGGATTATACTAAACTGATGAATACTGCAAACAAAAAATTTTAATGACATGATTGCATAATGCCAGAATAAATTATCACAACAGAAATTAAATATTTTTAAGAGACCTGAAACATGTTTCTGATATATAAAGTTCACACTCTCAAGGGTGCAAACTTTCCCTACCAACAACATAATTTTCTTTGAGCATTAGGGTGATTTGTATAAACTATTTTAGAAGCCAAACTTACCGAGTACCATCTGCCTTCCAGCTTACTTTATATGGATTCTGCTCGAGCAATTTAATATTTTGCTTGTCCATGGAAACAGGCTGTGCTCCAGGGAATCCAGATCTAAGGGAAGAAAAAATTTATTATTATTTTATTGCAGGTATCTGTACAAAACAATGGATTTCTTAGATCAACCTTGCATGAGTCCCTTTCTTCTCAACTTCTTAACTATGCTATGAGAATAACATGACAAGAGTTTATCATGTTTAGGATTTGAGAATACAAATAATCAAGAGTTCCAAATTAGTGTTACCAAAATTAAAGGAGTTGTTATAAACAACTAATATTTTGAGGGTTAAATATTAAAACAGGTTTATGAGTCTTCTGCCTTAGAGAAAATTCAAATACTGGCTTACGTTATAAATAATAATGAATTTTCTTCCAGATCCCATGTTTATACCACATGTAGCCAATCTGGCAAAATCAACCAGTTTTGAAATTCTCTATTCAAATGATGACCAGAAGTAGTGAAACAGGAGTAGTGAAAGTCAAGATTAAAGGTATACTAGCAAGACTGTACACAAATACGAAAACCAACGCTATTTACTGTTCTGTCATTTTCATCTTATTTCTAGTTAATCTATTTGATTTCTACAAAGCAATGACAAGAATTCTTAGATAAACTCAGGAACCATGTTGAAACTTAAGTTTCAACAGAGAAAATCCACTTCACCAATAACAATTACTACTACAATTATCTGTCACAGTGATGTATAGAAATGGGTCTTGATTCTCTTTTCAGATGTAATCAATTTGAACCTAGAGTAATTTTAAATGTGGGGTGACTGGGACATATTTTTGAAGATGACTATCCCAGACTTCTGACTACACAGAAAGAAGTATGTCCATTAATTCCCCTCTTCCTGTGTAATTGATCAATCTGGCTCTTCAGTTGCCCAACACAGTAGAGTTGGAACAGGAAATAAACTATAAGTACTAGGTACTGAGCTACAATATTAACTTCTTTGATTTTGCCCTGTAGGGGATGAAATTTTGTTTTAGTTTTCGGGTTATTCTTTTCATTTTGCCTAAGAGGCAAACTTTAGATATCAAATAATGTGATAACATTCTCATTTAAGTTCTTTTTAAGTGCTCTAAATAAAAATGTAAGCATTAAATGTTAAAAAAAAAAAAAGTATTCCAATGCTTCCACTAAATGCTACAAAAATAATAGGGGTAAAATACTTTAAAATGTCCATTACCCTTCCCAGCCACAGAAATGATGACACTTTTGCTGTATCTCTCCTAATTTTGGTTGAGTTGTTACTTGGGTTACACCTTTAACTGTCACACCTTCCAAGAAAATGGCACCCTTTAATTAAAAGAGAAAAAAAAAAATTATTAAAATTTAAAACACAGATTCATAAGACAATAAAAGACAATAGGTAGTTTTCCTCAAATTTTGACCACTCCCCTGCACCTGATATACACTGCTCTACTCCTTTCTTTAGAACTATACTTCCATATCCCTAGCTCTTCCATGTGAATTGTAAAGAATACATTATTTTTCTATTTGTTTTGTGCTTTTCTATAAATACAGCTAGGTCCTAATTAGCGCAAATAATGAATCTTCTGGAAATGACTACTTGCATTTGAATTTGTACTATTCAAAATTCTGATTATGTAAAATAAAGTAACTGGTTTCAGTCCAATGAAAGTATGTAGTTTGTATTCAAATAACTTAATTTGAATTCAAACAATGTGATCACTTCTGTGGATTGTTTGTCCCTAATCAGGACCTGGTTGTATTCAAAGTACTCCTTGAGCAGTGCTATACATATTTGTAGAGTGGAACAGGGCCAACAGTAAGTTAAATAGTTAAGTCAAGGTCACTTGATATAACAGCAGAGAAATCAGAACTAGACTTTTGGTCCTCTAAACATTTTCAAGCAGTTTATCAAGTAAGAATTGAATAAAATGTCAATATATTCCATACCAAGAGTATCTTGGACATGTCATGGTAATAAAGTAGACAGAAAATCCTCTAATACTATGCAAATACAAATGTTCCTAGAATCTAGATACTGAAAGGAAAGTCCATGTTTATGCTACAGTTAAGCTCCTTTAATCCAATAAGCAAACTGGAACTAGCAAAAAAAAATCTATGATACGAAACTAGCTTTAAATGTAATCAGGGGGAAAAAATGGAGGTTCACAAGAGCAACAATCAACCTCTTTGCAATGTTAACATTACTATCAATGCTTTGGCAAATGAAGAAATTGGGAGAAAAATATACTCTTAAATATTATCTACACACCTCCCTGCCAAACAGTAACAGAGGGAGTCCTCTCTGTACATTTTGACTTGTACTCCCTAATTCTCAATCACTGTTTATACAAACTAAATCTCTCAACGACTTTGCCTAAAATAAGTGTTTAGAGCATTCATAAGAGAAAAGATCAAAGGAGTACCATAGGAAAAAGAAAAAGCCCTCTCCCTTATAACTTCATCTTATTAGTCAAAGGTACTAATGCTTGGGGCAGCAACGTGGCACAATGAGGAGAGCACCAGCCCTGGAGTAAGGAGGATCTGAGTTCAAATCCGACCTCAGACACTTGAAGCATTTACTAGCTGTGTGACCTTGGGCAAGTCACTTAACCCCAATTGCCTTGCCTTCCTGCCTCCAAAAAAAAAAAGTACTAATGGTAAGACTTGCAACTTTTTTTAACATATATTGTATTATCATTTCCTTATACATGGATGGGTACTCAAATAGTTCGACAAAAACATAATTAAGAAAATAAATATAAATGAAAGATAAAACAAAAAAAAAAGAAACTTTAAATGATTACACTGGGGTTTATAAACTTCTGGTGTTTACTGATCCTTTAGACCATCTTGAAAGATGTGTTTATAAGTTTTAACACACATCTTTCTTGATCTATCTTTTTTTTTGTTTCTCTAGTATTCATATAATGTGTATTTTTTTTTTACTTTTACTGGTGTATCTTAACCACTTAGTTGTAGTCAAGGTGTATAGTGTTCTTTTGGTTCTGCTTTTCTTCGTTCTTTATTGTTTCATGTGTCTTCACATAGTTTCTTGAATTCCTTAAATTCATCACTTCTTATGTAGCACAATTAGTATTCCATTACATTATTTTTCCATATATTCCCCAACTTAAAAAATACCTAGTTTGGTTTTCTATTTTCTTCTGACCAGTGAATAATCAGTGCATTCCAAATGGGGTATCTATTATCATGTGATAAGTGATATCTTTCTTCTTAGGCACTTCTAAGATCTCATTATCAAGGAGTTCTTAAATTTAAAGACAATCTCTTTGGGTACACTGAATCTGGGTGTTTGAACTCTAAGAGTGCCCACCCAGTAAATTTTATCAATCTACAGACAGTCCTTTGATATTACTAGTTCCAAGAAATTTTAAGTGATTTCCTGAAAAATGATTAGAAATTACCTTTTCATATTTAGTGAATTCAAAGATCATTATATTACCTCTCCTATGTCTTCCACATGAAACCCTTCCTGGTCCACTTACCCTCCCCTAACTCCAACAACTGTCACAGCTTTCCCCTCTCTAAGTTTAATTGGTATCAACTTTGTGTGTTTCTTATATATATATCTATATATGTGTATGCTGTTTTACCCATTAAAATGTAAGCTCTTTGAGGGTAAAGAATAGTTTGTTTTTGTGTTTGCATCTCCAACACTTAGCATAGCAACTTGGCACATACCAGTTGCTTAATAATTAAATTTCTTCTAGTCTTAATTTATTTCTTCCACTCATAAACTTTTCAAGGCATTTTTCAAGTGAATTTCCCACTGATACTTTTTCTCAGCTTCTTCTACCAGTCACTTTTTCAGTCTCAGAATTTTGCCACTGATTTCATTTCTCATTTCAAACCTTCCATCAAATTTTCAATGGTGACTTTTTGTTAACAATTTATTTTGTAACATTTTTCCTGATGATAGGGCTTTCTTTGTTGATACCAGGTCCTCCCTCATTTACCTAATTTTTAATACCAAATTTCATGTGTTTTATATTATATCTAACTTTCTTTCTCAATCCACTATTGAGATTAATGTTATTTTTCCCTGTTATGTTTCCAAGGTCTATATGCAGGAAGTAACATAAAGTCAAAACTTTTCAAACCTGATGACTACTTCTAGCCATTACTACTGATTCTTGAAAGAACAAATGAGAAGAAATCTGGAAAGAACCACTTAAAGAACTATGAAGTTCTGGGAAGGAAACTGTAGGATTTAGGGACACAGATGGTATTCTTTTCACGGATGCCAATTAAAGGGAAGGACATTAGAAGAGAACAGCTGGCTAAAAAGATGGTGTTGAAGACTTTTTGAACTATGACCCAAGAGAAAAGAAATAATGGGCTTTTGGTCAAGGACTATATATAACTAACAAAGGCTAGGAAAAATACATTAGCTTGGTGACTGACTGATCTAATCAAGAGGATATTTTAAACTAAAAAAAAGGAATATGAAAAAAATGTCCAGACACAAATACTAATCTATATATAGCAGAGAGCAAGAGAGGGAAAAACAGGAGTAGAAGTACTCAGTATTCCACAAGGAGCAACAAGAAATGATACAAAATACACACACACACACACACACACACACACACACACACACACACACACACACACACACACACA
>NW_027187302.1:7000375-7119553 GCF_028583685.1 Petaurus breviceps papuanus
ACACACACACACACACACACACACACACACACACACACACACACACATATATACACAACAATACATGGATTATGGGTAATAAACAATGAACTATGTAAAGTGTCTAGAAAGGCTTTAATAAATACTTGACTGACATAGAGATTTCAATGTGAAATGGTAAATATCACAACTGGAATAAATAAATGGAAGGGCATACCTTATTCAAAGGAACAGAAGCGATAGGGTAATATTATACATAAAGAAACCTATCTAAAAATTCACAAACCTAAGGGAAAAGATTTGATGGAGAGCATTTAGACTGGGATCAAAGGAGGGAGAAATAGAATATAGTGTTAAAAATATGCCACAGGCTACCAAGTCAGGTTAAAAAAATTCAGAATTACTAATACAAAACACAAATCTGGCAAAGAAGATAAAGTTCTGAAAGAGGCATCAACTCTGAACAACTGCTATAAGTCTCTGCTTAAAAAAAAGAGAACAGGTAATATTATTGACTTTTGATCTTTCAGAGGATGAAAGTAACATGGGGTACAACTATTCTGGACTTCATTCTAATCAATAATGAATAATAAAGTAAAAATGACAAGAACCTTGCTAGGCTACATATAGCTATGCCTCCTTAATCTACATCTGATTAAGGTAGTGAGGATTATATCTAGGATAATGCATTAAAATTAAAGAAGATGAGTTCAGAAAAAAAAAGTTAGAATGCAATGGCCTTTATTCCCCAAATAATAAATGCCAAAAGATACAAACAAGCAGTTCACCAAAAAAGAAATCCAAGGTACTAGCAGATATAAGGAAAAAAAAAACAAAAACGGTCCTAATCACTAATAAGGAAATGTAAATTAATACAACCCTGAGGCTCTACCTCACAATCAATCTGCACATCTATAAGGGTTTTGTCAAAATGTAACTTGCAGAGAGGAATGGATAGATACATCTAAAATCTTGCTTATTCTTCTCTAAGAAAGACTCTGATTCCTGCCTTCAGGAAAACAGGAGATTGGGCCTATCAAGTTGGCTGCTCTGCTATTCTCAGATAATGGATGCCAGAATAAATAAACCACCTACATTGCAGGTGATTAATAAATGCTTGTTGAATTGAATTGAACCCTTTGAGGTAGGTAGTACAAGTATCACTGGCCTCATTTTACATATGAGGATACTCTGGTTTCAACAAGGTCAAGTGACTTGCCTGCAGCCTCTTGGCTAGAGTCTGGAAGAGTATTTGAACATTTTCCCCTACTCCAACCCATCCATCCACATTCACTCACTCACTCACTCACTCACTCACTCACTCACTCACTCACTCACTCACACACACACACACACACACACACACACACACACATATATCAAACACTTAATCTAGGAGAAATTATTTTTAGTTTCAAAGTGCTTCCCTGGTCATTATGCCTTAAAGAAGAAAGGGTACCAACTCATACTGAAAAAGCACAATTGCTTCCCAATCTCACTCTAGGGGAAATTCCTTTAAGTCTACCTAACAAGGCAAATATTCCCAATTAGTTCTGGGGACTGCAGGACCAGTGACAAAGCCATAGAACAGGGTGGTGATGTAATAAGGAGGGTAAAAAATATCTTATTCAAGAATTAACAAAGACTGGGGCAACTAGATGGTGCAGTGAATAGAGCACAGCCCTGTAATCAGGAGGATCCAAGTTCAAATTCATTCAGACACTTGATACTAGTAGTGTGACCTTGGGCAAGTCACAACCCCAATTGCCTTGATTTCCCCCCTCCAAAAAAAAAATTTTAACAAAGATCTCTTTAACAGAGTCACAAAAACCATACTCTTTGATGGACTCAATAACGGCAGCATTGACAGTATACCTTAATATTATAATTGTGAAGAAAAAATGATGTGTTCAAATATACCTATATAAGCACAAGCATTATTTATAAGTATAAGGATCTGGAAACAATCTGAATGTCCAACAGTTGATGAGTACCTGAATGAACTACCCTATTCCAACCTAATAATAAAAGTTATACCATTAAAAATGATGGGAAAAAAGAGAGAATGTGAAAGCCTACAAAGTAATGAAAGAAAGCAGTACCCGGAAGAAATGTATACAGTGATTAAACTATAAAGGCATAAAAGAATAAACTAATTAGATATATTGCACTGTACATAAAAATTCATTTTAAGCCAAAGTAGTTGCAAATGTAACTTTTTTTTGTTTTGCTATTTTTCATATTAAGAGCATAATAAATAAGAGCATGATAAATTGCTTTTATAAATAAGGTCTTTCTTCAAAATTTCTGTTATCAAGTATCCAATTCAATTTTCTTTTCTTATCCCATGTTTCTCAATGTCTTTCATCTTTTGTAAAAGTGTCAACCTATGCTTGGTCTAGAGCTACTCAGTTTCAAGAAATCCAAATTCATGTTTATATTACTGGCTCTCTCCAAATGCAAAACTTAACTTCTGGATAAATTATCCATCTGAAAATGAAATATCTGGTTTTTTTTAAAGAGACACAATATTTTTAATCTATTCTAAATATCACTAAAATAAGAGTAGGACTCAAATTACAACAGAAATTGATATTATATTTAAGAGGAAGTGTGACATAGTAGAAGTATTAGATCTTGTAATCATGAAACCAGAGTTCAAATTCTACCTCAAACAGTCTAGGAGTAACCCTGGGTTGCTCATTTAACCTCACAAAGACCCTATTTCCTTATTTTAAGTTGATAGGATCATAGATTTAGAGTTGGAAGTGAGCGAACTTCCAAGCCATATATTTCAATCCCTTCATTTTATGGGTGAGGAACTAGGTCCTAGAGAAGTCAAACTTGCTTAAAGCCATACTGATAGTAAGTAGCAAAACCAGAATTTGAAACTAGATCTTTTTACTCCAAATATGAAAAACAGTGGATAATAATACCTAGTCAGAGAAACAGACTAGACAAGCAAATTCCTACAACAATTTAACATAATACCCTAATAAGTTCAATAAACCAAGGACCAAGAACTACCTCCCAATTCTGTAAGAATTACAAGGAAAATTACAAAGTATTTTGCACAATTTAGGCATGGACCTACATCTTACACTACACACAACAATAATTTCTAAATGGATACATGACCTAAAACTAAAAGGTCATTTTATTTTTTTTTATTATGGAATGGAGAGTAAAAGGAAATATCTATCACAACTACAGCTAGGAAAAAATTCATAAGTATGCATGGAATAAGAGAAATTCCAAAGGATAAAAAGTTTTTATTACATATATTTAAAAGCTTTGTACAAACAAAATCACTACAGGTACATAATATGACAAACTGTTGAGTAAGGGGAAAAAAAATCTTTGCATCAAATATCTCTTATTTTCGAGATGTAAAAAGAGAACTGAGCCAAAGTACGTAAAGTTTAAAAAAAAAAACTGTAAATTATCAAAATCTAACCAAACTTCCCATAACAAAAGAAAAGCAAACTTTCAAAACTGAGAATTTAAAATGGTTTTGAGTTATAGTGATTTTATTATTATAAGAAAATCCATTTTATATGGTTATCTTTCCTTGGAATTACATATATGATTGACCAAATCATATTTTCTCTAAAACAGGAACTGAAGTATATGCCATAAAAGCATGATAAAATGGGTAATCTACATTTCATCTTATCCATATTCCTTGATAGCAATATTTCATAGCAATATTCAATAGCAGATATTTCATCTCAAATCCAGGAAGTTGACAACAACAATACAAGACAGAAATAATCAATGCCAAAGAAGCCATGGAAAAACAACCTTGTTAACTGAGATTAAATTAAATATTGCTAGAGTTATGAAATTGTTCAACCATTCTAGAAAAAATGGAATTCTTTGAGAAAAGTCACTATTCATTTCCTTTGACTTAGTAATAATCCCTCTATCCTATACCCAAAATGGTCAAATAAAAAGAAAAGTTCCACAAATACAGAAAATGTTCATAGAAGCACTTTTTATGGGAGCAAAAAACTGAAAACACAGTAGGTACTCATCTATCAACTGAGGAATAAATTAACAAACTCTAGTATATTAATATAATGGAATATTACTGCACTAAGAGAATAACGAATTGGAAGAAAATAGATTAGTTTGAAATGATGCAAGGCAGGCAGATCAAGAACAGAATCCTCTACATCATAAAAATGAGTAAATATTGTCATAATTTGTTACCAAGTACATGATGATGATAACAGTATCATCTTCGGATTATAAGCACATCCTCAAAATGATGTCTTTTCCTCATTTTCAAGAAAGAAAAAGAAAACTTAACACTTCTCTGAATGATAAAAGATTTCTTTGAAGACATTAGTGGAAGCTAATAATATTTTCCTTGGGTACTATCTCCATCTCGTGGACTTATAGGATACTGCTGCTAGAGATCATTATTTTGAAAAAGTATGAATAAACTTAGGATCATGGAATTAAGACTTTAATAGACATTTTAATATATTAAAGGCATTCTGGTTGGTAGAGGATTTAGAAATTCCTTTTCAAAAGCTAAAAGAGTAAAGAAAGTCATTTACTCCAATAGAAAATAGAAATAACTAAATTTTTTTTTAAAACATGTTACCTTCATTGCTAAAGCTATTTTTATGTTTACCACACTGGAGCTCTTTTATAATATTGCTATCAAGGAATATGGATAAGATGAAATGTAGATTACCCATTTTATCATGCTTTTATGGCATATACTTCAGTTCCTATTTTAGAGAAAATATGATTTGGTCAATCATATATGTAATTCCAAGGAAAGATAACCATATAAAATGGATTTTCCTATAATAATAAAATCACTATAACTCAAAACCATTTTAAATTCTCAGTGGGCTTCCAGTTGTAACTAAACTTAAAGTTAATGGTCTTTAGAATAGTGTTTCTAAAGAGACAACAGGCAAGAATCAAAAAAGCTATTTGGTATAATTACAAAAACTATCCTTATCACATTAATAAACAAGTTGTTAATAATTGATCACCCACTTTTATTATCCCTATTAATTTCATTATCATTTTAATACTTCCAATAATCCATCCTGACTATATCAATATAAACAAGAAAACACATGCATATATATGTATATGTGTGTGTGTGTGTGTGTATATATATTTGTATATATATATATATATATATATATATTAATAGTATAATCAGCAATTTTCCCATCTCAAGCACTGAAATGTAGCACTTCTTACTTTTTTGGGGTGCTTTTGAATGAGCAGCTAATGCTTGAATCCAGAAGGGAAAACTATTAAAGACAGGAAAAAAATGACACTAGTATTGCCAGATGTACAAAGTTAAAAAAAAAAATTGGGGCAGCTAGGTGGCCCAGTGAATAGAGCACCAGCCCTGGAGTCAGGAGGACCTGAGTTCAAATCCGGCCTCAGACACTTAACACAAAACTAGTTGTGTGACCTTGGGCAAGTCACTTAACCTGATTTGTCCTACCTTCTCCCCTCCAAAAAGCAAAAAAATAAAAATAAATTTAAAAATCAATATATTAATAAAATCATTTACTAATTAAAACAATTATTTTTAATTATACAGATAAGTAGGGGATTAAGGGATAGGAAGTGTAGAGATTAAGCCTGCAGGGTAGACGGGAAAACCTAAGGGAACATAAGTAAAGATATCTTTCTGATATAGATGACCTCAGATTTTTGTTGTTGTTGTTGTTGCTCAGCTGTTTCAGTCATGTCTGACTCTTTGTGACCCCATTTAGTTTTTCCAGCTTATTTTACAGATGAGGAAACTGAGGTAAAAAAGGTTCAGTGACTTGCCCAAGGTCACACGGTTAGTATCTGAGGCCACATTTGAACTCAGGTCTTCCTGACTCCAGGTCTAGTGCTCTATTCACTGCACCACCTAGCTGCCCTTAAATATTATATTTATGTTGTTCAGTCACTTCTGACTCTTCATGACCAAGTCTAGCACTTTATCCACTGAGCCACCTAGCTGCCTTCAGTCTCATTACTGCCTTCTTAATGTGATTCTCCTTAGGTGGTAGTTGCTACTAATGCTGAAGGTTTATAGATAATTATGGAGAAACTATAAGAGGGAGTGGTGAAAGATCATCCATAGAAAATGAGAACATATAAAAATCACTATTCACTCTTCCCAGGAATCTATGTAATAACATCCTGAAGGAATCCTTTAGAATTCAAAATTTTTCCCTAGTCTATGAGAGACAGAGAGATAACAGATTAAGAGAACTAGCCTTGGAGTCAAGAAGACCTGAGCCATTTAACTTCTCAGTGGCCCAGACAACCCTCTTAAGATTTTCAGTTATACAGAAGGTATCAATATGCATTGGTAGAGGGGGACTTTCTTCACTAGTTCTCTATACTGAGAAAATGACAAGTACAAAAATTTTACTATGACTATGCAGAAAAGTATTAATGAAATTATGTTACATTACTTTACAAATCAAAATGAATTAACCCAACTAAAATTTACTCCCATTGCAAAAGATTTCTGAAAAAGGTAAGAAGTTGAACAGGATGATTTCTAAAGTCCCTTTCAAAACCACCTACTTCCAGCCAGTAAGGGCAGCTTTCAATCATGAAACTTGTAACAATATTCTTTGAAATTCTATGAGGCAGAAAGAACAAAGACTAGTCGAGTGAAATTACAGCCTTACCTAACTAGTCTCTTAGCTTCAAAGAAACCTACCAACTTAACATTTTCTTAACTCCTAAGAAAATTGTAGGGAACAAAAGACAAAAAAGTAACCAAAATATTTCTGGAAAACATTACCAATTTTAAACGTTCTTTTCTCCTTTTGACAAAGGAAGTACTTGATCCAGGTTCAGATTCTTTTTTTCCATCTTCTTCCTCATCTTCTTCTTCTTCTTCCTCAAAACACCACTCTGGCAATAAAGGTGGGGGAGGTGCTTCTTCTACATCCCCATAACGTCGAAAAAGTTCTTTCAAATAATCACCCTTATAGATTCCTGGTGGTCTGGCTTGTGCAAAGGTAGCAACTGCTGCTTCAATGCTAAAAAAAAATATGAAGCCAAATTATTTCTATGAAATGATTCCCTAAAATTTCCAATATATTAACTTAGGAAGTACGAGGTGGAGAACAAGATTAGTTATTTCTTCAAAATAACCCTTCATTGAATTACAAATTGTTTCTAAGTTATTTCTCTCTAGCAACAATTTAGTATATCAACAATACACTTTTAATAATTCCAACAAGAGTAAGATAAGTGAAAAAGAGAGATCCTGGAAAAGTTCCATTCCAACAAATTTAAGGGGATGGAGGATCCTTTTAACCTGGTGGGTAACGCATTTTTTAAAATGCTTGATACTGTTTGATATTGTCTCACTATCAGAACATTATGGAAATAAGCTTACTCCTGTTACTCTTATAGTAGGTACTGATGCAGAGACCCTCACCCCAGCAGCTTCTGCGAATTAGACTTTAGCAATCCTGTCTAGCACAAGTCTGAAACTAATTAAACTAAATGATAAATAAATGGTATCAACTCAGCCATTGATTCTGTAGAAAGAGGAAAGAAAAGAACCCCATTTACCAGAGCAGAGAACGGGGAGGGGAGCAAAGTATCTTAAATGGTATATTTACATCAAAATCCATTCCACTGTGGTTTAAACAGCGCCCTGATTCCTTGAATTTGAGTCTCTTCAGGAAGCACTGGCTGAAGATGGGAAATTTCCTCTAGGTTTCTCAAAAACTGATAGTGATCATAAAAAGATTTCTTATTCTATGACTAAGTTTGTCTAGGATCCCAAGCATGAAGCACTGCAATGAATGCTAACACATTAAAGGCTTTCCATCAACTTGGCAGTTGGAAAAACAACTTGGAATCAGAAGGCTTGGTTGGGTTCAGGTCACGGTTATTAGCTATGTGACCCTGAGTGATTCCTGAGCCTCCTGTTCCTAATCAATAACAATGAATAAAACTTAATACTCCCTAATTCACAGGATTGCTATGAAAAATATCACTCAATAAACTATAAAGCACTGTGGAAATAAGAGCTATCATCATCAATTTTTTTTATTCTAAACCTCCTGCTCTTCTAGTCACTAATTTCAATGCCTCCTTTCTCATATGAACTGGTCAGTTACCTCCTACACGCTGAAGTTCACATATTCTCCTATGGTTCAGGAAACACTTGAAGGGACTACAGTATCCTTTAAATCTTACCTCTCCTTCAATCTGCAGAAGGATATACCCTGAATGAAAAAGACATTTTCTGACCCTCTCTCTACAAACTTATAAATACATACACTTCTCCCTTTACTGCTACACCCCCTCCCCAAATATCTGCTTATGCTTTATCATACCTCTCTAGGATTCTCCTTTACCCAATCCTCCCCAACTCTACTGACCCACTATCAAGGACCTAATGCAGAAAGAAGTCTCAGTTTGTTTTCTTCTCTAAGGAGAAGTGGAAATGTGGAAAGTAGGGAAAAGCAATACAAGGTACCTATGGACAACAAAGCTCTTGCGTACTTGAATTCTGCTTAGAATCAGTCCTATATACAAACAGTTGGTTGCAGAGGTAAATGATGTGCTATGAAAATATACATGTACAAAGTAAAGTAATATAAAATTGCTGTACCTAGGTCTACAATGATTGCTAGTCTCTGTTGTTTATTATCAAGATCATATCTTGATCTCTAAAGTGAAGGCCCCAAATTCTCCCACCTCCTCTTTAACCCACTCAAAACCCATGTCTAAATGACTGCATACACTGAACATTTGTAAGTTGAACAGTCATCTATCAAAGGATATTTATACTGCAACTAAAGGCTTAAGAGGTAGATGAATTCTCAATTTAACAGAAAAATTCATTTATGATAATACCAAATTTTTCAAGAATTAAAACTAATTGAGATTTTACTATGTCAAGATCTAGCACAGTGTTTTACACATAGTAGGTAGGTACTCTATAAATTTTTGTTAAATAACTCAGGCCCTATTATTCTCCCCTCCATTCAGTTCTAAATGCTTCAACATAGAGGCAACATGGTTTTATGGAAAGATCAGATAGCCTGCAGACAAACTGTAGATCTACCACTTACACCTGTGTGACAGTGGCAAGCTTTGAAACTCAGTTTCTTCTATAAAATGGGTATAATAATACTCATACTACCTAGCTAAAAAGATGGTTGTGGGGGAAACATTTTATAAATCTAAAATACTGTACAAATGTGAGCAATCATTATTATTCTTATACTGAATGGCATTCAATTGTTCTAAATAGTGATTATAATCTTCCAAGATCAATTTGAAATTATAAAATATACTAAAAGAATATGCCTCCACTATTTGTCTAAGTTAAAAATAATTTAGATAATAAATCTCCAATAAAGTATTCTGATGCCTGAAAATAGAGTGGTAATGATCTATGTTTTTCAAAGAAAAATAAATTCATGAGCAACTTTAGAGAGGAGTTCAAATTCTGGTAATTTCTACCAAATTAGGTTTCAATTTACAGGGCTGGCAGTGTCTGTTCTCTAAAGACAAGCCTAATTAAGTTCAGAGAGGTTAATCATGTGAAGACTGACTACAATGTGATTAATGTTTTTGGTCAGAGCAATTCATAAAGATGATTCAAGTAAAGACAGGTTATCCACTACACTGCCCAAACTACTGAAATCAAGGATATTTTGAAGTATTTAAAGCAAATAAAACACATGGTATATCAGAAACATCAGCATTCAATTAAATTTTTAATTAATACACCACATCACATATCCTAAAAACTGAAGCCAAAATGCATGAAACTAAAACAGTATCATTCATATTTTACCAAGAATTGAAGACCAAAAATACATCAACAAAAATTTTGTATCTCTATTACCAAGCATCTCTTTCTCATTTAGAATGTTAAAAATTACCTCCAATCCATCTTCTCAACCAAGAAGGCACAGATGAGAAAACCAGTTCTATTGAAACCATGAGTACAATGAACACCTAGAAAACAAAAACAGCTCTGGTTTTAAAAAATAAGCAAGTCAATTTAGATTCCAAATTTTCCATTTCAGCCCATAACAAATACAAGTTCAATAACTTTAGACAAAAATATGCAATACCAGATCCATTCTAATAACTATTAATGATTTGTCATTTTTCAATATACCTTAGAATCAAAAGTGATGTCACTGGCAAAAATAATTCAATTGAAACATTTAATAAGCATGTACCTTGTAATATTATAAGGCTTATGTTTCATGTCAGTTCATGTGCTATCTTTGGCCATCCATAAAAACTCTTATCACTGAAGGATCTCAAAGTACTATGGATAAAGACATATTGTCTGTATCATATGGTCTATCCTTAGGAAAGGAATTCAGTTGCTGGTGCACTGTCAGTAGAGTAAGAGCTCTGACTTACTTTTCAGTAGGGGTCAAACAATTCATATAACTATTCACAGATTCTCCTACTCCTCCTAAAGACCAATAGAACAATTTTATAGGATAGACATAAGGATATAATCTAATGTCAGATTGTACCATTGTTTCTTCTAAAAAGTGACTTGCTTCTTCTAACAGTAGCAAAAAAAATTTTTTTCAAGTAAATTTTGAGTCCTGTTTAGTTTGTTTCCAGTTAATTGATATATTATTCTATATTTTTCTCTACTGTGCAGGGTAGGTGCTGATCTGCACTAGTAAAGGGAATTTCCTCACTTTGAGTTCCCAATACAAATTAAATCAAGGTGAGGGAAAGAAGGTCTGCAAAATATCTTACATACAGTATCTCACTACCTTTTAGGATCATCACTTAAGGTATTATTAGCCCCATAAGATAGATTTGGGAAGGCTCAGAGAAGTTAAGTGATTTATCCATTGTCATTCAGCTGGTAAGTGGTATAGATGGGAGAATTCTGACCCAAGTCTCTTTTAGTACTCTCTACCAAAACACTTGGCTCTCAATTGGTTTGTCAACTTTAGTGACAAAAATAAACAAGTAAATAGTAATGGGAGCTAGGTGGCTAAGTGGACAGAGTGATGGGCCTAGAGTTAGGAAGACTTCCTGAATTCAGATCTGGCCTCAAATATTTACTAGCTGGGTGCCCCTGGGCACTTAATCCTGTTTGCCTCAGTTTCCTCATCTGTAAAATGGAGAATGAAATGGCAAACCATTCCATTTTCTTTGCCAAGAAAACCCCAAATAGGGTCACAAAGAGTCAAACATGACTGACTGAAATAACTGATTAACAAATAGTAAGTGAAGGTGTGAACATAATTTCTCCTACAATTCTGGCAGCTTTAATCAGCATGTCAGTAAGTTCAACAAACATTTATTAAGTACAAGACAATGAGAATACTAGAGCTAGGGGATAAAAGACAAAAATAAAAGAATGTCTCCTCCCAAAAAGCTTACATTCTGCCCTAGCATATAATATGTATGCAAAAAAGGAGAGTAAAAGAAAAATGAAGGCAAATAAAATGAACAACAAAGAGGAGGGGATTATGATAGATTTCAAAGAAAACATAATAGTTGACCTTGGACAGAACATAAGAATTCTGAAAGGCAAAGAAGAGAATGTTGTACATTCCTGGGCAGTATAACGAACTGGGAGCATAGACCTAGAGCGCAATGAATGTGGGAAACAGACAGTAGTACTGCTTGGTTGGATAAGGAATTCATGAAGTAGAATAATGTGAAAGTAGCTTGGAAAGGCAGGTAGGAGACAAAATACAAGCTGAGACATGTGCATTTAATGTGGGAGGCAATGGAGAACCAGCGAGAGTTTTTGATCAAGAGAGTGACATGGTCAAACCTGTAACTTAGGAAGACTATTTCAGGTGTCAGTAAAGAAGATTAGAGAGGAAATGGAGAAGTAGGAAGACAAAACAGGAGATTATTACAGTACTCTGGGCAAGAGGTTATAAGGGACTAAACCATAGTGGATGTGTTGGAAAAAGGTAAAAAAAAAAAATATGAGATGTAATAGAGGTGAGGTCTACAAGGCTTGGCAACCTACTGAAAACAGAAGATAGGAAAGAGGCAAGAATGACTCCAAGGTTATGAATTTGGGTGACTAGAATAATGGTGGGGCCCTTCACTGAAATGGAGCAGGTTTAAAGCAGCAATAAGTTCCATTTGGAAATGCTGAACCTAAGAAACCAATGGAAAATCCAAGAGGAGATATTTAACAGGCTTCACACTATTAAAAGTGATAAGGACAGAAATTAGGGATAAATATATAGATCTGCAAATCATAGGAGACAAAAGAAGAAAGAGCATCAAGGTGAAGGGATGGCCAACTGAACTTAAAGCTACAGAGAAAGGTTCAAAAATATGAGAACTAAGAAGCCTATTAGAGTTGACAATCAAGAAACATTGCAAGGGGCGGCCAGGTGGCTCAGCGAGTAAGAGCACTGGCCCCAGTGTCGGGATGACCTGGGAATCGAATCCGGTCTCATATACTTAGCACCACACCCAGAAATAACTGGCCATGTAACCTTGAGCAAGTTACTTAACCCCAATTGCTTAAAAAAAAAAAAAAAGAAATCATTGCAGAGGTGACTAGGTGGCACAATGAATAGAGCACCAGCCCTTGATTCAGGAGGACCTGAGTACAAATCCGGCTCAGACACTTAACACTTACTAGTCGTGTGACCTTGGGCAAGTCACTTAACCCCAAATGCCCTGCCTTCCCCCCCTCCAAAAAGCAAAAAACAAAAAAAAATCATTGCTAACCTTGGAGAAAGTAAATTTGATGAAGTTTTGGGGCCACAAACCAAACTGGAAGGAACTAAGAAGTGAATGGGTAGTGAGGAAGTAAAATCACCAAGTACAAACAATTCTAAGATTTTGTAGTTGAGAAGGAGTTTTTTGGATAAATTTCCAAATCATTAATAATTAGAGAAATGCAACATAAAGCAACACTAAGGATCTACCTGACATTCATCAGATTAGCAAAGATTACAAAAAGAAAAATGACAAATGTTGGAGAGGATGCAGGAAAAAAGATACAGGATAAGATTTTGAGGAGATGACAAGGTTAAAGGAGGAGTTTGTTTTTTTTAAAGGATGGAATCAAATCACTTATCATGGAAAAAAAAGTTCATTTTTTTTTCCACACTAAAAGTATAGTTTAATGCTTTCTCCAGTTTTTTTATCTAAATTTTCCCTTTAACTACAAGAATAACTTCATCTGGGGCGGCCAGGTAGTACAGTGAGTAAGAGCACCGGCTCCAGTGTCGGGATGACCTGGAGATCGAATCCCGGGCTCAGACACTTAGCACCCACCCAGAAACACCTGGCCGTGTAACCTTGAGCAAGTTACTTAACCCCAATTGCTTAAAAAAAAAAAAATAACTTCATCTAGAGATCAATAAATCATGACTCACAACTAACAATCACCATATTCTTGTAAATATTTCAAGAGCATAAGTACAAATTCATTAAAATTTTGTCTTAATTTTTCCAGTTAAATTAAATATATTAAAAAACCACAATGATTCCAGGTTGCAGATCAAATAGCTCAGCTACTGCTATATCTGTGCCACTGATGGCCACCACTGACTACAGACCAATGGCCCTGCTGCCTCTCCCTTAATCTTTATGAAAGACAGCATGCAATCTGCTTTTACCTCCCCTATTAGAAATAGTCTCAGGGCGGCCAGGTAGCACAGCGAGTAACAGCACCGACTCCAGTGTTGGGAGACCTGGGATCCGTTCCGGGCTCAGATACTTAACACCCACACAAAATAACTGGCCGTGTAACCTTGAGCAAGTTACTTAACCCCAATTGCTTAGGGGTGGCCAGGTGGCGCAGTGAGTAAGAGTGCCGGCCCCAGTGTCAGGAGACCTGGGATTGGTTCCGGCCTCAGACACTTGGCACCCACACATAAATAACGGGTCGTGTAACCTTGAGCAACTTACTTAACCCCAACTGCTTTAAAAAAAAAGAAAAGAAATAGTCTCATAGGAAAAATATGGAGCTGAATATTATCACATCTACTCTGGATGTAAATAAATGTGACATTACAATGTACATTATATACAATCAGTTCTGTTGAGATCTTATATGGGATCCCAAAAAATATATTATGCAAAATTGCAGGATTAGAGGCACAACACTCAAAAATTTCATCAGTGATACACTTTTTGAAAAGATAAGAATTTAATTAAAATGATAGCACAATTTTATACATGTTGAATGGTTAATATACAATTAGGGTGGCTAGGTGGCACAGTGAATAGAGCACTGGCCCTGGAGTCAGGAGGACCTGAGTTCAAATCTGGCCTCAGACACTTAACATAAAAACTAGCTGTGTGACCTTGGGCAAGTCACCTAACCCCAAATGCCCTCCAAAAAAGAAAAAATAAATATATGATGGGGGCTACCAGATAGCACAGCAAGTAAGAGCACTGGCTCCAGTGACAGGATCACCTGGGGATCGAGTCCGGGCTCAGACACTTAGCACCCACCCAGAAACACCTGACTGTTACTTAACCCCAATTGCTTAGGGGCGGCCAGGTGGCTCAGCTGCAGTGTCGGGATGACCTGGGGATCAAATCCGGGCTCGGATACTTAGCACCACAGCTAGAAATAACTGGCCGTGTAACCTTGAGCAAGTTACTTAACCCCGATTGCTTTAAAAAAAAAAAATTATATATATATACCGTGTTTCCCCGATAATAAGACCTATCCCAAAAATAAGCCCTCCCCTTACTGTGTAAGATTCCTCTAAAATAAGCCCTCCCCCCAAAATAAGCCCTATTGAGATTGCTACTGTAGTGAAGGTGATCCCCTGCGCTACACGCTACATTAGGTACCCTCTGTATGTACCGTCCCCTCCCCCCGGATGAAACGCACGCCGCGCTCCGAGCTGCATCCAATCAGAGCTGCAGCAGTGAGCACATCATCCTGTTCTTTATTGAATTCATTATTGAATAAAGGTACATTTTTTTGTTCACATTTACCTGTTTATTAAAATTGCTGTCAATGTTCATTAAAATAAGCCCTCTGGTGTTTTTCTGTCCAAAAAATTTAATAAGACAGTGTCTTATTATCGGGGAAACATGGTATATGACTACTTCAATAAATAGGGGTTTCCAGGGCCTCTGGCCTGCGTCTGGAGATCAGGACAGAAGGAGGTGGGATAGGTGGAGATCGTGGGGACCAACGTTCCCTGTTGCCACAGCACCAGAAGATATATAATATGGCACTTTACCTTAAAATCTGCTTATGGAACTGGGCTTCAGAAGGGTTATAGCTTGTGAGTAATTGTGAAGTGCTGCAGTTTTTTCAGTTCAATCACTATTTCTCATGGAAGAAACTGTGCTCATATAACTCAAAATTCAAGTTATGCTCAAAATATTATCTCACGTTTTACAAACTTATGCCAGAATTGACTTTATTTGTAAAGAAACAAACCTATACATAATATTTAAACACAAAACATGCAAGGATCGTAGCAACTGATAATGCAAACCACCATAAACTGAATGGATAAGTACAGGGCAGCAAAAAAAATTTTTAAACAGCTTTTAATGAAACAAAGTAGGAAAATATAATCCAGCTACTGGGGTAAAGATTCAAAAAATTCAACAAAAAAACTTTATGGAAACTGAGAAGCAGTCTCAAAAAACTGGGGTTATTTATATATATATATAAAAGGTCACTTCATAAAAAAATTAGAGGAGCAAGGAAAATATTACCTTGGAGCTCTACTGACAGAGGAAATGGCCATGACCAAAGAAGAAATAAAAATAATCACAGAAGATAAAACAGACAATTTTGATTATATAAAATTAAAAGAAGCTTGCATAAACAAAACCAACACAGCTAAAATTATAAAGGAAACAGATAATTGAGAGAGAAAAAAAAAAACCTTTGCAGCAAATTTCTCTGATAAAGGTCTCATTTCCAAGACATATAAGGCATTGATTCAAATTTATAAGAGATAAACTCAAATTATTAAATGATCAAAGTACATCAACAGGTAGTTCTCAAAAGAAGAAATCCCATCTATCAATAATCACATGAAAAATTTCCAAATCACTAATTAGGAAAATGCAATATAAAGGAACTCTGAGGAGCCACCTGACATATATCAGGTTAGCAATGAAGACCAAAAAGAAGGAAAATGACAAATATTGGAAGGGTTGAAGGAAAACTGACACATTTATGGTGGAGCTATGAATTGGTCCAGCTATCTAGAAAGCAATTTGAAACTATGTCTAAGAAAGAAGAAAACACAAAATATTTACAGCATCTCTTTTGATAGTGACAAAGAGCTGGATATTAAAGGGAGTACCTATTAACTGGGGAATAGCTGAACAAATTATGGTATATGTATGTAATGGAATACTACTATGCTGTAAGAAACAAAGAAAGGAAACATAAGAAATGAAGTTCATATAATTTTGGAAGACTCATATGAACTACTATAAAGTGAGCAAAATTTATACAAGGTAACAACACTGTAAAGACAAAGAATTTTGAGAGAATCAAGAACGCTGATATCAACACAATGACCAACCATCTTTACAGAAGATCACTCAGTATATATACTACCCACCTCTCAACAGAGAGGATGGACTCAATGTAGCAAATATTTTTGGAATGTTGTGAATGTGGCAATTGTGTTTGACATTTGTTCCAAGAGTTTTGTTTTTCCTTTTTTAGTGGGGGTTGGAGGGGGGAGGAGAGGTGGGAAGAGGAAAAAAAATACTTGTTAGCCAAAAAATCAAATTTTAAAAATAAAAGTCCACTGGGAAGGGCAGAAAGAAGAGGAAAAATAGCCAACAGCAGACAGCTTCCCCAGTGGCCAGCCTTGTCCCACCACAGCTTATCAACATTAAAATTTTTTGCTTCTCTTCAGTGAAGCAGAAAATCAAGGTAGAAAACCTCATCCAGACATGTGTGATATCCCTTTGACTAGCTATCCTATTCACTGAATGGACATTACCTCACTCAAACTGAGAACCTGAAAAAACCTTAGCCTAAAAGGGCCAGGGTCTCCCATTGCATCCTGGGCCATCTCCAGTTGTCTTGATTAAGGTCTGGCCACTAGACCCACATGGCTCTGGAGGGGAAAATGAGGCTGGTGACCTTGCACAACCCTCCCTCACTCAAATCAGTCTACAAGTCATGTTATCATCTCCCTGATGTCATGGTCCTCTTCAAGAACAAAGGACAAACACAATCCCTATCAGTGAGGTGTGATGTGAATAGCACAACAAGCCAGATGTAAGGACCCAACCTGTGTAGTACTCATAGCCAGTCTTACATTAACTCTCTTAGCTGAAAGCATTATATAATATGGCAGTGTTGTGAAATAGAAGTGAAAGAGTAGCAGCCTTAATTCTTTGGAGCTGGAAATCAGGCAAGTGGAGTAGTTAGATAATTTCTTGATTTCAAGCTTTCAATTTTAAGTAAATTGGTTTGCTCTTACTACAAAAAAAAAAAAATTAAACACCGATGCAGTATTTCAAGCAATACAAACACTAACCTAGCTGATAAGGTAAAACTTTTTTGGGCAGCTAGGTGGTGTAGTAAGTGAATAGAGCACTAGCCCTGGAGTCAGGAGGACCTGAGTTCAAAGCCAGCCTCAGACACTTAACACTTACTAGCCATGTAACCTTGGGCAAGTTGCTTAACCCCAACTGCCCTGTCCTCCTCCCTCCAAAAAGCAAAAAATAAAAATTTTTTAAAAAAAATTTGTAATTAACCAAAAAGGGGGGATATATATATATATATGAATCCCATAAGTTAGACAGTTATCAGGTAGAAAAGGAAGGAAAGGAGGATGGGAGATTAATTTAGACAGAATTTTCTTGCTACTTCACTATTCACATGAATTAATTCTGAGGGAAAATAATTTAGTTAACCTAAATAAGAAAAAAATATTTCCCATTCAAATTAGAAGGCCATATTTGAACCACACATCAACACATAATAATTTCTAAAAATACTAAGAGGCAACACTAAATTCCTACTCTTTCCTACCTTTATGGATAAACCTATATTGTTTACATTTTTTAACCCTAACTGGATCAGCAACTTAATTCAGCCCATAAAACTCTTAAAAGCAAAAGAGCTATTATTATCTATCACCTCCCTCACATGCTGCACCACACTCCTCCCCACCTCCTGCCCCCAAAAGTCTATAAATATAAAACAGATGCTTTTCTTCTAAGAGGATGCAAAACAAACGCTTTACTTTTATTTCAGCCTTGTAGCCCAATGCTTCAAAAATTCTAGGTTTCTGTCTACCCCATCTTTTGGATCACTTATTTATTAGTTCAACATTTATTTTATCTCATTTGGGTAAAGTATGGTACTATGTCAAAATCAAGGGATTATGTGGGCAAGTAGAAAAAAATTATTTAAGGAAGGAAAAAGTCACAGATCACTTCCTTAGGACTGGGGATTTTGCCATCTTGAATTGAATCACTTGTTCAATCAAATGACTACTGGTGAATGAAAGGTCAAAGAAAACACAAACTTATCCCAATGCCAGAAAAACAATTGAAACCTGTTACAAAACACAACATATTAAAGTTTCAACCTTATTTAGGTTGCATGTCATTCAATTCAACAAAATTTGGACAAGATACTGTTCCAAGTGCTAAAATGTATGTGAATCATGAATGTTCACTAAAAACACTATAAACAGCCAGTCTCACAAAAAAAAGAATTATATTTGTAACTTTAATGTATTTCTTACAATATACAATTGCCAAAAAGACTCTAACTCACAGCTTTGATAAGTCAAAACTTTTTTTTTTTGGAGGAGGGAAGGCAATACAATTAGGGTTAAGTGATTTGACCAAGGTCATGTCAAAATTATTTTTTACAGGGACAAAAGCTTAAACAGACAGAATCTGTCAGTAGGATTCATCACCCACTACAGATAAGAAATATTGGTAAAGTACTATGACTTTTGTGAGATAGTATTGAAACACTTCAGAAGTTTCTGAAATAGTGTTACCCTTGGGTGGGAAAAAAAAGTGTTAAATTTGTAATCATTGTTTCAACTATTCCTAGAATTAGAGATATTCAAATTTTTTAGGCATATAATTCCCCTAATGTGGAAATAAATTTCATATGATTGCATATGTATAACCTGTATCAGACTGCCATCTAAGATAGGAAGAAGGAGAGAAAGAAGGGTGAAAAATTTAGAAATAAAAATCTAATTTAAAAATTAATGTTGAAGGGGCAGCTAGGTAGCACAGCGAGTAAGAGCACCAGCTCCAGTGTTGAGAAGACCTGGAAATCGAATCCCGGGCTCAGACACTTAGCACCCACCCAGAAACACCTGGCCGTGTAACCTTGAGCAAGTTACTTAACCCCGAATGCTTAAAAAAAAATTAATGTTGAAAATTTACATGTAATTGGAAAAAATAAAATATCATTTACATAAAAAAGAGGAATGTCATTCACCTACTCAAAAAACTCCAATGACTCCCTATCATTTCCAGAATCAAATATAAAATTTAAAGGCATTTAAAGCCTTTCATAAACTAGTTTCCCATACCACCTCCTCTTTTCTAGTATTCTTACCCCTTGCTCCCCACCACACACTCTCTGATCCAATGACACTGGCCTTGTTGCTGTCCCATGAACAAGTGTAATGGGAATGGGAATTTGAAAATCTTCCCTGCACCTTAATAGGCCTAGGGGGAGAATTTGAAAACCTTCCCTATTTTGAAAGTAAATTCTGCCCTCTAATAGGTTGAATGTAGTCGCATAAAACCTGTGATGGGAGGAGTTTGCTGAAGAGTACAGCAGAACCATAGGAAGCTGGGAATCAGAGCTAGCCAGAAGGTGGGAGAGAGAGGAGCTCAGGCAAGAAGATAAAGAGGTTTGTGAGTAAATATTGATCTTGTACTGGTTTGTGAGAAAGCTAAATGATGGCATGGCTCTCTGCTACATTGTGGTGCATTAACTTTTATGTTGCTTTGATGGATTCAGTTTCCTGGTTTGGGGATTCAGTTTTCTGGTGTTTCAGTTCTGTCCTCTATATGGAGAGTTTGTTATATTTTGTCATCGAGCACTATATGAGACTATTTATTGTAACGGTTGGTGCTGATTTTAAATACTGGTGCTGAGGATAAATATTGTACTGGCACTACAACAAAACACTCCATTCTGCTTATTCTGGGTATTTTCTCTGGTTGTCCCCATACCTGGAATGTTCTCCCTTCTCATCTCTACCTCCTGACTTCCCTAGATATCTTCAAGTCTCAAATGAAGTTTTATCTTCTATGTCCTTCCCAACCCCTCTTAATCCTAGTACCTTCCCCCTTAATTTTTTCCTATTTATCCTATAAATAGATTATTTATACACCTTTGTTGTCTCACCAACTAAAGTGAGCTCATTAAAGATAGGGACTGCCCTCTGCCTCTTTTTGCATCCCCTCTGCTTGGCACACAGTGGGCAGTAGGCAATTAATAAATGCTTACTATTAGAGATCAGTCAAAAATATAGGAATGACAGGTTCCTACCTAGAGATAAATTATACTTAGCAAGGAATTGTTAGAGTCCTGTAAATCTAATTAAAAGGGTTCTGAACTGAAAGAGACAGGAGAATGAATACCAACTGCAATAACACAAATAAAGCTACAACATACAATGAATAATATAGTACAGACACCCAGAAATTCATAATAGGGAAAAAAATCCAAGAAGTGAGAAATAAAACCCAAGCCCTTAAATACTTATAAAAAAATGCAAAAAGAATGGGTAACAAAGAAGAGGAGAACACAGGGAAGAAATTTAACCTCAAAAGTTATCATTGAGACAAAGTGGGATTAAACTATTCTGGATGGACGTATCATATTCCAAAGAAATAGGAAAGGTTTAAAATGAGGGAGAGGTGAGGAGATTGATGTTAAGACGACATACTCATGTGAGGATAAAGCATTTGGCTGAAGATTTAAAAAAGCAGAAACAGAAGCAAAACTGTCATTCTATCATCAAAAAACTATGTACCACCTAAAAAAGAAAAGAAATTAGCAGTTTAGGAGATTAAAATTCAATCAGAGAGGCATACCATAGCATTTAGTAATAGGATACTTAATCTGGACATTTATACAGTCCTTTCCATCAAAAAGTAGAGGTGATAACTTTTTTATTTATCTTAATAATAATTTCATCCTTCAGAAGACAGAGGAAATAACAGGGTCTATTACAGATCTGATTCTCAACAAGGAGGAATTTATTGCTAGAATGTAAATTGTGGAATATTTAGTTTACAATTTATGACTCAGAAGAAAAGGAAAACCAAACATAGATTAACATATACCACAGATCTGGGGAAGGTGGATTTCAAAATCCAGAGAAAGATTAGATATGATCCCAAAGACTCAATTTCCAAAAGGAAAATTAGCCCAAAACAAACCCTCAAATATGAAATTCGGGAGACACAAAAAGAAATCTCTGAGGGGGGAAAACTGTAGTTTTTCAAGAAGGAAGGAAAAGGTTAGGTGTCTAACAACTAGTGGATTTTTAAAAGACACATTTCACAGGAAAAACAGCATGACATATCAACAGGCCTTTGGGTCAAAACAAATCTGGATTTATTATTTATTTAATATATAATGATTGTGTGACCCTACACAAGTCCCTTACCATCTCAATGGAACAAGCAATTCTCTGACTATTGGTTGTAGAATTTTCAAATCTGCAATAGTAGAGGACTTTTCTAACCAGGAGCTACCTATGTAGAAAAAAAAAAATCATAGTTCCAACCTCCCTCTACCACCACCCTACCACCACCACCCCCCAAAAAAAATACAGTAGGTGAAACAAGGTTGGATAATTAACAGTGAATAGAAAAACCATGGCATGGTTATGTTAGAATGGCATTTGGAATGTTAAAGCTCAGAATAAGTTGAAATTATTAAGGAAAGTTAAAAGATAATAAAAAGAGTTTATTTTGGCTGAACTAAAGAAAACAGAAGGATGAGATGGATAGGACCACTGCTCCAGAAGAATAGGATGATAAGTGATAATGGAGAGGAGAAAAAGTGGTTCAATTATTGTTTTCTTTTTCTTTTCTCTCTAAGATGTGTGGACTGGAAAATGGAAAACAAAAATGACTTGTATAGGGACCTGATACCCAAGAGAAGTGAAGAAAGTAAGAGAACACCTAGTTATCCTTGAGGAGTTCCAGCCATCTGGCCTAGATGAATTAAATCCTTTCTTACTCAAAGATTATCAGGTGAAGATTCTCAACCTTTTTTGTGTCATAAATCTCTTTGGCACATAAAATGCATAGAATTACAAAGAAAATCAATTACACTGAAATACAGTTGACAAAATACTTTTTTTTTTTTGCCCAAGGTCACATGGCTAGTAAGTGTTAAGTGTCTGAGGTAGGATTTGAACTCAGGTCCTCCTGACACCAGGGCCAATGCTCTATTCACTTCTCCACCTAGCTGCCCACAAAATTTCTTAAAAAAAAAAAAGAGAGAGAGAGAGAGACTCCAGGTTAAGAACTCTTGAAGTAGCAGATATGAGTAAAAGGCATCATCAGTAATATTTTAAAGATGTAGACAATGGAAGAAATGCCCAAGGACCAAAGAAGGGCAAAATTTTGTCAATTTTCAAAAAAGGAAAAGGAACAGAATCCATAAATAGTAGTACATGAGTGAATTTAATTTCAATTTCTTTTTTTTTTTAAAGCAATTGAGAGTCTCCCGACTCTGGGGCTGGTGCTCTTACTCACTACATCACCTGGCCGCCCCTTAATTTCAATTTGTAATAAAATTCTGGAGAATATTATATTTTGTAACACTTTGATAATGAAGTAGTGATCACAAAAAGCCAGCCTGGCTTCATCAAAAACAAATTGTCTCAGATTAACCTGAGTTCCTTTTTTAACAGTTACAAAACTTGTTGATTAGGAAAATATTATCATGTTCCCCCTAAATGTAGTTTACCTTAATTTTTAAATGTTTATTTATGGAAAAATATGAGTATTTCCATAACATAGCATATTACAAAAAAAGATGAGTGCACATGAAAGTACAATCTATTATGTATGACTTGCTATTCCTTTTAAATATATAATAAAATTATCATGTAAATTTTTTTCTTCCCTACACTCCTCCCTGCTCTAGAGATGACTACCATTAGATACAAATATGTATATGTATGTAAAATTATTCTATATATACTTCTAAATATTTATCTGTTCTTTCTTTTCATGCAAATAGCATCTTCCTTCTTATGTCCTTTGTAGTTATAATAGTCAAAATTACTTAGTCGCTTAAAATTGCTCTTAAGACAATATTGATGTTACTATATGTAACATTTTCTTGGTTCTGTTCATTTTTTCTTCATTATTTTATGCAAGTCTATCCATATTTTTCTTAAGGCATTCTTCTCCTCATTGCCTTTTTGAGCCTCTTTTGCCATCTGAGTCAGCCTATTTTTTAAGGTGAAATTTCTTCAGTCAGGTTGTTAACTCTCATTTCATAATTTTCTTTCATCATTCTCATTTCTCTTCCCAATTTTTCCTCCACTTTCTCTTATTTGATTTTCAAAATCCTTTTTAAGCGCCTCTATGGCCTGTAACCAACTCATATTTTTCTTGGAAGCTTTTGGTGCAGGAGTTCTGACTCCACTGTCTTCCTCCTGTTCCATGCTTTGATCCTTTTTGTCCCCAAAATAGGAGTCTAATGTTGGATTCCTCTGCTTGCTTTGCTTCCCTCGTTTGCTCATGTTGCCACTCAATTACTTGACTTTTGGGCTTTTTGCCACAGTAGGACTGCTACCAGACAGAAGAGATTTATCGCAAATGCTGGGGTTTTCTCAGCTATGGAAGGTGTGCCCTCTCTGAAGCCTCCACATGCTCTGGTAAGCTGGTCACACACCCCAGGACCTCCACCCTAGACAGCAGCAAGAGCAATTACCCTTCAGACTGGTCACTTGGTCCCCCTAAAATCTACAGGCCAGGAGCTGAAGCAGCTACTGCAGGGCCACAGTGCCTCAGCAGTTTCTCCCTCCAGGGGATAATGGTCAGACCGCACTGGATCCCGAAGTCCACACTGCACTGACCTCTCACTTTGTCCTTAGCATCTATGGGTTGATAATTCTGGAAACCACCACAGCTGCTGGTGATCTGAAGTCCCTCCAGCCAGAGGCTAAAACCTCGGGCTCACAAAGGACTGGGGTTGGCTCCCAGAGCTCTGTGCTGGCCACTTCCTGCTGACCTGCCAAGATGCCATCAGCAGGAGGTTAGCTTCTCTGTGTCATTTTGTAGGTTCTGTAGCTCCAAAGTTTGTTCAGTCACCTTTTACATGAATTGGAGGAGGTGGAAGCCAGAGCCCCGAGAAAGTCCTGTTTCTACTCCACCATCTTGACTCCACCCTGATCCATATTTTTCTAAGATCATCAAGCTACATAGATTTTAGTAAAACATTTGATAAAGTCTCCAAATTCTTTTAATGTGGGGGAGGAAATGGAGTCCTAAACTAGAAAATTAGATAGATTTGAAACTGATTGGGTGGATAAACTCAAAAGAGTAGTCAATAATAGTTCCATGTAAACTTGGAAGGTGATATCCAGAGGAGAGCTCCAGGGATCTTTGTTTGCCCTATGCTACTTAAGATTTTTATCAATGATCAGATGAATGAACGAAAGAGCATTTACTAAGTACTTGTTATGTGCCAAATGCAGTGATAAGTGCTAAGGGTACAAACAGAAAAACAGAGATAGCTCCTGCCCACAATGAGCTCACTTTCTAATGGAAGAAATTATATATGTGAGATTTCAGAATCAAGTCAGATAATAAATCCTTAGGGTACAATGGCAAAGTAGATGATAGCACATATTCTTTAATGTTATTTGCATTGATAAGAAGATCCCTATACAGAAAAAAATCACAAGTCCAACAAAAAAACAGAAAAAATTACGGTACAGAGAAACAAGGTCAAGGAATGAAAAGTATTCAAAAGTCAAGACATATGGTGATAAGAATTTTCTATTCCAGCTTTTCAAAAACTGTAACTTGTGAGAAAAGTGAAGCTCTAGCACCTGAAGAAACACTTGCCAGGTCACATCTCCACAGAGGCTCCTTTCAGAGATGCTGGTGGCATAAGCTAAACTTGAAGCAGGGATGGTGGTATTGTCATTCCCAGACATCTTGGACTTACATGCCTGTTTGTGGCAACTGGTCATAATTGGTGTTGGGGGTGACAAAGCATGTGGGTCCTTTCTCCACAGTGATTATTTAGCTGCACAGACCTGGCTAGAAAATGGACCTACAGTTTGAGAGGTACTTCTATTCCCAAGGTTCTTAGGTTCAAGGTCCTGCACTATCTCCATCAGAATGTGAGGAGTCTAGCACATGCTTTCTCCAGTCTGTCCCTCATGGTTCCTTCCTTAATCTTTCAACCTATCAGGCACAGAGATGGACTGTTTATCTAAACTGCTGATGATCCAAAGCACAGAGAAATAACTGACCCAGTACATGAGAGAATCTTGCACTTAAAAAGGCACTATCAGGCTAGCACATTAGGCTAAAGTAAATAAAGTGAAATTTATTACAGATAATTGTAAAGTCTTGCATGTGGGTTCCAAAAAATCAACTTCATAATGATAATATGGGAGATATATGGCTAGATAGAGCTTGTCTTAAAAAAAGAGATGGAGCTTTTAGTGGTTTTGCAAGCTCAGCATGAGTCAAGTATGATATGGCTGTCTAGGACTAAGAAAGTGATACTACCACTGGTTAGCCGACATCTGGAATATTGTGTTCAGTTCTGAACATTGTATTCTAGAAAGAATATTGGTAATTTTAACCTTAAGAAAAGGGTTTGAAAAATGACTCAATTTCATGAGATGTAATGATCACTTAAAGGAACTGAGGGTATTTATTCTGGAGAAGACTTAAGGGAAAATGACAATTGTCCTGAAATAGCTGAAGGGCTGTCATATGAAAAAGGGATAAGATTTGTTCTGCTTTTTCCCAAAAAGTAAAAACTAATAGTGGGATCTACCTAACTCCAGACCTTCAAGCAAAGGATATATTATCATTTGTTGGTTATGTCGTACAAATGTAAAATGGATTTCATTTACTTAATATGATTGTAATACAGTAATAAGTCTTATAAATGCCAATATTTATTCAGCTTGTTATTTAAATTGTTATTTTTACCAAACACTTGAATTCTTGCTCAAATGGTCACGTATATAGACTGGGCAACTCTCATCTAAGAGAAACTAATTTTTCTTTAAATGTTACTTGCTCCTGTCATGAGGTTAAAGAGGTACACTGGTAAAACCCCAGTTAAAAACTTCACAGTAAGAGTAGCTAGATCTAAAATAGCAGTACTAAACCTAACATACTAACTGATAATCATATCTTAAGAAAGCTTAAAAGCAACTAATAAATGCTCTTACATAAAGGATTCCTAAAGTGATCTAGGTAGATTTTTTTGTTTGTTTTGTTTTTGCTTTTTGGAGGACAACTGGGGTTAAGTGACTTCCCCAAAGTAACATGGCTAGTAAGCGTGTCAAGTGTCTGAGGCCAGATTTGACTCCAGGGCCAGTGATCTATTCACTCCACCACCTAGCCACTTCCTGGGTAGATTTTTTTTTTAAAAGCAGATCTCATACAGTTATTACTCTGAAGAACTCTTTATAAGGCGCCCCTCCACCCAAATCATACAGTCAAGTCAACAAACTCCCTTGTAGAAAAAGACAGATGAAGAAAAAAACATTATCACATAATGAAAGATTATAGAACAGTGAAGATTAATCATACCTATGAGTTCAGGAGGATTCTTCTCATTAAAACGTTCACATAGACGAATGAATGTATCTGTGTTCTCAGCTGTAGGACATTCCCCATGACTAGTAACACAAAAGGAAAAAAGTTTGAAAAAAAGGAAAAGATTAAAAGATTCACTACCAACTTTTCAGCTTAGGAAAAATGGATACATTAATATTAACCTACCCTTTACACTGAAGCTTTATATACTTGATCCCTTCTTTTTCAATGTCATTTCTGTCATAAAATCTTGTAGTATTTGTCAAATCCACCAAAAGTCCCATTTTAACCTAAAAAAGGAAAAAGCATATGTGACAAGTCATTAAACAGTTGCTTTTCATCTGTTCCAAAATTGGAGCTTACTATATATGCCTATAAGAGGCAGCCAAGTGCTTCAGTGGATAGAATTCTGGGATTGGAGTCAGGAAGATCTGAATTCAAATTCAGCCTCAGACACTTATTAGCTATACGACCCTAGGGAAGTCATGTAACCTCTCTCTTCCTTAATCCAGTGGAGAAGGAAATGGCAAACCACTCCAACATCTTTAACACAAAAAGCCCAGAGGTGATTAGATGGCACAGTAAATATAGCACTGGCCCTAGAGTCAGGAGGACCCAAGTTCAAATCCAGCCTCAAACACTTAACACTTACTAGCCATGTGACCTTGGGCAAGTCATTTAACACCAATTGCCCGAACTTCCTCCCTCTAAAAAATAAACAAACAAAAAGCCCATAGACAGAATTGGCATGCTATTGTCCATGGAGTCATGAGAAGTCAGATGCTGCTGAACAACTATCCCTATAAATGAAAATACAACCTTTGACTCATCTTATACATGGGAAAAATTCCAGGCTCACCATGTTATTGTATTATTAGAAAAAAAAATATTCACAAGTGGAGTGGGTGAGGACAGAAGCAGAAAGCATGGATAGACAGATATAGTATCATAAGCAATCAGCTGATTATATTTAGGATCAAAAAAAGAATAATAGCACCATTTTTTAATCTATTTATCATTCATCCTGACCTTTAAACAAGCCTAAAAAGGAGGAATTAACAAGGAGTTAAATATTATCACCAGCATCTGGCTGTTAAGAGCAGTCCAGTCACTCACTAACACAGAAAAACATGAATATTTTCTTTCTCCAGTAAATTTGCCTGATTACAATTACTCTACACTTTCTGGAAATATATTAAACCTTTATATAATCCTACAATTAATATTCTTCTTCTCTTTTTTTTTTTTTTGCTTTTTGGAGGGGGGAAGGCAGGACAGTTGGGGTTCAGTGACTTGCCCAAGGTCACAAGGCTAATAAGTTAAGTTTCTGAGGACATATTTGAACTCAGGTCCTCCTGACTCCAGGGCCAGTGCTCTATTCACTGCACCACCTAGCCACCCTGGCAGTTAATATTCTTAGAAAATAGAACATTATTAAAAATGTTTAATAGAAACTAGTAATGAATTTTTTAAAACTACCAATTTGGTGCTAGATATGATAAAGTTGGACATTAACATGAAAAAAAATTCTTTCTATATCATACCTTGCTGTCATAATGTATTCTAATAACTTTTCACAATATACTCAATGCAATGTCAAGTACCACTCTTAGCTAAAATATCTAAAGTAACCTGAATAGGGGCAGGTAGGTGGCGAAGTGAATAGAGCACCAGCCCTGGAGTCAGGAGGACCTGAGTTCAAATTCGGCCTCAGACATTTAATACATACTAGCCATGTGACCTTGGGCAAGTCACTGAACCCCAACTGCCCTGTCTTCCCTCCTCCAAAAAGCAAAATAAATAAATAACCTGAACAAAAATATTCCACTTCTCTCTTCTTTCTGGAATCATTTTGTATATAAAATGCATTTAACAAATAAATGTGTTTAACAATAATAAATAACACATTTACTTAATATTTGCAGAGTTAAATTTAAGACTGGTTACCTCTTTCATATAAAGATCAATAGGAGTAACGATAGTAGTAGAAGTGATACAATAGCTAAAATGTATGTAGGCTGGCAAAATGCTTTACATATGATCTCACTTTACCACAACCCTATGAGGTAAATGCTACTATTATTACCATTTTACAGATAAAGAAACTGAGGCTAGACAGGTTAAGTAACTTGCTTAGAGTCACATAGTTAGTCTAAGGCAGGATACAAACTCAGGTCTTCCTGATTCCAAGTCTGACATTCTCCCTACTATTCCATATAACTGCCTCATAAACTGGGCACAAAAAACAACACAAAGGACCCAATAATAGCTAGATAAGAGCTGCAGATGACCCAAGTAGACAATTCCACAACACACAATTTTAAAATACCTTAAGTATAAATTAAATCTAGTCATTTAAAGAATATAAGCAGTATAGAATAGGGGTGAGACAGCTGGCCTTGAAACCAAGATGAAATGGGTTCTAATCCTGCTTCTGACACATACTGTTCCAGCCATGTGAAGCAAGGTAAGTCACTTAGTCTCTCAGTCACCCAGGCAAATAAGACTATAAGTTGAGAGAAAGCCCTGACCTACATTAGTAAAGGGAATTTCCTCACCCAGCAGTTCCCTATACAAATAAAACCCTAGGTTCAGCCCCTACCATAACTAAAGGATAATAAAGTTATTTCAAAATCAGTGTACATAAAAAATTCTATCTAAAAAAGTTTCATTTCATTCTTAAAACTAATATGAAGAATAGAGAAGGGCTACAAACTGTTACCTGTCTTTATATCAGAAATTTTCTTTTACCTTTAGGCTCTTCAGATAGTTGGAAAGCATACTAGGATGGAACCGATTCTCTTCAGCGACTTGACTATCATATCTTGGTCCTAACATAGTCTTCAGAGGTAAGAATTTCCCTAAACAAAGTAAAATAGGTGACACTGCTTAATAAATGCTTATTAATTGAATGTTAAAAGACCCCATATTAGCTTAGTAGTTTCCAAATGTCTTCCAAAACAGAGGTGACAAACACTGCCACACATGGTCCATAACACTCCAAATGCAGCTGAACCAGATTAAAATGTAATTGGAAAATAACAAAATAAATAAAAATACAATAGAATATTAATAATGTTAATGTGGTTTCCTAAGTCAATATACATTCTACAGGAATTCTTATTTTCTGTTTAGTGACCCCATTTGTATTTGAGTTTGATATCACCATTCTAAAACACTTAAAGGAAAAGGCGCTTTTAAACAAAACTTTCCGTGAAGCACTCTCAATAATGTATCTTTAAGAATAAAAATAATAAACAATAATAAAACAAAATTAAATTCTATATCATTATAATGATTAAGCTTGGACAGAGAAAAGTTGAGAAAATTATCTTTTCTCCATTATAGAAGTGGGAGACTATGGGTATGAAATATTACATGTGCTGTCAGACATGGTTGATGTCTTGGTTACTTTTGCTGAACAGCTTTAATTCCACTGTCTTGCCCCTGCTTCCCACCCCCCCTTTCCTTATGAGAAAGTCACTGTTTACAAAGAATGGTTCACTCATAGAGGAGCCAGTAAGGATATATTCAGAGGTAAATCTGATACAAAATCAAAATCAAGATACAAAGAAATACATTAAAAAGGTTTTTTTTTAATAGATACATGAAATAGAAGATGCCATCTTATAAAGTTTAAAGAGTCCATAAATTAGCATTAAAATAAGCTAGCATTCGTAAAGCACTTAGCACAGAGCCTGGAACATAGTATGAGTTATATAAATTCTTATCCTCTTCCCTTTCTTTATATCCCCAGGGCTTCACACAGTGCCTGGCACATAGAAGGTACTTAATAAATGCTCATCGATTTGACTTCTCAATGCTCAAATACTAAGTATGCAACACTGCTTCTCTCCAACCTTTAGATTCCACTAAATCAACAAACTTTCATTAGGTACCCTCTAATGTAAGAGGCATCATGCTAAGCCCTGAAGATGCAAAGACAATAAGTGAAAGAGTTATCTACCCTTTTACACTCTTCTTACATTCTACTAGGAAGATACAACATGTCTACAACTAGTTAAATACATAGTATGTATACCAGAGTTTATACTACTCAGAGATACAATGAATATAAAAGAAAGGAAATATAATGTTTATATAAATTAATACAAAATAATTAGAAAGAAGAGAGTACTAATGGATGGGTGCAATCAGAAAAAGCACACTTTTTCATCAGAATGATGCACTTGGGCTGAGCTCTATGAAGGTAGGGAGGGATTCTAAGATGAGGAGGGAGTACATTCCAAACAGTAGATTTATGGTCCCACAACAGGCAACAGATGTAATGTTGCATACAGAGAATGGCTAGTTAGTAGGCGTGTTTGAATGAAAAATAGTAAAGAAAATAATATTGAAAAGGCAGGTCAGTGTCAAGTTGTGACTTTTATATTTTACCCTTGAGAAAATAAGGGAGACATAAAATTTTCTGAGCATGACATAGTCAAACCTGTGTTTTAGGAATGTCAATTTGACAGCTGTGTGGAAGATGGATAGGATAAGTAAGAGACTAAAGGCAGAGAAATCATAGTTACTATACTAGTTCAAGTGAGAGATGATGAAAGCCTCAAGGCTCACAGAAGTAATGTGAGCAGAAAGAAGAGAGTATATGTAAGATGTTGCAGAGGCAGACAAGATTTGGCAACTGAATAGTTTGAGGGAAAGGGACAATAAGTATTACTCCAAGGTTGTGAGGCTGAATGACTAGAACCATAAGGCAGTTTGGAGAAAGAGAATTAAGTAAAAGAATTAGTTAATTGGGGGCGACTAGGTGGCGCAGTGAGTAAAGCACTGCCCCCGGAATCAGGAGGACCTGAGTTCAGTTCTGGCCTCAGACACCTAACACCCACACACAAAAAAAAACTAGCTGTGTAACCTTGGGCAAGTTACTTAACCCCAATTGCCCTCCAAAAGGAAAAAAAAATTAGTTAATTGGTGAAAGAAACATTACAGGAAATAAAATTTATTTATATGTGGGGGGGATTGATACAAATATATAAAAATCAAGAGCCACTCTTCAACAGATAAGTGGTCAAAGGAAATATACAGGCAGTTTTGAAGAGAAGAAATGAAAATTACCAGCGATGTAAGAATGTTCCAAATAACAAATAAGAGAAGTGCAAATTAAAATAACTGTTGTTTCACCCTTCAGACAGTCAAAGATAAAAGATGAAAACACCAAATTTCAGAGAGGTTGTGGTGAAAAGTGTACAGTAATGAAGTGCTGGTGAAATGGTCCAACCATTCTGGAAAACTTTTTTTTTCAAAACTATACTTTTTTAAAAAATCACTAAGCTGAACATACGTTTTCCAGTGACACTACTTAACACTAAACTCCAAGAACGTCAAAAACAAGAAAATATTTCATACACACGTATTTTTATAGCAGTATTTTTTTTTAGAAGCAAAGAATGGGGAATAAAACAGGTGTTCATGGTTATACTTGAACAAGTGTGGTATATGAACCAAATGAAGTATTTACTGGCCTTTAAGAAATTAGTAAGATGAAGAATTCAGAAAAACCTGGCAAGACTGATGCGGAGCAAATTAGAATCGGTAAAATAAATTACACTGACCACAAGAATATAACGTAAAATAACACAAAAGACTCTCTAATATAGAGATCAATGATGATTTCAGAGGACTGATGATGCAGCTTGCCTCCTATAGTTCAGCACTGAGGTGGCAAACTAGGCGCAGAACAAGGCTTACATTTTCTACATAACTGATGCATTCTGCCTGACTGTACTTTGCAAAGAAACGGTTCTAAGGTGAGGAGAAGGGATGAAAGGGGTCAGGCGGGAAATAACAGTGGTGTTGTCGATAAAGTGCTGGGCTACAGACTCAGGAAAACCTGGGTTCAAATCCCATCTCTGGCACTAGATATGTGAACCTCCAAAAAAGAGCTGAGTGCTACGAAAAGCCAGAAGAGAGCATACGTTGCCACAAGCTCCAAAGGATTTAGGACGCCCCGTTTGGCACTTGAGACCCTCTTAAACCGCTTCAGGAGAGCGGCAGGGTGGGAAAATCAAATTGCAAGTCTACTTCAAAAAGTAAAACCAGTACAATACAAGTTCAAACCACCCCCGTCATCCGGCCGGGGTGTTCAGAGACAGAAGCCATGCACTCGGACCGTCCCAGTCCCCCGCGTTGACACCTCCCGGAAACCTCCTTGGGCCAAGGGGCCTCAAGAAGCCCAGCCCCGGCCGAACAATGACCCTCCCCGGACGCCCGCGCCCCCCGCCAGGCGCGGCACCGTTCGTTACCTGCCACGGGCTGGCCTCGACGCGGGCAGTGCAGCCACCGCGGCGGGATCTTGTTGTGCGCCATGGCCCCGGACGCTGCGGCGGGGTGGCCGGGGCCGCTGCACCAACTTTCCCCCCCACCTCCCCGGGCCCGGAGCTGCTCCCCCGCCGGACCCTCCGCCCTGAACAGCCTCTCCGCTCCGCCCGCGAGAGAGGAGGAGTACAGTTCCCCAAGTCTGCCCGCCGCCGCCGAAGGGACTGCTGTTCCGAGGGCTGCTGCCCCCAACGCGCTGCTCCCTCAGCCCAACGTCCAGCCGCTTCCCGGCGCCACTTTCATTCAGACAGCACTCCACAAGAGCCGGCGCAACCACAATGCATCGCAACTTCCGCCGACCCTCCGCCCCGCCCCCTCCCCTCTGTCCCCTTCCGGCCAGCAGGCTTTCCTTTCCGAGGTCAGAGAGTAAAACCGTACCGCAGTGGGGAAGGAAGAGTTAAAGAGAGGGACGGGGTGTGCTTGGGGGCGGAGAGGGCGGAGCGTAGGGACCGGCTGGACCTCCTCGGGGCGGGGAGGGGGCGGTGACGGAATCTGAGCTTCTTTTCAGAACTTTAGAACTCCTCCTACTCCAACTGGGACTACCTCGTTCCCCAGCCTTCTCCTCCTCGCTCTCTCCGCTCCCTACCCCTCCCGTCTCCCCCTTACCCTTCTGCCCGCACCCTCTTTGCCTAACTGTAAGCTTCCTCGCCTTGTGATTCTGGTCTGGTGCCTGGGAGGAAGCCCTGGGAGCTAGACTCATTCTGCAAGCACTTGTTAAGCGCCTGCTATGGGCCAGACCCTGATTGTGCAATGGGAGCACAAAGACCCTTCACCGCCTTCCTGAAGCTTTCTAATATTGTTAGGAAGTAAACTACATGAGCATATTAGTCAATAAACTAAGTCCTGGGACTACAAAAAAAGGCAAAAGAGGCCTTGCCCTCAAGGGGCCTACAGTCTAATAAGGGAGACAATATACGTACGGATATAGAAAAACAAACTATATCTTGGATAAACAGGGAAAAAAATATGAAGGCAAGCCCTGGAACTAAGAAGGGGGAGGGGGAGGCTTCCTGAAAAAAAAAAGGGGGGGGGATTTTAGGGAGGTCAGTAGTTGGAGTGGAGGAAGGAGAGCTTTCCAGAATTGGAGAACAGCCAGTGCTGAGGTGTCTTGTTTCTGGAACAGTCAGGATCAAAGAACATGTGTTGGGGAGTAAGAAGTTGAGAAAACTGAAAAGGTAGAGGGAGCTAGGTTATGAAGGACTTCAAATGCTAAACAGAGCATTTTTTATTTGCTCCTGTAGGCAACTGGAAGACACTGGTGTTTATTGAGAAGGTGGGGAAGGGAAAGGGGTGTGACATGATCAGATCTGTGTTTTTTTAGGAAAATCATTTTAGTAGCTGAATGGAGAATGGATTGGAGTGGGCAGAGACTAAAGGCAGGCAGACCCACCAGCAGGCTATTGCAATAATCAAGTCGTGGGGTGATGAGGGCCTGAACTGGAGTGGTGGCGGTATCATCAGTACATAAGTAAGCAGAAAACAAAGTAATTTCAGAAACTGGTACTCTTAAGTCGGAGAATAAGGAAAATCCCTGTAGGAGATGTCAGGACTTGAATTTAGCCTTGAAGTTTGCACCTCCTACACAGGGTTGTGAGGAACAAAAAAGACAATACTTGTAAAGTGCTTAGCACCTAGTTGGAGTTTAATAAATGAGTGTTTGTGTTTCCTTACTTTCTTCTTTCTTAGGGATTGCTAAATTTGGTGTGGGGAAAAGAGAAGGATGGGGACACCCTATGCAAAAATAGAGAGTAGAATATGGGAAACAGCAAGCAGACTAATTTGGTTGGAATTTGAACTGCCTCAGGGGAGGTAATAAACCAAGAAAGGTGGATTAGAGCTAGAAAGTGAAAGACTGACCAAGAGGAAAGTGCATAGTTTCTTAGAGGCAATAAGCCATTGGAGGTTTTTTAAGAAGGTTTTAGGAATGTCTATTGGCAAAAGATGGATGATGAAGAGGAGGGAATTGAGTTAGGCAGCTGTTAAAGAGTTGGAGTTAGGGGCAGCCAGGTGGCACAGTGAGTAAGAGCGCAGGCCCCTGCCTCTGGAGACTCAGAATTGGTTCAGGCCTCAAATACTTGGCACCTACACAAAATAACTGGACAAGTAACCTTGAGCAAGTTACTTTAACCCCAATTGCTTAAAAAAAAAAAAGTTGGAGTTAAATAGAGTTAAAAAGCTATTACAGGAGTCTAAGTGAGAGTTGATGCCTTAACTAGAGTACTAAATGGAGGAGAAGGAGAAGGGGGAAGAATATTGTTTGTTTGGGGGGTTGGGGGTTTTTTTGGAGGGAGTTTGTTTTTGGTTTTTTTGAGGCAAAAGTCCTGGGTATGAACCTTGACTTTATTTGTTCAACCATGGGCAAGTCACTTCACCTAGTTTTTCATTTGTGAAAAAAGAACTCTTCAGGGCTAGGAATCTGCCTCTGAGTGGGACTTGGTACCCATGGATGAGCTTCTTCCCAAGGGCAAGTCTGGAAGACCAAAGTGGAGCTGGAAAAGGATTTGGATGTCAATTTGGATAGTCAAGTGGGTCAGGAGGGTTGTAATATTCGCTGACCCTAGAAAAGGCTATATATACCTCTGAGGTGAGGTTTTGCTTTGGGGCTCACTTTGGGAAGAGTTGGGTGATTTGTCCAGATGAGACTCTAAGTAGCCTTTGAGCCCCCCCTCCCCTCCCCCCCCCTTTGAAAACCCAGATGTTGGTGCTTCTCTCTCTGTTAACTAACTATGTATGTATGTATGTGATGGTCAGGCAGCTGGAAACCCTGTCTGTTTGTCTGCTGAATTGTGTTGTTTTCTCTGTCTGTATTTTTGTCTGTTTGTATTCTCTGAAGTTCAGGGTGCTTTTTTCCCCTGAACTACATAAATGATATATGTTTCATTGAAGTAAGATTGTTAACCTCTTTTTGAGTTGCTTTCCTTTAGAAAAGCAATAGATGATGAAGAGAACACAAAGAACCTGTGCTAGCAGCCATCCTGGGTATGCTAGGGTGCTTGCTGCTACTCCATGTGACCCAGAAAATTTATATATTCTCAAGAGCAGGCTAGCATATTATAATCAACTCCTTCATGATCCTGGTTCTTCCTATTGTCTTCAAAAGAAAGAAGCTGCAAATGGAACCACAACTATAACTGCAGCAATTAATCCTAGGTCCTAACAGGGTCTATCTAGAGAGATGCCAGAGGCTCTACCTCCACTTCCTGGAATACAATGAGCAGAACCCTCCACATTCTTTTCCTAGAGAAGCCCATCTTTCAACTCTGCCTTTCACAATGTCATAATGATAATTTTTTTTTTTGACCTTTACTTCTCCCATTCTGAAACAAGTGAATATAAGGATGCAGACCTCTGGACTCCCCACCCACTTTGCTAAATTGCTGCCAATCAAGGGATCCTTTTTCCCTGAAAACTGAGGAAGAAACATTTGAATTTGTATTCAAATGTTCAAATGTCATTTTGGCAGTTGTGTAATGGATGGATTGGAAAAAGGAGAGACTTGAGATAAAAATTGGGTGCCTGATTAGGAGGCAATGACAATAGTACTGGAAAGAGGTGAGGAGGGTCTGAACCAAGGTGATTGTGGAATGAGTAGAAAGAAGAGAGTGGATGCCAAGAGATAGACTTGACAAGATTAGGCAACTAATAGAATGTGGTAGGTGAGGGAACAGGAAGTATAGCTTATGACTCTGAAGTGTGAATCTAGGTGACTAGAAACATGAAAATTCTCTCAAGAGAAAAGGGAGAATCTGGAGGAGGTAAGTAAAAGGTGAAAATGTAATTAATTGTTTTGGATAAGTTGATTTTGAAATGTTAATGAGACAACCAGGTGAAGATCCAGATTGAGTTCTCAGTGGGCTGAAGGAGGAGAATATTGAAAAGGAAGCTAAGAAGTATTCAGACAGGTAGGAAAAAAAAAAACAAGATGGGGCAGCTAGGTGTCGAAGTGAATAGACCACAGGCCCTGGAGTCAGGAGGACCTGAGTTCAAATCCATCCTCAGACACTTCACACTTACTAGCCTTGTGACCTTGGCCAAGTCACTTAACCCCAACTGCCCTGCAAAAAAGGCAAAAAATAAAAACAAGAAAGAATAGGATCAAGAAAGACAAGGGAAGAGAAAATGTTTCATGGGGAGATGCAGGGGAAGAGCTAAAGAGAGGTCCAAAAAGATGAAAACTGAGAAAAGACCACTGGTCTCAGCAATTAAGAAATCATTGGCAATCAAGGCTAAAATTGTCCATTTTCAGGATCACTAATCATTGGTCCATGGGTAGACAAAGGCAAAAGGTAGTCAAAGAAATACAGATATCATTCACAACCCAGGTTTTCTGAGCAAGAAGAGGACCTCTGGACTCCCATGAACCTGGACTCATGGGCTAGGATAGGTGGGAGAGAGTTGAGGTTTCTTTCTCTGGCTCTGAACTCTCCCCAAGGTAAAACTCCATGGAAATCTTTGAAACAAAGTTTAAGTATAGTTCCTATCTAGGTCTCCACAAAATGTGATAACAGATCTCTTTCTAGAAAAGGTATTCAATGTACAATAAGGTCTAGGACAGCTCTTTATTTCCTTCACTGTAGAAAATGCCTAAGATGCAAAAGACTCAAGGGTAGAAGAAGAAATACAGAAAATATCTCAAATGGCTCATTATTTACATTGTACTCCCCCCCCCCAAAAGATAGAGATCCTTTGTGGGACTACTGAATAGACATTTCACAGTCACCTTATTTGACTTGCCAGCATCCAATTCAAGAATTCTTGTATTCATGAGATAACCATGGTAGACAAAGGCAAAAGGTAGCCAAGGGACAGCTTAATTAAGCACATCTCCTGAAGACAAATTTATGCTGTAAACCTCTATTGCTTCAGGAGAAGATGAGAGGAAAGAAAATCCCCTTCCTCTAACCCTCCTCTCCCACAAAGTCATAAACTTAGTCATAGGATCATAGACTTTGACCTGGAAGGGATCATGGAAACCATTAAGTCTAATTCCCTCATTTTATATGCAGAGATTCAGGGCTTACTCTCCCAACTTCTACATGTACTAGCAGTCTGGTCCCTAAAGCAAGTACAGTTGTCACCTATTGGAGTGGTTTGTGAGCCTGCTTCCGTGAGTAATGACATACAATGGAGGGGCCCAATTCTAATTCAGAGTACATGCTGCTATTCTATGATGGCTTCCTGTCCAATTACTACACAGTGAAGAAAAGTATTTTAATTTGCTAAAGACATAGCAGGCTGAATCATGTATTCTCTTTCTTGGTAGGGACAGGGGGAAAAATATTGTAAACCTCTAAGTGGGGAGAGAAAGACCTTAGGCCTTTTACTCCCCTCTCAGGTCACTATATGACTGTGAACAAACGGTGCTTTTGGTTTTCTGTTTCTGTGACGTTTTATTCTTCTCTTACCTGAGTGTAAGAGATGACTTTGTGAGAGATCCATATCAGAGTTTGTGGGCTGAGCCCTGTGAAGGAGCATAGCCCAGAATATCAAAGTGAGATTCAGTCTAGCTATAAATTAACCCAGCAACCTCTTCTCAGCATAGGCATCCAGAAAGGAAGCTGGTGAAATGAATGTCTAGTGGTATAGTGGATACAGTGCTGGGCCTGGAGTCAGGAAGACATCTTCCTGAGTTCAAATCTGGCCTCAGACACCAGCCCTGTGACCTTCAGCAACTTGTTTAACCCTGTTTGCTTCAGCTTTCTCATCTGTAAAATGAGCTGGAGAAGGAAATAGCAAACCATTCTAGTATCTTTGCCAAGAAAACCCCCAATGAGGTCAATAAAGAGTCAGACACAACTGAATAACAACAAACAACTTTTATTTGGGCCCATTCTACCCAGACACTAAGGTAGTAGAAGAAAGAGCAAACTCCTGTTCAGGCTCACAAACCATTCGCCTGGGTGATGACTAGCCCATATGGCTAGTCGTGCAGACTAGAAAACTGAGTTCCAGTGATGTGAAGTAACTTGTGAAAAGTCACACAGATAATAAGTGGCAAAGCTAAGATTCAACCTACTGCAGATCTTCTGATGCCAAACCCTTTCCAGTATATAACACTGCCTCCTTAAACCTCAAAAGAGGAACAAAAGTTATCACAGATCCTAAACCTCAGTACACTGGAGGTACCAGGAGTCTCTGTTTCTGAGGGTTCACATTGTGAAACAAGCTATCTTTTAGGTGTCCCTCTTTTCTCCCCCATTCCTCCTTTATTTACACACACACACACACACACAGAAGCTGTGATATATATATATATATATATGAATGATGAATTTAGCCCATAAGTATTTAATCATTACCTTAGTCTTCTTCTGCCCTTAATATGTCAAAGCTATAAGAAATCCTAGACCTCTAGGTATCAAAAGCAATGTGTACCTTCAGTGACTCTGAACTAACTCTTTTCAGATCCCCACAAGATGGGAACTTGTTCTATCAATTCCCCAAGCAAATTCCCTGATCAAGTTCTCCTATATCTCTATGATTCGAAGTCAACATCTAATGAGTTGAAAATTCTGTCTGATTTCTATCTCTCCCCTTCCTCTCATCCCTAAACTCCTTAGCCTTACACTTTTATGCTCTATTCTCTTCTGCCTTCCCATCCCAGTGGGCCCTCTAGAACATGTATCCTCTCCCACTATTGACAAATTCCTCTTCATCTTTCACTTTACATTCTTCCCATCTTGCACTCAAGGAAACCTAACTCCTCCAAGAAGACATGGTAAGCTCTCTTGACTCCTCCAAGAAGACATGGTACCTCTTTTGTGTGAAATGTGAATTGGGAATTGTGTTCAATCAATTAGTAATCATGTTCAGATTTCCTTTTTAACTGAGGCCTGCCCTGAATCATTAAACGTAGCTAACTTGTATTAGTAATTTGTTAGAGTTTAACTTCCCCACTCTTGTGAGCCTAAGTCCCTTGTTTTGTAAGATTTCCTCTTTTCCTTGTGAGTCAAACTTTCCCTTTTCTATATGAGTTAATTCTTCATTTGAACTCATAGAAAATTACAGATTTTCTACATGATGCTAAACCAAGATCCTGATGTTGTCAATAGCCAGTTAACCAATAATTTGTAATGCCTAACCATTTAGAGATAAGGAATGTTTACTACTAAGAGATTGTTCAATTTTCCATTTCCTCATTCCCCAAAAATAAGTTCCTTGTTTCTAACCTATTTCCAACAATTGCCATATTCTTGTCCTTGTTCAAGATACCCCAGGATGTTAGCCTACCTTGTAGCCAGCTGATACAACTTGTGGTTAGCACCCTCTGCACCAGCCAACCAGGAATCAATAACACCTGTGTTACTTGAGATTTTATGATTTGCATCAGTTCTTTGTTGATTATAAGAAAGCTCTGTAAACTCTCCACAGAGTCTTTGGCTACTGAGAAGCCTCAGACCCCACTTATTGTTGATTGCTAGCCTTACTAATAAATGGAACATGCTCAAAACTTTGTCGCCTCAGTTTCTCAATCTCACATTTGCACCTATCCAAGAAAACATGGTATCTCTGGTACTTCTGTCATGATACCCAAAGCACTGTGCAAGAGAATTCATCTTCTTGACCATAACCTCCCTTCCTTATTCTATAAGTACTAACAATCAATAATGTGTCAGTAACTTATGACCCAGAGTTCCCCAATGAGTATGGACTCACATAAACCAGATCACAGCCTGGCAGCCTGACCCCCAAGGGTCAGTCTCTCTTCCGTTTGCTCATTCTTCCTCTTCCCCCACCTAGATTAATCTAGGTAAATCACTAAGAGAAAACTTAGGCATACTTATATCTAGGGAGTTCCAAATCATGCACAGGCAGTCAACATACAAGATAGTTATGAGGTAGAGAATAGCCTTTGTTTCACTTCATAAAAAATATATAACATAGTTACAAAAGGACTTAGAAGAGCTCCCAAACAAACATTGAAGCATAAACCATCCAAATAACTTATCAACTGTGCTACCTACCTCCCAACAAGAGAATTGAACCTGGAGTTACAGTCAGGGCAACCCCTCTGTTATTCTGAAGAATCCCTCTTTCCCTCAGTGCTCTACCTATCTCCCTAAGATTTCCCCTATGGTTAGTCTCTTCCCCAAAATATAAACATGCTAAATAAACAAATCCCCAAATCATCCTTGTGCTATCTAAGTCACTCATTGACTTTGTTCCACAAGTTGGAAACTGCTCAGGAACCACATGGACTTTCTTCTACCTTCTCCAAGGGGCAGAACTCATAAGGAAATCTCTATATAGATGGCCCAGTGCAGGGAACTCTGGAACTCAGAAAATCTTGAAAACAAAATTATCTCCCCAATTGATATCTGGTCAAACGCTATAAAATAGGTGACTTTTCAATGAAGAAATCATAACTATAGTCATACGAAAAAATGCTCTAAATTATTTTTGATTAGAGAAGTGCAAATTAAAACAACTTTGAGAGATCATCACACACCTATCAGATTGGCTAAAATTATAAAAGGGGAACATGACAAATGTGGGAAGGGATGTGGAAAAATTTGGACACTGATTCATTGTTGGTAGAACTGTGAACTGATCAAACCATTTTGGAAAGTAGTCTGGAATTGTGTCCAAAGAGTTATAAAACTGTGTATACCCTTTGACCCCAAAATACCACTATTAGGTCTGTTTCCCAAGATGATTAGGGGAAAAGGAAGAGAACTTACATGTTTAAAAATATTTATAGCAGCTCTCTTTATGGTAGCAAAGAACCAGAAATTGAGGAGATGTTCATCAACTGGACAATGGCTAAACAAGTTCTGGTATATGATTGTGATGTAATACTACTGTGCTATAAGGAATTATGAGTAGGATGATTTTAGAAAAACATGGAAAGACTTGCATGAAATAATGAAAAGTGAAATGAAGAGAACAGTGTATACAATAACAGCAATATTGTTCTTAAAAACTTTGAACAACTAAGTCATTTTGAGTATTATAAATATTGAAATCAACTACTAAAGACCTATGAAGGAAGATGCTATCCATCTCCAGAGAAAGAACTAATAAAAAGAAGTATGTATAGTATGATGTCCTCAAACTCCCTTCTCAGGTGGCCTACAAGAACATGTCTCCCATGTCCTTCTGCTTTAAATTGCCATTGCTTCTTTTGGAAATGAGTTGTAGAGGGAGAGAAATCCCCCCCCCTTCACCATCCCTTGAGTTTGGGAAGATAATGCCAGGAAAATGGCACAAAGTAAGTCTTCAGTAGCTGAGAGCACCAAAGAGTAAGATAAGCTTACTTTCATAGGTCACAAAGAAGAGGAATTGATGTTTCAGTCAGCCAGTCACTAGAGTTTCCTGCATCCCATAAACCTGGAGACTGTAGTTTGATCAGGGACTAAAAAATGGACTAAACTCTATAATTTCATCAGGTTGATTGGGGGAACTCTGCAATTTGATCAGCAACTCCCCTAATCCTCTCCCCCTAAGGATCCTAAAGCTAAACACATATATACAAGGATAAGAGAAGAATCCATGAGAGTGAAATAATCCATAAGCCAAATCATTTCCCTTTAATTACTTAGGAAATTGGAATATTTACAATAAAAATTTAAGCTCAAATTTTTTTTTTCTCAGCTGTTGAAAAGTATACTGTTGGTCACTAGATGGAGCTAGGGAATCAGGATTATCCTACAGCTACAATTTAAGTAAATTGGTCAAATTAAATATTTACATAGATATGTACAAACATGCCTAGGAAGGTAGCTCTTGTGTCAGTGGCATTCAGAAGAAGGAGGATCAGATATGCTTTGGGGGATTTTTTTTTTTTTTACTTCTTTAGCCTATAGTTCATATTGGGAAAATCTTAGATTTTGGAGAGATAAACCAGCTTATATGACACCAACTTCCCCTACTAATACAGAGTTCACAGTATTAAAGAAAGTAAATTTTATGAGGAAAAATGAATCCTTGGAAAAATAATATCTCAAACAGAATCATTTAAAAATAAATTAAAACCCTCCAATGAACCCTCAAAAAGAATTGAGAAAATGTATCACCCTCCTGCTTTTGCAGAAGTGGGGGTTCTGGGGATGTGGATTATTGTACATACTATCAGACTCAATTAATTTGTTAGTTGATTTTGCTGAATTGCTCTTTGTCCTCTCTTTTTTTTCAGTTCTTTATTACAAGGAGTAGTTGATTAGGTATTGGAGGAGAAAGAGATATATTTGGAAATTAAAGTGATAAAAATAGTTTTAATGATTACTGCTTTATAGTAAAATGTTATTTCCTCTTCATTCCCACTTTCTTCATTTCTTTTAAGATTTTAAATCTTTTTTTTCTCAAGATGAGTTTTGCTATTTTGTCTAACTCTGGTAGTTTAACTGGAATACCACTCAACCTATATATTAATTTAGATAGTATTATCATTTTTATTATATTGTTATGGTCCAGTGATGAGCACTGACTATCCCTCAAATTATATAAGTTGTTCTTTATTTACTTGGAGTGTTTTTGAGATTGTATCTGTTCAAATCTTGAGTGTGCCTTAGTAGATAGACCAGATCTATATATCCTCTTAATCAGAAGAAAGTCGGAGAACTGAAGATGAAACATACCAACCACCTCCTTCTGGAAGATAGATGGACTAAAAATTAGAATGAGACATGTTTTTGGACATGACCAATATGGATTTTTTTTTTGCTAAACTATACACATATATGCATATGTACATATTTAGGAAAAAAATAACACCTCCTAATGAACAATCTTTTCCTAACAATTCAATTCCAGACATTTACAATCCCCCAAACATAGATTCCTCTCTTGATATGACTGCCCACATGGCATGCTGTTGATCCCCATTGTTTACTGTTTGTTGCCCCCTCTCTACTAGTAGAACAGTTGCAAAGATGCTCTTCTCTATGTACCTTTCCATTTTTACCAAAAGATGCTCCTATGTTTTTTCTTTTTTAATTTAATTTTATTATTATTATTTTTAGTTAATTTGTTTGTTTCCTTTTAGTTTACAGGATTCAATTCCATAATTGCTTGAGTTTCACATTTTGTTCCCCTCCCTCTCTTCCCCCCCATGGCGGAATATAGTCAAGTATAGGATCTGTAAATACTTTCACATTATACATTACATTAGTCGGGTTATAAAGACGGATTGTATCAGATGGAATGAAAAATGGTAAAGAGGACATAAAACCAAGCAAGAAAAGGGAAAAAGATCAGGTATTTTGCTTCCATCTGGATATAAACTGCTGGGAAAACTGGGATATAGTATGGCAGAAACTGGGCATAGGCCATTATCTAACACCATATACCAAAATCAAGTCTAAATGGGTGCATGATCTAGGTATAAAGGTTGATACTGTAAGCAGTCTTGGAAAACAAGGAATAGTTTACCTTTCAGATTTGTGGAGAGGGAAAGACTTCATGACTAAACAAGAATTAGAGAACATTATAAAATGTAAAATGGATAATTTTGACTACATGAAATTGAAAAGCTTCTGTACAAACAAAGCCAATGTAACAAGATTAAGAGGGAGGTGAGAAATTGGGAAAGAATCTTATGTCTCTGACAAAGGACTCATTTCTAAAATATACAGAGAATTGAGTCAAATTTATAAGAATACAAGTCATTCCCCAATTGATAAATGGTCAAAGGATATGAACAGGCAATTTTCAGAGAAAGAAATTAAAGATATCTATAAGCACATGAAGAAATGCTCTAAATCACTATTGATTAGAGAAATGCAAATCAAAACAACTCTGAGATACCACATCTCACCAGTCAGATTGGCTAAGATGACAAAACAGGAAAATGACAAATGCTGGAGAGGATGTGGGCAAATAGGTACACTAATGCATTGCTGGTGGGGTTGTGAACTGATCCAGCCTTTCTGTAGAGCAATCTGGAATTATGTCCAAAGGGCTATAAATAATTTCTTTATTATCTCAAGTAGTTTTTTACTTGATTCTCCAGGATTCTCTAAGTATATCATCATATCATCTGCAAAGAGTAATAGCTTGGTCTCTTCTTTGCCTAATTTGATTCCTTTGATTTCTTTTCTTCTCTAATTGCTACTGCTAACATTTCTAGTACCAGATTGAATAAGAGGGGTGATAGTGGACACCCTTGTTTCACCCCTGATCTTATGGGAAATGCTTCTAGCTTCTCCCCATTACATATAATACCTGCTGTTGGCTTTAAATAGATACTACCTATTATATTAAGGAAGGCTCCATTCATTCCTATACTTTCTAATGTTTTTAATAGGAATGGATGTTGCATTTTGTCAAAAGCCTTTTCTGCATCTATTGAGATGATCATGTGGTTTCTGCTAGTTTTATTGTTGATACGATCAATTATACTGATGGTTTTCCTAATATTAAACCGTCCTTGCATTCCTGGAATAAATCCTACCTCATCAAAGTGTATTATTCTTGAGATAAGTTGCTGTAGTCTTTTTGCTAGTATTTTATTTAGAATTTTTGCATCTATATTTATGAGGGAGATTGGTCTATAATTTTCTTTCTCTGTTTTACCTCTTCCTGATTTAGGTATCAGTACCATATTTGTGTCATAAAGAGAATTTGGTAGGACTCCTTCTTCACTAATTTTCCCAAATAGTTTGTAAAGTATTGGAATCAATTGTTCTTTAAATGTTTGATAGAATTCACTGGTAAATCCATCTGGCCCTGGAGATTTTTTCCTAGGGAGGTGACTGATGGCTTGTTCAATTTCTTTTTCTGAGATGGCGTTATTTAAGTAATTTACTTCCTCTTCAGTTAATCTGGGCAACTTGTATTTTTGTAAATAATCATCCATTTCCCTAAGATTGTCAAATTTATGTGCATACAATTGGGAAAAATAATTCCTAATTATTGTTTTGATTTCCTCTTCATTGGAGGTAGGTTCACCCTTTTTATTTTTGATACTCATAATTTGGTTTCCTTCTTTCTTTTTTTTATCATATTGACTAAGGGTCTATCAATTTTATTGTTTTTTTTTTTTCATAAAACCAGCTCTTAGTTTTATTTATTAATTCAATAGTTTTCTTAATTTCAATTTTATTAATCTCTCCTTTGGTTTTCAATATTTCTAATTTAGTATTTAATTGAGGATTTTGAATTTGTTCTTTTTCTAGGTTTTTCGATTGCATGCCCAATTCCTTGACCTCCCTTTTCTCTAATTTAATCGTGTATGCACTCAGGGATATAAAACTTCCCCTAAGAACTGCCTTTAATGCATCCCACAAATTTACATGTGTTGTCTCATTCTCTTGAATGAATTTACTGATTGTTTCTATAATTTCTTGTTTGACCCACTCATTCTTTAAGATTAAATTGTTTAATTTCCAATTAGTTTTTAGTCTGTCTTTCCATGGCCCTTTATTACATATAATTTTTATTGCATCATGATCTGAAAAGGATGCATTTAATATTTCTCCCTTAAGAATTATGAGGTTTTATGCCCTAGAATGTGGTCAATTTTTGAGTATGTGCCATGAACCGCTGAGAAGAAAGTATATTCCTTTTTTATCCCCATTCAGTTTTCTCCAGAGATCTATCATACCTATCTTCTCCTGTTCACCTCCTTAACTTCTTTCTTGTTTATTTTGAGGTTAGATTTATCAAGTTCAGAGAAGAGATTAAGGTCTCCCACTAGTATAGTTTTGCTACCTATTTCTTCCTCTAATTCCTTTACCTTCTCCTCTAGGAATTTGAATGCTATACCACTTGGTGCATATATGTTAAGTGATGATATCACTTCATTCTGGATGGTGCCTTTTAACAGGATATAGTTTCCTTCCTTATCTCTTTTAATTAGGTCAATTTTTGCTTTTGCTTTATCTGAGATAAGGATTTTTACCCCTGCTTTTTTTACTTTAGCTGAGGCATGATATATTTTACTCCAGCCTTTTACCTTTACCCTGTGTGTATCCCTCTGTTTCAGATGTCTTTCTTGTAAACAGCATATTGTAGGATTATGATTTCTAATCCATTCTACTATCCGTCTCCATTTCATGGGAGAGTTCATTCCATTCACATTTACAGTTATGATTGTTATCTGTTTCTTTCCCTCCATCCTATTCCCACCCCTGTTAATGTTCATATTTTCCTCCCTTTTCCCTTCCCCCCCTTAATAGTTTTCCTTTTGACCACTGCCTCCCTCAGTATTCCCTTATCAGCCCCCTCCCTTTTCCTCCCCTTTCCCCTTATTTCTTCCTTCCCTACTAACCATCCCCCCCTTTCATAGCACTTTCCCCCACCTACTGCCTGTAGGATATTTTTATACTTAGTGAAGTATGTTATTTCTTCTTCGCACCAAGAGTGACAGGAACAAATCTCTTGCGAAGCTCCTCTTCCTCCCCTCTTTCCCTCTAAAATGATACTTTTGCGTTTCTTCTCCATAGAGTCCTATGCTTAACTGGTTGTTATTCCCTCCTTTCATGAGAACCAATGAGGGAAAAACTCATATGATTCCAATCTCCCTCCCTTCTTTTCCTCTGCTATACAGTTTTTATGCCTCTTTGTGTGGCATAATTTACCCTTTTCCACTTCATTCAGTCCCTTTCTTCCATTGCAGTCCCTTTGTAGCCCTTAATAAGATTTTTTTTAATAGTCCTTTTGTGAATTTTATACTCATACCCTCTACTTGTCTATAACCAGTTTGCTCTTATGAAATAGCAGGATGTGTGTGTGTTTTCCTTGTTTACCTTTCTCTGTCACTGTTGCATCTCATAATTGGAGGTTGAATTTTCCATTGAGTTCTGGCTTTTTTATCAGGAAGGTCTGGAACTCTGTTATATCATTGAATGACCATCTCTTTGCCTGGAAGAATATGCTCAGTCTTGCTGGGTATGTGATCCTTGGTTGTAACCTGAGCTCTTTTGCCTTCCTGAAAATTGTATTCCACTGCCTCCAATTTTTCAGTGTAGAGGCTGCCAAATCCTGTGTGGTCTTCACTGTGGACCCTCAATGTTTGAATTGTTTCTTTCTGGCCACTTGAAGTATTTTCTCTTCTATCTGGTAGTTCTGGAGTTTGGCCACAACATTTCAAGGACTTTTCAGTTTGGGATCTCTTTCAGCAGGTGTCCAGTGGATTCTCTCGATTTCTATTTTACCCTCAGGTTCTAGTGTCTCAGGGCAGTTTTCCTTAATGAGCTCTTGGAGAGTGTTGTCCAGGCTCTTTTTTTCATCATGATTTTCTGGTAGGCCTATGATTCTCAGATTATCTCTCCTGGATCTGTTTTCCAGGTCAGTTATTTTTTCTTTGAGGTATTTTACCTCTTTTTCTAATTTTTCATTCTTGTTGTTTTGTTTGACTAATTCTTGGTTCCTCATAGAGTTATTTGTTTCCATTTGGTTGATTCTAGTTTTTAGCAAATCATTTTTCTTGGTTAATTTTCGGAGCTCCTTTTCCATATCATACACTTTTCTTTTTAGAGAGATGTTTTCTTCATTATAATGTTTTTCTAATTCTGCAATTTTGGTTTTGAGAGAATTATTCATTTTGTCTTCTATCTCTATCATTTGGTTTTCAAAGTTCCTTTTGATCTCATCTAGGAGAGCTTTCTGTGCTTGGGACCCATTCCCTGTTGATGTTTCAGCTGTGGGTGTGGAGTCCACATTGTCTCCCTCTGAGTTTGGTTCCTCCCTCTGAGGATAGTAGGACTCCAGAGTCTTTGTTTTTGTAGTCTGCTTTCTACCCATTTTGAGGCATGGCCCTAGCCACACCCTTCCTCTAGGGATCCCAAGCCTTTATTGTAGAGGGTTTTGCCCGGAGGCAATAATTACTATGTTGGGGGGGGGGGTGGAGCAGGCGAGGTTCACTCTGTCATCCTGGTCTTTGGAGGTCCTGATAGGGGCTTTTTTTTTTTATTTCTGGGCTGTGAAGTGGTAGCCCCAGGAGTATTTGCTGTCCAGGACAAGGGCCCCTGTATTTGGTTCTTACCTTGCTCTTTCCAGTCCCAGCCCTTTGGTGATAGGCCTGGTAGTGGCCCTTGTGGTTGGTGGGACAACTTGCCCTCCAAGTTGATCAGGCCCCTTCCGTGCCTACTTCTGCCGGCCACGCCTTCTGGGACTCAAGATGCTCCTATGTTTTGCTCTCGGGATGACTCCCATAGAATTGTTTTCTATTTCTCAATCATTTATAAAATACCTGCTGTTTCTTTTGCAGTCCTTGTTTCATCCACTTGTAAGGGTTATGGGATTAAAAGATCTTCCATGCCCCGTTGGACTTGCTGACGTAGCAGGAAGGGGCGGAGCAAGAGGAAGTGGAAGCCAAGCTAGCGTTCCTTCGGTGGCTGGCGGTGGTGGTGACGGCGGCAGCAGCAGAGGCAGTGGCAGCGCGAAGCCCTTTTTGAGTTAGAACTGCTAAGGACTTTCTGCTAAGGACTCCTGCTGAGGACTGCCAGGGGCCGGAGCTGCTGGGAGTGCGCTTCCAGGACGCTGGGTGGTTGCTGTGCGTGGGGAGAGGAGGACCTTTGCCTGAGGTAGCCTGTTCTGTTTTAAAGGCTTGAAAATGTGGATGCTTTCTACTTTATCTACCTGTGCCAATGTCATAACTACTCTGATGGCTTTCACTTTCTGGTTTTGGGACTCAGTCTTTTGGTATCTTAATAAATTTTCTAGTTTATTTCCTCATATGGCAAACATGACATATTTTCTAATGGATAATTATATCAGCATATTTGTAATCTCTATAGGCATTGTGAATATGGCATTGCTGATACATTTGGCGACCAGGATGGGATCACAAAATGTCAGGCCTCTATTTGGAAGCAGTGGGGCTTTAGAGGGAGAAATGGCTATTCCAGGATGGGAGGATTTGCCTTATTCCTCTCTAGCCAGAGAATGGGCTAAAAGCACAGGGCCCTGTGAAAACTGGGAACCAAGGCTAAAAGAGGGAGAACCTGGAGATTTGGAAAGATGTTTGAAAGCAATACCCATAGAACCAGGCAAAGAACTGGCAGGAGTGTGCAGGAGAGGCTGGGTGCTGCTAACAAGTTATCGCCTTATGTGTAAAAGTAGGGATAAGCTGCTGAAGGAAAGAATTCGGATGGCTAGGGAGTCAGCTGGTTTGCCTGAGGATTCTTCTGTGTCACAGCACTCAGAAGAGCAAACTGGAGGGACTCATGTGGTGGTCCAGGAGCAAGCTACTGTTCATGTAACTAAAAGGAAGCAAAAAACTAGCAGAACGAATGTGCATGCAGCTTTTGTACAGGCTGGGCAGAGTTGCCCTGACAGCTTCCAGGAGAATGTGTGTGAGGAGAATGGAGCAAGGTTAGATGAGGAGTCTTCTAATGTAGAAGCTCTCCCCATACGAAGAAGAAGACAGGAGAGCCACCGAGGCAAAACAGAGTCCAGGGAGATAATTGAGGATTTCACTCAACAGGAGATCACTGATATATTGAGTAGATTTACCCAAAGAATGGGGGAGTCTTTAGTGTCTTGGATAGTAAGAATCACTGATGAAGGCGCCGGAGGAATAACACTGGACAGTGAGGACTGTTTAAAATTCATAAGTATCAGTCAGAATCCTTTTGTACACCAGGCTTTTAGGGATCACCATATGAAAGGAGGAAATAATAAAACGAATCTTCTAGCTTTAGCTGCAGAAGGTTGCACAAAGCAATATCCAACTGAATCTATGTGGCCTAGGGGAGACAGACCCTGGTACTCACTTAGAGACTGTATGAGAAAACTAAAGGAGGAGGTAATGAAAACTGCTATCCTGATTGGAGATGCAAATGCATATTATGATACCCCCCTAGGAGTTCCTCATAGAAATATCATAGTGAAGACAGCTCCTCCTGCATATAAGCACCTAATTCTGACTCTGTTAATTGGAGAAATAGGGCACCCTCTTTCAGAGGTGCTGGATAAGATTTCACAATTAAGCGATTTAGGGGAATGGGAAAAATGAAAATTGGGAAATTCATGGGAAACAAGTCTAGGGCAAAGAATTATGGGAAGATATCTGGAACATGTCTTTGGTCACTGACTTGTCAGTTTTTCATGTAGATGCTCACGTGGCCCCCACCACACCAGAACGTGAGTACAATGCTCTTGCTGATCGACTGGCAAAGATTGCTACTGAACATATTGTCCCTACTTTGACAACAACTGATGATCCGGTATTAGCAAAATGGGTCCACCAAACAGCAGGCCATTTGGGGGTCCAGGCCACACACCAGTGGGCACAAGATCGAGGTATTAGTATCTCTCATTCACTGTTAAAACAGATAGCAGAAGACTGTCATATATGTCAATTGGAAAAGGAGCGAACTGTTCCTCGGGTAATAACTGGAGAGATAGCAAGAGGAAAAGTCCCAGCCCAAATCTGGCAAATAGATTATATTGGTCCACTACCACTGGATAAAGGATGCAGATTTATATGTACTTGTGTTGATACCTATTCAGGTGTACTAGTAGCTTGTCCTTATAAGAATGCAACCCAGAAAAACACTTGTAAAACTCTAGATCTCATAAGCCTATATTATGGAACCCCAATGCAGATTCAAAGTGACAACGGGTCACATTTCAAAGGCAATGAAATGAAGAAGTATTGTATACTAAACAATATAGAATGGATATATCATATTCCATATTATCCAGAAGCATCTGGGTTGATTGAAAGAATGAATGGATTACTGAAAGGACAATTGAGGAAGTTAAGTTCCAATAATTCATATCAACATTGGAAGGATAATTTGTTCATGGCTTTGCATAATTTGAATAATAGACCATTGGGAGGAAGTACACCTCTAGCCAGAATGATGACCCCCAATCTGCAAATTAGAAAACAACAAACACACAAGATCCCAATTATTGAGTATTGGACCTTGAGGCCAGATGTCCCAGCACTGTACCCAGGACCACCTGGTTCAATGGGGTATGATTTACATTGTTTAGAGGACTTTTGGTTGGACAGAAAAGAAATAAGAAAAATCTCCACTGGGATATGCATAAGAATCCCTAAAAATCACTTTGGACAGATTTTACCCAAATCAGGATTAGCAGCTCAAGGAATACATGTATTGGCTGGAGTAATAGATTCTAATTATCAAGGAGAAATTGTTGTAACATTCCAGAATTTAAGTGAAAGGCCCATACAGATTCATAAGAATGATAGGATAGTTCAAGTGATTATTGTTCCTTGTAAAACAATGCCACTTGTAAAAACTGACCCTCCTTCCAAAATAACTGTCACAGGAACTGAAGGATTTGGTTCTACTGATAGAATAAAATCAGGAGCTAAAGTATGGGTAAAACGGAAGCCAGATGATCTTCCAAAGGCTGCAGAGATTATAGCATATGGGAGGGATAACACTGTAACTATTGTTTATTCTGGAGAAGATGATTACAAAATTGTACCCTTAACTCATTTATTCTACCGTGAATGAGGCTACGATAGTCTGGTTATTGTCTCTTTGCTTTTTCTTGATTTTTTGTTTGTTCACCTTGTTTATTAGATTTGTTTCCACAGGCTTGGTACCCTCCATCTGTAGATGCCTGATAGCTTAAGCTGGATGTCACCCCCTGTCTGCAACTGTGATGTGTCACCCTTGGACCTGGCATCAAGCATATTAAGAACTGACCTCTCAAATGGGACCCCTTAGGACAGGGACAGCTCTACATCCGATTTCAGCAGCAAGTAGCCATAGAAGAAGAGATCTTCACCCCTTACCACAAGATTTTGGGGCCCCATTTGTTCGGGGTGGGGGGAATGATGGGGAGCTTGTGCTCAAGCGCCACCCTAAAATATGGTTTTCTGTGTTTATTGTGTGCTATTCTTGTTATATTGTTGTGAAATTTTGTTGACACCAGTTATTCCTACTGTATTTTTGTCAAGTAAGGGACATGAAAGATCTTGGGGCCGAATGTAAGGGTTATGGGATTAAAAGATCTTCCATGCCCCGTTGGACTTGCTGACGTAGCAGGAAGGGGCGGAGCAAGAGGAAGCGGAAGCCAAGCTAGCGTTCCTTCGGTGGCTGGCGGTGGTGGTGACGGCGGCAGCAGCAGAGGCAGTGGCAGCGCGAAGCCCTTTTTGAGTTAGAACTGCTAAGGACTTTCTGCTAAGGACTCCTGCTGAGGACTGCCAGGGGCCGGAGCTGCTGGGAGTGCGCTTCCAGGACGCTGGGTGGTTGCTGTGCGTGGGGAGAGGAGGACCTTTGCCTGAGGTAGCCTGTTCTGTTTTAAAGGCTTGAAAATGTGGGTGCTTTCTACTTTATCTACCTGTGCCAATGTCATAACTACTCTGATGGCTTTCACTTTCTGGTTTTGGGACTCAGTCTTTTGGTATCTTAATAAATTTTCTAGTTTATTTCCTCATATGGCAAACATGACGTATTTTCTAATGGGATAATTATATCAGCATATTTGTAATCTCTATAGGCATTGTGAATATGGCATTGCTGATACACCACTCCAGGGAATATTCCCCCACTTATTCCTTGATAGTCACAAAAAACCTAATTGCTCCTTGATTGGTTCTCTTAAGCCATTGGGGTGTTGTTTGTCCTTCATTCTTGAAGAGGACAATGACATCAGGGGGGTGATATCTCGATTTTCAAGTGAATTGGACTTATTGAGGCAGAGCTGTGCAATGTCATCAGCTTCACTCTCTTCTCGAGAGCCATCTGTGTCTAGTGGTAAGACATAGGTCAGGGCAACTGGAGATGACCCCAGATGCAGTGAGAGATGTTGGCCTTTTTAAGTTAGTCTTTCCCAGGTCTCAGTTTGTCTGAGGCAACAACCATTCAGTGATTTAAGGCTAGGTAAGAAGTGAGGCAAAAGAGGGCTTAGTTACCTACTCAAAAAAAAAAAAAAAATCCAATCTGGGAGGGGAAGATCCTCAGGGTTTCTGGCCAGATCAGAAACAATTGCTATTTATACTCACTCTGAGTCATCAGAACCCAAACAATGATCAAGTGAGGTTTGGGTTAGGATTTATAATTGGCCCACTGCTGGGGTGAGGTTATTCAAATCACTCAAGACACCAAAATCTCTGCTAATTACAAATACAACCTAAAGTGGTGCGTGTGTGTCTGTGTATGTCTGTGTCTGTGTGTCTGTGTGTGTGTTTGGAGAGGAATTGAAGAAAAGCCTCTCCTCACAGTCTTCAGGCACCCATTTCCTGAGGCAAAAACATAATTCATTCTTTACTGGAATGTGATTAGGATAAGAGAAAGATCTCAGAACCTTCCACCAAAAGATAGAATTTCTTTTCAGACTAAGGAAGGCCAGCCAAATCTATTTGTTGATTGGAAAGCCAATTAGTCACCTAGTTTTATTAATTGCTTAGTATGTACCTAGAATCTTGCTAGGGAAACAAAAAAAGGCAAAAACAATCTCCAACTTCAAGGAGCTGACATTCTAATGAAGGAAATAGAGCAGCTAAATGGGATAGTGGATAGAGCATTGGACTTGAAGTGTGACCCTGAGCAAGTCACTTAACCTCTTTCTGCCTCAGTTTCCTGATATATGAAATGAGCATAATAATAATAGCATAACACCCAACACTGGAAAATGTTAGCTATTATTAACCAAATTTGTGCATGTATGCATACACACACACAGTAGATAAAAAATAATCTCAGAGGAAATGGAAAGAGGGGGAAAGAAAAGAACCAGTAAAAGCCTTCTGAAGAAGATGGAATTTGACCTGAATCTTAAAAGAATCCAGGGAATTGTGAAGGTGGAAGTGAGGTGAGAATTGATAGCATGGGAAAGAGGAGGTGGATAGGGAATGAGGGGCTGGCCAATGCCAAGGCATGAAATTTGGAGATGGTATATGAGATGTGATATGATCAGTGTTTTTCTACTTCCCTATGTTCCCTAATGCTAATTCCTCACATGAAATTTGATTGGCTCCAACCCCCACCCCTATAGGAAGGCATAAATTAATCCTAGTGAGGGATAAAAGGTTCTGGCCCTGTGCAGTTAGGGCCTTTCAGACTTGGTGGCTAAGACCCTTCAAGTCACTATATCCTGTAGGCCTGCTGGTCAAATGCATTTAGTTGAGGAGATAAGACAGGCTTAGTCTACCCAAACTGAAGCTAAATACCACTGTGTCCTTGCTGTACATACTTGCTCTAAGCAAAGCAAACCTCCTTTGTTCAGCGAGTCCCTATTTGTTCATTTCATCCGCAAATCAAGCCTGAGCTAAGAATATGCTGGTGTCAGTCAGGCCTACAACAATGTGATGTGTGAAAAACAAGTGGTCGGTGTAGCTGGATTGTGAAGCAGAGACGAGTGAAATATAAGACTTTTGGAAAGAGATAAATCATTTTGTGTTCTGCTAGAAAGAGGCAGGAAGATGAATTAAAAGGCTATGGAAATAGTCTGGGCAAGAGGGGATGAAGGCCAGTAGTAGGAGGGTAGTTGTATGAGTAGAGAGGAAAGGTTCTGAAAATAGGTATCACAACTTTTGGCAATGCAGTAGATATGATGAATAGAATTATCTTCTTCTATGATTTGCCCTCTTTTATGACTAATGTTTTTAAATATAAATGCTAATTTGAAATGATGTAAAAAAAGTTTCATTTTTCATATCCTTTAATTCAATTCTCACTACTAAATTTTATACCCAAAGGAGATCAATGACAGTAAGGTCTCATATATAAAAATATTCCTAGCAGCACAATTTGTTATAGCATAAAGCTGAAATCAAATTATATACCCATCACTAAAGAACCAGTATATACAAAGATTACATAGTCTTTGTAAACTCTGAGGCATCCTTATCCCAATTTACATACTCATAATGATGAAATTGGTTGACTGAAGCAAGGCTCCATCTCCAACTAAGGATACCCCTGAGGAAATGGGGTATCTTTTCTCATACTGTCAGTTCTAGCCCCACTTCCAGTATGTTCTCCATAATATCAGCCACCAGTGATTAATATTCCATATTAACTCACTAATTAACATCAATTAGCTTTTACAAATAGGCATTTCCTATGTAGATATAGGAAGAACAGAAGTAAAAAATATTATCCTTCCCTTGGGTCCTTAGGGATGAATTATTCCCTATACTATCTCAGTCCCTGTGGAGAGTGAGCTCTAACTTAAAGTAGTTTCTACAAAGTATTTGCTCCTACAAGTTCATTTCAAATTTCACATAGCTATTGGATGAAGACACTCACTTGCCTGTAGGATCCAGCATCTTGACTACAGGATCTTAGGACTATGTTCATATAAACTCTGGTCTAGAATATGGTTTCTAGACTACTGGCAGTTCATTCTTTTAAGGTCACAACCTAGTTGATTCCATCTCCAATACTCTACCTCTCAGAAATAGCAAAACCATATGTTCTCAGCCTCATATTAGCTCTGAGTTGGAGAAGACTAGAAGCCCTTCTCTTATACAGAGATTTTATTTGCTCAAAACCCTAGCCAGGCAGGAAATAAAAAGAGGCTCTCCTTGGCCCCTTAGTCCTTTTTGAAAGTCCCTAGTTCCAACTAAGCAGTCAATGAGCAGTCCATTTCTTTTTTTCCCCAGAATTTATTTATTTTTAGTTGTCAACATTCATTTCCACAAGATTTTTAGTTCTAAATTTTCACCCCATCTCTCCCCTACCTCCCACCCCAAGATGGCAAGCATACTGATTACTCCTTCCCCCAGTCTGCTTCTCATATATCCCCCCCATGCCTCCCTTTACTCCTTTATCCCTTACTTTTTTGCAGGGCAAGATGAATTTCTATACCCCATTGCCTGTATGTCTTATTTCCCATTTGCATGTAACAATTTTTTAACATTTGTTTTTAAAACTTTTACTTCCAGATTCTCTCCCTTCTTCCCTCCTCACCCACCCCCACTTGGAAGACAAGCAATTCAATATAGGTTATATAAAAAAAAAGGAGGCAGCTAAGTGGCACAGTGAGTAAAGCACCAGCCCCAGAGTCAGAAGGACCAGAGTTCGGTTTCAGCCTCAGACATTTAACACCTACACAAAAAAACTAGCCATGTAACCTTGGGCAAGTTACTTAACCCCAATTGCCCTCCAAAAGGAAAAAAAAATTATATATATATATATATATATATATATATATATGTTATACATGTGTAGTTATGCAAAACATTTACATAGTAGTCATGTTGTAAAAGACTATATTTCCCTCTATCCTATCCCACTCCCCCATTTTTTCTATTTTCTCCTTTGACCCTGTCCCTTTGCAAGTGTTTACTTCTGACTACCCCTTCCCCCAATCTGCCCTCTCTTCTATCATCCCTCCCTCTTATCCCCTTCTCCCTACTTTTCTGTAGGGTAAGATGCCCAGCTGAGTGTGTATGTTATTCCCTCCTTAAGCCAAATCCAATGAGAGTAAGTTTGACTCATTCCCTTTCACCTCCCTGCTCTTCCCTTCCACTGTAATAGGAGAAGTCCATTGGTTAGTGGACCAGAATAAGTTATAGAATGTCTTAGCATCATGCTCCAAAGTTCATGTGGGGATTGCATCAGTAGAGAACAGTATTCAAATTCATAAAGACCAAGCTCATGGACCAGTCCTCCATTACAATTACAACAATGTAAATGAAAACAACACTAAAAGACAATAAAATTAAAATCAGTTATGTTGGAAAATGATAGTTCTAAATTATTAAATTTGAATTATTCAATGACAATTTTTTTTAAAACTATCAGTGGAATTTAAAAGTTTCTGGTATAGTCCTCTTTTTCTAATGCTACCTGCATTTTAATTTGTTTGGGCAAGAACTTTTCAATTTTATGCTATCAAAATTATCTATTTTATTGCCTGGGATCCTTGAACAGGACTTGCTATTCAATACCATTTGCTATTTGGTTAAGAACTCTTATTCTTGTTTAGTCAAGAACTCTTCCCCTTCCTATAGTTTTAAAAGGTATCATTTTCCCTGCTCCTCTGATTTGTGATATTACCTTTTTACAGCTAAATATCCATCTTTATAGCTATTGTATTCATCTTGAGCTTATTGTTATATCTGGTATGAAATGTTGTTCTTAAACTAATTTCCAGAGATCTATTTTCCATATTTCTCAACAGGTTTTGTTGAATAGCAAGTCCTGTTATCATTATTATCTAATCTCCATAGCTCCCTGTGCCAGCTAGCCGTGCTCTGCACACTGTAGGGCTGAATAGTTATTAGCTGCATTTGTATGTCTGCAATTGTGCTGCTTAGGGGTTTGGTTCCAGTTTATATCACTGTCCAGTAAGGACAATTGTTAGCAGGCTGCTTCCTGTGGTATTGTTTTTTTTTTTAATCTTTTTGGAGGGGGCAAAGCAGGCTATTTGGGGTTAAGTGGCTTGCCCAAGGTCACATAGCTAGGAAGTGTCAAGTGTCAAGGTCGAATTTGAACTCAGGTCCTCCTGACTCCAGGGCTGGTGCTCTGTTCACCGCGCCTCCTAGCTGCCCCCTGTGGTATTCTTAAAAGACATAATAAAGCACTGATTTATCTCAGTTCACCACATCTGAATTTGTCCCAGCTCAACACATGGGAGCAATGGAACATGCTAGAGTATCAGGCAACTAGACTTTTGTGAAGACCTCATTGTTCTTATGAAACAGACATCTCCTCCCCTTTGGCTGACCACAGGAATGAATATGATGCCCCTCGGATAGCATGAAGACCCAAGGCATGTACTGACCATTCTAGAACAAATTTTTTCCCAAGATTAAAAGAGTATTAAAAGAAACTAGACCCAGAAAAACTGTGCAAGGTCAGTCTGTAATTCCTAGACCAAACTTGGCAGCACAAAGTCTGCCGACTGTCCCTGCAGGTGTTCATCTCCCCCCACTGAGTTTCAAAGTAAATTAGGATGGTCCTTGAAAAAGATACCAAAGTTCTTTCTATATAAATGTGTAGCTATCTAAATTGTGTGTGTAGAGAAGTAACAACTGTTTTCAAGGCCAGGCAGACTGAACTAGAAAATGATAAACAATATCAAAAAAGATTTCTATAGACATCTACTATGAGAGAGGAAAAGATGACAATACCTTCTCTGTATTTTGCTACTTGGTGAATGTACATAGAAATAGAGCCTAGATACTATAAGAATAAGCCTGCTTGAACTCCTGTTGACTGATTTGGGTAGTCTTGTATTGAAAGCAAGAGACTCTTCCTCCAATTTCCCTATAAGTTGCTTTATTTCAATATAGTACTTCCCAAACTGACTATATAATGTCTTCACATCAAAAACTCCTGGACTGTTTTAGGGAGACCACTTCAACTAGGTACTAATCTCTCTTTTTAAAGCCTGTGACTGCTGATTCTCTTAAGTCTAAGGAATGACTCTACCTAGCATAATGGAATGGTTCACTCACAGTCACAAACTAAACTGCTCCATGAATGTCTGGCCTTAAAGTGTACTCAGTCCAAAATCCAAGGATTAGAATATCCAATACAGGTTGTTATAGGCTATCATTCCCTCCCTCTATTCTCTCCCCACCCCAGGTGATCCTCCTCCACTCAGCTGCCCAAATGATCTTCCCAAATCAGAGATCTGACCATGTCAGCCCAGCTCCACCTCCATTCAACAAATTCCAGTGGCAGCCTATTACCTTCATGATCAAGTATAAAATCCTTTTTGGCATTCAAAGCTCTTTATAAACTGGTCATCTCCTGCTTTTCCAGGCCTCTTACACTTTGCTCACCCTCACAGACACTGCTATCCAATAACACTGACCTGCTTACTGTTCCTCAGACAAGATACATCATCTCCTGACTCCATATATTTTCACTGGCTATCCTTGCATCTGAAAATCTTTCCCTCCTGAATTTCCTGGCTTCCTTCAACTCTGAACTAAAATTCCATCTTCTCCAAGAATCCTTTCTGATTCCCCTTAATGCCAGCGCCTATTGATTGCCCCCAGTTTGTCCTGGAAAGTTGCTGTATTTGGAGTCAGATGACCTGAATTTGAATCCCAGTTCTGCCATTTACTTCCTGCATGACCTTGGGAGATTCACCTAAGTGCTCTGTGCTTCAGTTTCTTTTTCTGAGCCTTTATTGAAAATCTTGGAGTAGATAACCTGTAATATTCCTTCCAGTTCTAAATTTATGATATCTTCTGCCATATTGATTTTATTCTGAAAGTACATGGGAAAAAATAAAATTTTAGATTTGAAAGGGAACATGTTATTCAACTTTGATTTTATAAATAAGCAAATTGAAGCTCAGGGAGTTCTTATAATGATCCTCCAAGAACTTATAGTTAGTTATAAAGAAAGCAGAGAATAGACAAAGAATTGGATATGGGGAGTACATCTACTATGTTATTGTTTTGCATTAGCCACACATGTACAACCTATACTGAACTGCTTGTCCCCCCAGTGGGGGTGGATGGCAGGGGGGGGAAGGGAATGAATCTGGAATTGAAAGTTTTAAAATCAAATATTCAAATATATATGTATATATATGTGTGTGTGTGTGTGTGTGTGTATACTATTATTAATACCATCTTACATGTAATTAAGAAAAAAGATATACAGGCACTGAGGCATAAGATCCACTGGAAAAGTTGAAACGGGTATGGGAGAAAATATGGGAGAGAGTAGATTGGAGGTGGGGATATCCTGTGGGACTGCTGTTTTGGGGGGATGGGTGGGGGAAAAACAGGGAGAAAATTTGTAACTCAAAATCTGGCGGAAACGAATGATGTAAATCAGCAGTTAATAAAGCATTTAAATAAAAAAAATAAAATGCAAAATAGATAAAAAAAAAAAAGAGAGATAATGAGGAATCCAGGTTGACTCCTAGGTTGTATGCCTGAAGGACTGGGAGGAGAATGTTGCCCTTACAGTAATATAGAAGGTGAGTGAAAAAAGGAAGATTTAGGAACTAAGATAATGAAAATTCATTATCTAAATAGTTTTGGACATGTTGAGTTTAAAATTTCTAGTGGACATCAGGCAGTGGGATATGTAAGCTTGGAGATCAGCAGAAAGTTTAGGGTAGGATAGACAAATATGAGCATCATCAGCATACAGATTGTAAGTAAACCCACAGGAGCTGATAAGATCACCAAGTGAAGATCTATGTATAGATAGACAGTGTAAAGGGAGAAGAAGCACTTGGACAGAATTTTAAGGCATATCTATGGCTTTTGGAAGTAGATCCAGCAAAGGAGACAGATAAGGAGAAATCAGGTAGGAAGAGAACACACTAGCTGTGTGACCTTGGGCAAGTCCTGAAAACCTAGAGAGAAGAGAGTATCAAGAAAGAATGAGTGATCAACTATGTCCAAGGCTGCAGAGAGGTCAAGGAGAATGAGGACTGAGGAAAGGCCATTGGATTTGGCAACAAAGAGAGCATTGGTAACTTTGTAGACAGCAGCTTCAGTGGAATAAGATTGGAAGCCAGATTGTAGAGGGTTAAGAAGAGAGTGAAAAGAGAGAAAGTGAAGGAACCTATCACAGACTGCTTATTTTTTCATTTCTTCTGTAAACTTTTTGTTCATGTCCTTTGACCACTTGCCTATTATGTACCCACTAGGGGAATGGTTTGAGGTCCTTTGATAATAAAGGAAAGCAATCATCAGGAGCTGTGTATTCTAGAAGGTAGGGGAGGGGGATTGGTAAGAGAAGCAGACAACATCACTGCTGATAATGTTGGAGGGGGTTAGAAACCAGGCTGAGAGGAGAGACATGGGAGCAGAGAAAGAGAGCTAGTGTTTGTGGCAAAAGAGTATGCTGGCCATCTGTTGAATAAGATTAGATAATAGATGAATGAGTGAATCTGTAATGAGGTAGCTTCAGTGTATTGAAGAATTAGTGAGTAAATAGTCCATTGCTGGGGAAACTTCAAAGGTAGAGCCCTAGGTATGTATTACCTGTTTAAAAAAGGTTCTATCTTGTGTATGGGATGCATTCAATGGCTAAATCCTAGTCCTTTTTCTCCCTACCACATGAATCAATATAACAACAAGGAATGAGCAGTGATGAAAAGCCGGGAAATCAGGATGTTTCTTATACAATATCAATAACATGAGGTTTTATGAGTCCTCCTCCTTTTTTGAGACAGAAATAGCCAGGGGGATGAGGTATGCCAGACATCTTGCCTAATCCTCTCCCATCTCATACAGTATCAGTAAGAGAATTTGTTCCCTTTTCTCTTCTTCCATGTTACTACTTGAGAATGGAGACAGTCTGAGCCTCAGATACACGTTATCAGTCTATACTATTATAAAAGAGTCTGATGGCTAGGTTTCATCATGAATTGTCTACCTTTTATGATCTGACCCGCCTAAGATGGTTCCTTAGCTCCTTCCCAAAAGACAAACACAGACAAGCAAGGCTCCTGAATCAAGGGTCTCTGCTCTTCCGGGAAAGGGCATGACAAAGCTTTCTGGGGTCCCACACAGTAGCAAAGAATATCACTGAAATACACAAATTCACACAGTTGTATAAGAGGGGATACTTTTATTAGCTATGTGACTCTAACCAAATTATTTAATATCTTCAGGTCTCAGTTCTTTCATGTGTAAAATGAGAACACTAATAGCACCTAAAGCCCTTGATAAAACATTCTATCCACCTCCAGATAGCTGATAAACTCAAAGTACAGAATGAGGCATAATTTCTTTTCTTCCTCCTTTTTTTTTTTAACATGGCTCATATGGGAATTTCTTTTGCAGGCCTCTACATATTTAAAATAGATTTTGTTTTTCTTGCCATTTTCAAAGGGTGGCAGAGGGGTTAGGAAGAAAGAAGAGAATCTGGAACTGAAAATAAAATAAAATTGAATTTAAAAAGAGCAATGATAATACCTGTCTGAAGGAACTGTGAGGCTTAAATGAAATAATGCAAGAAAAGCAATATGCAAGCATTAAACTGCTGTTTAAATGTTAACTATTATTCGTGAATCCTGGAAAGCATTATGAAAGAAAAAGCATGACCCTGTTTAACGAATGAGTGAAAAAGCATTTGAGTTCTTTCTATGAGCAAAGCACTGTGCTAAGCATTAAAATACTAATGAAAAATGAAAGGAAGCTGGCCTCTGCTCTCAAAGAGCTCACATTCTAAATCAAGAAGACAACACATATAGTGAATCCGATGGACTGATCCAGTAGTCTTTAAAAAGCAGTGGCAAGGTAGATGGCAATATCTATTTCTAAGTATCATTTCCATTGATAAAACCATATCTGTTGAACTATATAAGAGTGCCAAGGACTGTGGTAGTGAGAATTGCTGTTTCCCAGTTCTTCAGTAGGTATAGCTACTGAAGAAGTAGGGCCTACAGTACCAACAGAGACAACTGACAAGTTTAATCTTCACAAGGACTGCTGCCCTGGATGATCACTTCAAGTAGTAGGCTAGAAGCAGAGATGGTGGAACAGGGAAGGGAATAGGATGCTATTCCCAACTCTTGGGCTTACCTGCCCATAAATGGCTACTTGTCAGCACTTGGTGATGGTGGTAGGTAAGATGGCAGGCCCCTACTCCATAGAAGTTGCTCCTTTTCTTAGGCACTCAGTCTATCATTTGTATTTACAGTGTGCTCTGAGAACTTTGCCCAGGTATGCCAAAGAAAGTTGTTCAGATCAACAGATCACTAGGGTCTGAGATGTCTCTGCCCCTGGTTTTATAAACTGTTTGCTAGTTGTTTTTGAGGGAGGTAGTGGTAAATGAAAATGACTCCAGATGCACAGTCTATGTTATGATTACTATGCCTGTGTATTTGCAATCTCTATCAATTTCTTTGTTGACAGATCCTTTTGTTACCTGAGACAGTGTTCCTGTTGAATGGAATGGAAGCCCTTGAGAGTATCTAAGAAACTGTATTTTTTTAATGTAATCTCCTGGTATACATGGAATATTCTTTTTTTGTTTGCTTGTTTTGTTTTTTGTTTGGGGTTTTTTGGAGGGGGGAAAGCAAGGCAGTTAGGGTTAAGTGACTTGCCCAAGGTCACACAGCTAGTAAGTGTGTCAAGTGTCTGAGACCGGATTTGAACTCAGGTCCTCCTGACTCTAGGGCTGGTGCTCTATTCACTGTGCCACCTAGCCACCCCAGGCATGGAATATTTCTTTTACCAGAGTAGTATCAATTCAAATACCTAAAAAAGTACCATACACATTAAAAATATTCAATATATTTCTGAGGTGTTGATAATAATTCATACTTCATATTTTCATTTTAAAGAAAGAAACTATTCAGGGATTGAAAAGACTTTGAGTTCTTGATGTACTAATCCCAAATTATGGGGTGTTTTTTCTGTTTGCATTGCTTTTATTTTTTAGTTCAATTTTATTTTATTCAAATTCGCTTCCTCCTCCTCCCTTCCCCCACTCATTGAGAAGGAAAGAAAAAACCTATTACAAATATGTAGAGACATGCAAAACAAATTTCCACATTAGCAATGACCCCCTGATGAAAAAAAGAAAGAAATAGAAGAAAATATGCTTCAATCTGCACTCTGAGTCCATCAGTTCTCTTTCTAGAGGTGTATAGCATGTTTCACCATGAGTTATTTAGAACTGTGATTGGTCATTGTGTTGACCAGAGTTATTAAGTTTTTCAAAGTTGATTCCCTTTTTTCATTGTTATTTATTTTAAAAATTCTTTTCTTTTAAAATTTTGACTTCCAGATTCTCTCTCTCCTTTCCATCTCTCCTTCACAAACGGAGAAGGCAAACAATATATCAATTATATGTGTGAAATCATGGAAAATATTGCTATATTAGCCATATCACAAAAAAAGTGAGAAAATTATACTTCAATTTGCACTCAGAGTTCATTAGTTCTCTCTCTGGAGGTTGATAGCATATTCTGTTACTCTACACAATGATCTCCCAATTCTCCTCACTTCTCACTTCACTTTGCATCAGTTCGTATATACCTTGCCATTTTTTCTGAAACCACTCCCCTCATCATTTCTTAGAGCACAATTAGTACTCTATCACAATCATATGCCATTCCCCAAGTGATGAGCATCTCCTCAGTTTCTAATTCTTTACCACCATAAAAAGAACTGCTATAGATATTTTATATAGTTTTTATATAGTTCCTTTGCCTTTTTCTTTGATCTCTTTGGAATATAGACCTAGTAGTGCTGGATCAAAGGGTATGCACCGTTTTATAGCCCTTTGGTCATAGTTCCAGATTGTTCTCCAGAATGGTTGGACCAGTTCACAGCAAGTTTCTCTGATAAAGGCCTAATTTCTCAAATATATAGGGAACTGAGTCAAATTTATAAAATTAGAGCCATTTCCCAATTGATAAATGGGCAAAGAATATGAACAGGAAATTTTCAGAAGAAGAAATCAAAGCTATCTATGGTCATGTGAAAAAATTACCTAAATTACTATTGAAGAGACTAAGGCAAATTAAAACAATTCTGAGGTATCATCTCACACCTATCAGAAATGACAAATGCTAGAGGGGATAAGGGAAAATGGATACATTAATGAATTGTTGATGGAATAGTGAACTGGTCCAACCATTCTGGAGAACGATCTGGAACTATTCCCAAAGGGCCATAAAACTGTGCTTATTTATTTTATTTAGGTGTGTTTTTGCTTTTACTTTGTCGGGGATCATGACTGATACCCCTGCCTGTTTTACCTCAGCTAAAGCATAATAGATTCTGCTTTACGCCTTTATTTTAACCCTGTATGTGTCTTTCTTTTTGAAGTGTGTCTCTTGCACATAACATATTGTTGGATTCTGGTTTCTAATCAATTCTGCTATATTTATTTTGTGGGTTAGGTCATCCCATTTACATTCTCAGTTATGACTACTAACTCTATATTTCCCTCCATCCTATTTACTTCTGTTTATTTTCTCTTTCTTTTTATGCTATCCCTCCCCAAAAGTCTGTTTCAATTTTTATTTTACCCTCTGGATCTAAGGTATCAGGGCAGTTTTCCTTCATAATTTCTTGAAATATGATGTCTAGGCTCTTTTTTTGAACATGACTTTCAAGTAGTCCAGTAATTCTTAAATTATCTTTCCTCTGTGGCAGCTAGGTGGTACAGTGAATAGAGCACCAATACCTGGAATCAGGAGGACCTGAGTTCAAATCCAGCCTCAGACACTTGACATACTTACTAGCTGTGTGACCTTGGGCAAGTCACTAAACCCCAATTGCCTTGCTTTCCCCCCTCCAAAAAAAATTATCTCTCCTCAATCTATTTTCAAGATCAATTATTGATCCAAAGAAATATTTCACATTTTCTATTTTTTTCATTAATTTGACTTTGTTTTACTGTTTTTGAAGTCTTATAGAGTCATTAGTTTCTACTTGCCCAATTCTAATTTTTAAGTCATTATTTTCTTCAGTGAGTTTTTGTACCTCTTTTTTTCCATTTAACCTTTTCTGCTTTTAAAGAAGTTCTTTTCTTTAGTGAAAAAAAGACATTGTTGTGTCTTTTTAAATTTTTTTAAATCATTGGACCAATTCTGTTTTTAAGGTGCTTTTTCCAGTATTTTTGTGCCATTTTTACCACACAATTCTCTTTTCATAACTTTTTCCCCCAATTTTTCCTCAACCACTCAACTCTTTCTTTAATTCTTCCAAGAATTCCTGCTGGTCTTGTGTCCAATTAGCTTTTTGCTTTGAGGTTTTACTTGTAGCTGTTTATGTCTTTATGTAATAGTTTATGTCTTCTTGGTTTCCTTTCCACTATAGTAGCTTTTTATGGTCAAATTCCTTTTTTTGTATTGTTGTTTGCTCATTTCCACAGCCTATTTCTTCACTTTGAACTTTATGTTAAAGTTGGGGTCTGTTCACTTGGAGGTAGGAAGGGATAGTCCCAAGCTTCAGGGTTTTTTGTGCTGCTATTTTCAGAGCTAGTCCTGGGAATCTACAAGTTTTCAGTGTTTCCAAGATGGTGTTATCCTAGGAGAGGTCACTGCTTTTCTGATCTGCACTCTCTTCTTTACCTAGAAAGGGCTCCTGTTCCACTGTAGTCACAAGTTCTAGTGCTCTTCTTGGCCCTACAACTGTGGCCAGGGCCCCTGCTCCCTTGTGACCAAGTACAAGTACTCCTCTCCACCCTGAAACGACAACCCAGAACTACTTAGGAAACACAGTTTCCAGTGAGCACCAGCTTCACCCAATGCCAGCAAAGGGTACCCTGTAATCTCTTTCTGATCAGAAGCTGCTGCCACTACTATTGTGACTATCTCCAAGGTCTACCTGCTGGTACTTCTGCTGTGCTCTGGGTCTGCACCTCTCACAATGTGTGGGACCTCCCCTGTGGACCGAAGTTCTCATAGGCTAGGGGAAAAATGTCCCTTTCTGACCTCTTATTGACTCTGCTACTCCAAAATTTGATTTGAGGCATTATTTTAAAGCTTTTTGGAGAAAAATGTCAAGAGAGTTCTGCTGGGTCCAGATCTATACTCTGCCATCTTCCAGTGTTGATTATCTTGACAGTATTACTGTTATATAACACAAATTGCTTTCCTGATTCTGCTCACTTCATTTTACATCAGTTCAAGCATGTCTTCCCAGGGTTTTCTGAAATCATCCCTTTCATCTTTCTTATGGCATAATAGTTTTCTATAACATTTATTTACCATAACTTGTTCAGCTATTCTCCAATTGAAAGGTATCCCTTCAGTTTCCAAATCTTTGCTACCACATGTACCTTTTTTGAGCTTATCTGGCTATATGGTGTGAGATGTTTGTCTAAAACTAGTTTCAATGAAACTACTTTCCAGTTTTCCCAAAAGTTTTTTGTCAAATATAGAATTCTTGCCTCAGTAACTAGGATTTTGGGGTTTAATCAAACACTAGGTTACCTTGTTCATTTGTTTCTGTATATTGTGTTTCTAATCTATTACATCGATTAATCACTATTTCTTACCTAATGTCGATTTTTGTTAAATTATTTTAGCTTTGTAGTACAGTTCAAGTGTTGCTTACTCTGCACCCACAGTCTCCTCCATTGTGTAAGTTCCTCTTTGAATGCCCCATTTATGTGAAATAACTTCCCCATTCTGTTTTCTCCCTTTCCCACTATATTCCTTTTCCCCATGTATCCATTATTCTTTTTTTTTTCTTTTTGGAGGGGGGAAGGCTGGGCAATTGGGGTTAAGTGACTTGCCCAAGGTCACACGGCTATTAACTGTTAAGTGTTTGAGGTCAGATTTGAACTCAGGTCCTTCTGACTCCAGGGCTGGTGCTCTATTCATTGCGCCACCTAGCCACCCCTCCATTATTCTTTTGAGATCATCCAAACATAATAGAATCCCACCCAGGCTGTCTGTCCAATTAGTCTCCCTCCAAGGTCTATGGTGATGATAAAGTTCTGAGGAGTTACATGCATCGTCTCCCTATATAATAATGTAAAGAGTTTAACCATTTTTTGTTCCTCATGCTTTCTTACTTATATTTACCTATTTATGCTTCTCTTGAGTACTGTGTTTGGATGTTAAATTTTATACTCAGCTCTGGCCTTTCCAAGAATCAAGAATGATTGAAAGTCTTCGTTTCATTAAATACTCATTTTTTCCCCATAAGATTATTATTAGTAGTAGTAGTATACTAAGTTTTGCTCAGTAGATGATTTGTAGTTATAATCCTAAATCCTTTGCCTTTCAGAATATAACTTTCCAGTTCCTCCACTTCTTTATAGTAGTGACTGCTAAATCTTGTGTGATCCTGACTCTGGTTCCACAGTACCTGAATTTTTTCTTCCTGTCTGCTTGCAATATTTTCTTCTTGACCTGGGAGTTCTGGATTTGGGCTACAATAATCCTAGGAGTTTTCATTTGGAGGCTTCTTTCAGGTGATCAGTGTATTTTTTCAGTCTCTACTTAGATCCTATGGTTCTAAGATATCTGGAAAGATTTCCTTTATAATTTCTTGAAATATTATGTCTAGGCTTTTTTTAAATTCATGGCCTTCAGGTAAATGAATGATTCTTAAATTATCTCTCCCATCAATTTTCTTAGTTTTTTCTATGTGACATTTCACATTTTCTTCTATTTTTTTCAGTCTTTTGACTTTGTTGTATTATTTATTAATGTCTCACATACTCCTTAGCTTTCATTTGTCTAATTCTAAGTTTTAAGGAGTTATTTTATTCATTAAGATTTTGTTCCTTCTTTACCGAGTTGTTAAGTTCTTTTTTCATAACTTTCTTGGCCAGCTCATTTTGTTTCCCATTTTTTTTCCTCCACTGCTCTAATTTGGTTGCCCTAATCTTTCTTTTCCTCTTTTTATCTTTTTCTTTAACTTTTCTAGGAATTCTTCTTGCACTTTTTCTTTAAGGTTGCTTGTTAGTGTTTCAAATCATTGTCTTCTATGTTTGTGTCTCGTGCTTCCCACTCACCATAGTAATTCTTTATAGTTGGGTTATTTTTGTTGTTTGCTCATTCTTCTAGCCCATTTCTTGACTGGACTTTATGTTTGTATTGGGCACTGAAAGCTTCAGGGAGGGGGAGAGGAAGAGCATGTCTAACCTGAACTTATGCTCCTTTTACAGGTCAGTACAGAAACCTTCAAGTTTTCAGTGTTTCTAAAGTGGTATAGTCTGGGGAGAGCTCTGTTACTGCCTTCCTGCTCTGGGCTCTGAAAGTTGCTGATGCAGGTTGGGGTCTGTTTTTATATGTAATTGAATTTCAGTAGACTGTTACTGGACTTAGTCACTTTTAACCCACTGGAAAATTCTGCAGGTTCAGACTGACTGAACTGCTGGTTCCCTTTTGGTCTTGTTCTCCTGGAGTGATTTTTCTACTACAGGTTTATGTGCTGGGATAAAGGTTAGAACTGAGTCAGTATCCTCTGCTCCTGGACTTAGAGCCACATAATAAGTTTTTGGAATTTGTTTTGTACTCAGTACTCACCTGGACTCCACAACTAGTCATGCCTGCTCCTTTCTACCCTGGATCTGTGATCTGCAACTGATAGGGTCACAGAGGTGTCAGATGGCACCCATTCCTACTCCCAACACTAGTTTGGTGCTCTGGGATCTCTGCATCAGTGTTCTTTCTACCTGGTGCTTTATCTTGGTTACCTTTCTGTCCTTGAGTGCTGGAATGCTCCTGATCCAACGTGCTTTGTCACTACCACTGGCTTGCAGTTCAGGTCAGTCCCCAACCCAATATCCACAGACCTCTTGGTCTTCCTAAATTGTTCTAACCTGGGCAGGGGGGAGGGGGAGGGGGGGAAGTGGTTCACTGTGACTTTTTCTTGGTTTTCCCAATTAGAATTCAGTCTAGCACTTTTTCTAGGCTGTTGTGGAGGAGATGTGCTGGGAGAGCTAAACAAAAATATTTCCTTTCACTCTACTATATTGATTTCAAAAAAAAATTTATTTTCCATTATATTTTTCACAATTCTCACCCTTGCATTGTAGTCATTGAGTGTTAAAGTATATGTTGACTCAGTCTGGAGGATCTTATTAATCTTTTCATAGAATTTCCTCTGCCTCCTAATCCTCTGAAACATATATACACAGAGTGGTGTGTGTATGTGTGTGTGTGTGTGTGTGTGTGTATGTGTGTGTGTGTGTGTACATGAGCTGCAATTATCTTCATAATAGGGTTTTGGCTAACATTCATCATGAGCATTGAAAGGCAAGGTGACCAAGTATCCCTTAAAAACAAATTTCTTTTTATCTTTGGGTGCACAGTGAAAGTAACTCCACCAATTTCTTCATTTGCCTCTCCAAGAACCAGTAAGCTGCAACTGTAATATTTCATTTGTAGCAAGAATGCCAATACTGATATGGTTTATTTCCCCAGTAATCTGTCAGATCAGCAGTTTTTGGATGAGAATCTCACATATCCAGTAACAACAGTAGGATTAATGTTTGCACTTCTTGTCACCCTCTACCCCCAATTTATTCATTCTACCATGACTGTCACTACTGAAGCAGAAGGAGACTAAAAAAGAACCAAGGATTATTTTGTAGTTTTCTTTCTTTAATGGGTTAAAATCCCCCCCTCCTTCTTCTTCCAGTAAAATTTTTTTCTCACCCTTTTATTTTGTTTTTTGGGGTATCATCCCATCAAAGTTACCATATATCCACACCCTCTGTCTACATATACTCCTTCTAATTGCTCTTATAGTGATAAGGTTGTTAAGAGTTAAAAATATTGTCTTGCCATATAAAGATAAGAACAGTTTAACCTCATTGAATTTCTTATGTTTTCACTTCCTTGTTTCTTTTTTGCATTTTTGTTTGTTTCCCTTGAGTCTTGTCTTTGGAGGCCAGATTTTTTTATTCAGCTCTGGTCTTTTAATTAGAAATGCTTGAACATCTATCTCATTAAATTTCCATTTTTTCCTTGAAATAATATATTCAATTTTGCTGGGTAGGTAATTTTTTATTGTAATCCTAACTCCTTTGCTTTCTGGTATATCATATTCTAAGTCCTTTGGCTCTTTAATGTGGAAGCTGCCAAATCCTGTGTAATCTTGACTGTATCTCCATGATATTTGAATTGTTCTTTTTGGCTACTTGTAATGCTTTCTCCTTGATCTGTGAGTTCTAGAATTTGGTTTTGATGTTCTGGAGTTTTCATTTTGGAATCTCTTTCAGACAGTGATAGGTGAATTCTTTCAATTTCTATTTTGAACCTCTAGTTTTAATATATCAAGGCAGTTTTCTTTGATAATTTCTTTTTTTTTTTAAAGCAATCGGGGTTAGGTAACTTGCTCAAGGTTACACGGCCAGGTGTTTCTGGGTGGGTGCTAAGTGTCTGAGCCCGGGATTCGATCTCCAGGTCTTCTCAACACTGGAGCCGGTGCTCTTACTCGCTGTGCTACCTGGCCGCCCCTCTTTGATAATTTCTTGAAAGACATTGTCCAGGCTTTTTTTTTTTTTCCTATCATGGTTTTCAGGTAGTCCAAAAATTCTTACATTATCTCTCGTGGATCTACTTTCTAGGTCAGTTGTTTTTCCAATGAGAAATTTCATATTTTCTTCCATTTTTTTTATTTTTATCATATCTTGATGTCTCATGCAGTCATTAGTTTCCACTTGTCCAATTCTAATTTTTAAGGAATTATTTTCTTGAGTGAGCTTTTGGACCTCCTTTTCCATTTGGCCAATTATGGTTTTTAGGTAATTTTCTTCCTCAATAAATTTCTTTATATCTTTTCCCATGCTATTAACTTTGTTTTCATAATTCTCTTGCATTACTCTAATTATTTTCACCTTCTTCTCTAATTTACTTTTTAAAATCTTTTTTAAGCTCTTCCAGGAATTCTTTTGGGGCCCTAGACCAAATTACATTTTTCTTTAAGGTTTCCCATGTAGCCATTTGCTATTGTCCTCTTCTGTGTTTATGCCTTGATCCTCCCTATTACCATAGTAACTTTCTATAATCAAATTCTTTTGTTGTTATTGTTCTTTGCTCATTTTTTCTGCCCTTTTTTGTGACTTGGTGTTTTTTATGTGAGAGTTGGGCTCTGGTCCTGCACTGTCCCAAGTTTCTTATGCTGGGACTCTGGGTCTTCCTGCTGGTTTTCACTGGGCTTCCAGGCTTACCGTGTTTCCCCGATAATAAGACACTGTCTTATTATTTTTTTTGGAAAGAAAAACACCAGAGGGCTTATTTTCAGGGGAGGGCTTATGTTGTCCTGCCTCAGCTCTCCTCCGTGGCACTGCTCTCAATGGCTCCAGCAAGCAAATTACTGGGGAAGAACAGGATGATGCGCTCACTGCTGCAGGTCTGATTGGATGCAGCTCGGAGCGTGGCGTGCGTTTCACGGGGGGGGGGGGAACAGTACATACAGAGGGTACCGTAATGTAGCGTGTAGCACAGGGGATCACCTTCACTACAGTAGCAATCTCAATAGGGCTTATTTTCGAGGAATCTTACACAGTAAGGGGAGGGCTTATTTTCGGGATAGGTCTTATTATCGGGGAAACACGGTAGTTACTTGCTTTCTCTGAAGAGTAGGCTTCCCTTCTGGCTTGTACTGGGGGGTGGGGCTTTGTAATGGAAATGCAGATTTAAAGATCTTCCCTGCCCCTAGGCTAAAGTGCACCTGGAGTCTGGGGTGGGAGGCTTGTTTTTCAGTAGATACTTTTTGATTGGCCAGTAGGTCAATAAGGTTGTTACATTCTCTGAGCCAGGAGAAGGCTATATAAGCCCTGATGTGTAGCTTTGTTTTGGGACTCACTTTGAGAAGTGTTCTGTGATTTGATCTGAATTCTGGGAAGCCGTTGTTGAGAGTCCCCCGGCTTTGAAAAACCCAGAATGTGGAAACCCAGATGTTGACTGGGTATGGATGTAATGGTTGGACAGTTTGGAAATCTGTCTACTTGATGTTTCTGTCTTGATAATTATGCCTGTGTACTTTGAGGTTCAGGGTGCTGACCTTTTCTCCTGAACAAGGTAAACGATATATATCTGACTGATTAAAGTAAGCTTGTTAACCCATTTTGAGTTGCTTTCCTTTAACAAAGCAGATCCAAGAACCTGTGGTAGCTGCAAACCCTGAGGACGCTTGGGGTGCTTGCTTCTACAAAATGGTGTCACGAACAGGATCTGCAGAGTAAAAGGAAAGTATGGGGGCTGGGATAATCGTTTGTTTCCCAGTTGTGGTAGCTGTGACTCTGTGGAGCCATGGACCAGGAGAGAAGAGTGGCCTTCATTCAAACTTCGCTGAGCTGAGAGCGGGAATGGTGAGCTGCCTGCATCGGGACCTGAGCAGAAGCCAGGAGCAGCTGCCACCTGCGGGAGGAGAAGGAGCCCAGGAGTTCGGAATTCAGCCACGGGAAAAGATAAGAACTGAGCAGCAAAGCAGGGGCACTGAATGTGTTTCCTGGCTGCATCCCACAGTTTGGGACCCAGGGGGAGGATGGACTTGTGACTATGGTGGGTGGGATGAAGTGCCTTGGATCCCCAGGTACCCCACCTTGTTGGTTTTGTTGCCCATCCCCCTCTCTGTGCTTGGAAGCTGGGGCTGGAGCTGTGTGAGGGGAAGGACACTCCCCTCCCCCCAGAACTTTATTTGAACTCTTGTTCTGAATTGAAGTGATAATGCTATGTACTTTGTGTTTGTTTAAGGCCCAGTGGCCACTTTGGTAACTTTAGTTCTGTACCTTGAAAATGTAACCTAAGAATGTACTTTGTGTTTGTTTAAGGGCCAGTGGCCACTTTAGTAACTTTAGTTCTGTACTTTGAAAATGTGACCTAAGAAATGTTCAGTGCTAATTCAAAAGTAAATTGTCTGTGCTATGGGCATGAAAGATCTTGGGGCCAAATGTAATAGAAATGCAGATTTAAAGATCTTCCCTGCCCCTAGGCTAAAGTGTACCTGGAGTCTGGGGTGGGAGGCTTGTTTTTCAGTAGGTACTTTTTGATTGGCCAGTAGGTCAATAAGGTTGTTACATTTTCTGAGCCAGGAGAAGACTATATAAGTCCTGATGTGTAGCTTTGTTTTGGGACTCACTTTGAGAAGTGTTCTGTGATTTGATCTGAATTCTGGGAAGCCGTTGTTGAGAGTCCCCCGGCTTTGAAAAACCCAGATGTGGAAACCCAGATGTTGACTGGGTATGGATGTAATGGTTGGACAGTTTGGAAATCTGTCTACTTGATGTTTCTGTCTTGATAATTCTGCCTGTATGCTTTGAAGTTCGGGGTGCTGACCTTTTTCCCCTGAACAAGGTAAACGATATATGTCTGACTGATTAAAGTAAGCTTGTTAACCCATTTTGAGTTGCTTTCCTTTATCAAAGCAGATCCAAGAACCTGTGTGAGCAGGCACCTTGGGGACACTGGGGTGCTTGCTGCTACAGGCCTCCCTGTTGGTCTCCCCCTGGGTGCAGGGCTTAACTGCTAGCCTTCTCCAGGGGTGGGGCCTTGCTTCTGGATTGCTATGGTAACAGTGTCTTTCTGGTGGCTGGTCCTGGAGGAGAGATCTTGTTCCTGGTCTGCCTCAGGGGTGGGGCCCTGATGCTGGGTTGCTATGGAAACAGGGCCTCTCTACTGGTAGACCCCAGGGGTGAGGTTTAGCTGTTGGCCAGCCCTGGGGATCTCACTACTGGTCAGCAATGGAATCAAGACCTCCCTGGTGCTGGGGGTGCGGTCAGTGGGGTGGGACCTTACTGTTCTTCACAGACAACTCACTTGCGCAGGTGTCTCCTGGTGTGCAGGAGGGTGGGGTCTCACTGGTGGGTTGTCGAAGGCTCAGAGCCCTGCTGCAGGTCCCCTGCTGTGAGGCTGGCTGCTGCTGCTGCTGCTGCTGCTCTTAGACCTCACTCCTCTCCCACCCCACTGAGTCAGAGCCTTCCTGCTAGGCTGGTAAGCTGATTCCCTGCTCCTTGACCACTTCTGAGAAGGTTTTCTAGGTTTTTTTTTAAGGGGGATTTGGGACGGTTTCAAAAAGGTCCCTTCCTCACTCTGCCATCTTGGCACCAGAAATAACAAATATTTATTAAGCACAAAGTTGCTGTGAGACTCAAATTAGATGATACACGTAAAATGATTTGCAAATCTTAAAGCACTATATAAATGTTAGCTACTATTAAGCTCCTTTGTGCAAGTCTCTGTACTAAGAGCTGAAGGATACAAAGACTTAAAAAAAATAAAGTCCTTTACCTAAAGGAAAAGGGGATACAATAAGCAAATAAATAAGTAAACCCAAGATAACTAATATTCCATTCAGCAGGGGTAGAATTACAGGAAACAAAACAATCTGCCAACAAAGAAGTGAACAGAGAGTACATATGCACAGGGATAGTAGTAATAATACAGTCTGTGCAACGACCAATACCTTCCTTGAAAGCAATTAATAAGGAGAGTACCTGAACAAATGGAGATCAAGAAAGGACTTCTTGAGGAGGCAGTACACGATTTGAATATTAAAGGAAGCTAAATATTACCAGACATAGAAGTGAGAAGGGAGGGTAATTCAGGCAGGGGCAACCACATCTGCAAAGGGATTTATATGAAAGATGAAATGCCCAGTTTGGGGAACATGTATTTGGCAAATTCCATTGGAATATAGAGTATATACAGGGGAATAATGTTAAATAATTCTGGAAAGATAGGTTGGAGCATTAGTTGTGCAGAACTTTAAATGCCGGGAGGGGTGGAGCCAAGATGGCGGAGTAGAAGCACGACCTTCCCGTGGCTCCGGCTCCCACCCTCCCCAATCCATGTAAAAAGGGGACTCTAAACAAACTTTGGAGCTGCAGAACCCACAAAATGACACAGAGAAGCTAACCTCCCACTGAGGACAGCCCGGCAGGCCGGCAGGAATCGGCCAGCGCAGCGCTCTGGGAGCCGAGCCCAGACCCACGCCAAGGCTTTAGCCCCAGGGCGGCCTGACCAGCCGCCAGCCAGAGGGACTCCAGATCAGCAGCAGCTGTGGCCGTTTCCAGATTTATCAATACAGAGATGCGAAGGACAAGGTGAGAGGCCAGTGCAGTCTGGACTTTGGGACCCAGGAAGTGGGAGTGCGTGGCTTTTACCCCCGGGATGAGAAACCGCTGAGACGCCAGCACAGCCTGCCAGCTCCACTTGGCGGCTTCAGCTCCTGGCCTGCAGAGTGTAGGGGGACCAAGCACCAGTCTGAGGGTAATCGCTCTTGCTTTAACCTGCTTGGATCTGGATTGCAGTCTAGGGTGGAGGTCCTGGGGTGTGTGTCCAGCTTGCCAGAGTGTGTGGAGACCTCAGAGAGGGCACCCATCTAATACCTCAAGCAGCGGAGAAAACCCCAGCGTTTGGGACGAAAACTCCCCTGTCTGGTGGCAGAGTCCTACTGTGGCAAAAAGCCCAAAAGTCAAATCATTGAGTGGCAAAATGAGCAGGCAAAGGAAACTAAGCAGACAGAAGATTCCAACATTACACTCCTATTTTGGGGATAAGAATGAGCAAGGCATGGAACAGGAGGAAAACATTGACGTCAGAACTCCTGCACCAAAAGCTTCAAAGGAAAATACAAGCTGGTTACCGGCCATAGAGGACCTTAAGAAGCAGATAAGAGAAGTGGAGGAAAAATTGGGAAGAGAAATGAGAACAATGCAAGAAAATTATGAAATGAGAGTCAACAGCCTGACTGAAGAAAATAATACCTAAAAAACAGACTGACTCAAATGGCAAAGGAGGCTCAAAAAGGCAATGAGGAGAAGAATGCCTTAAAAAGTCGAATTTGCCAGATGGAAAAAGAATCTCAAAAGCTCGCTGAGGAGAATCATTGCTTCAGAATTAGATTGGAGCAAATGGAAGCTAATGACTTTATGAGAAATCAAGATGCTGTTAAACAGATCCAAACAAATGAAAGAATAGAAGGCAATGTGAAATATCTCATGGGAAAAACCACTGACCTGGAAAATAGATCCAGGAGAGATAATTTAAAAATTATTGGACTGCCTGAGAGCCATGACCAAAGTAAGAGCCTGGAAAGCATCCTCCAGGAAGTTCTCAAAGAAAACTGCCCTGATGTTTTAGAACCAGAGGGCAAAATAGAGGTTGAAAGAATCCACCGATCACCTCCTGAAAAAGATCCCAAAAAGAAAACTCCTAGAAATATTATAGCCGGGTTCCGGAATTCCCAGATTAAGGAGAGAATATTACAAGCAGCCAGGAAGAAACAATTTGAATATTGTGGAAACACAATCAGGATAACCCAGGATCTGGCAGCTTCTACACTGAGGGATCGAAGGGCCTGGAATATGATATTCCGGAGGTCAAGGGAGCTGGGATTAAAACCAAGAGTCACCTACCCAGCAAAACTGAGTATCATGTTTCAGGGGGAAATATGGTCATTCGGTGGAATACAGGACTTTCAAGCATTCTTATTGAAAAAACCAGAGTTGAATAGAAAATTTGACATTCAGATACAAGAAGCAAGAGTAGCATGAGAAGGTAAACAGGGAAAAGAAATCATAAGGAACTTATCAAAGTTGAACTATTTTTTTTTTTTAAGCAATCGGGGTTGAGTGGCTTGTTCGGGGTTGCATGGCCAGTTGTTGTTTCTGGGTGTGGTGCTGAGTGTCTGGGCCCGGATTTGATCCGGGTCATCCCGGCACTGGAGCCGGTGCTCTTGCTCGCTGAGCCACCTGGCCAAAGTTGAACTATTAACATTCCTACATGGAAAAACAATAATTGTAACCTATGAAACTTTTCTCAGTAGTTAGAGGGATTAGAAATATATATATATACATGTCTTTATATGAGGGTATGCGGGCATATGAATACATATGTGAATGTGTGTATATACGTTTACAGGTATACATAGATAGAGGGCACGGGACCAATTTAACAAGAAGGGATGATACTTAAAAGGTGAAATTAAGAGGTGAGAGGAATATAATGAGAGGAGATGAGGAGAGACAGAGTGGGCAAACTATCTCATACAGAAGAGGCAAGGGAAAATGGTTACAATGGAGGGGAAGAATAGGAAGGCAAAAGGGAATAGGTCAACCTTATTCCTATTGAATCTGGCTTGAGAAGGGAGGGAAATACACACTAAATAGGGGATCTCACCCTCCAGGAGAATAGGGGGGTAAGGGGATGTGAGGGGGGATGATGGAAGGGAGGGCAGGCTGGGGGGGAGGGAAGTTGGAAGCACCCACTTTTGAAAAGGGACAGGATCAAAGTAGAGAATAGAACAAGTGGGAGGTGGGATAGGAGGGAGGGAAATATAGTCAGTCTTTTACAATACATCTACTATGTTATTGTTTTGCATTAGCCACACATGTACAACCTATACTGAACTGCTTGTCCCCCCAGTGGGGGTGGGTGGCGGGGGGGGAAGGGAATGAATCTGTAATTGAAAGTTTAAATCAAATATTCAAATATATATATATATATATATATATATTAAAAAAAAGAAAAAAATTTAAAAAAATAAAGAAATACAAATTTAAAAAAAAAAGAACTTTAAATGCCAAACCAAAAAGTATGTATTTTATTCTATAAGGCAACAAGGAGCAAATCAAATTTTTGAGCAAGGGAATGACATGTTCAGACCTGTGCTTAAGGTTGATAATTTTGAGCTGTTTTGAGTCTTCTTTCCCAGAGATTATGAGTCTGTCATTAACAGAGAATGCCTTTCATGAACGGGGGAAAATATCTGTATATTTTTCTTGCTGTCTCTTTGAAGTAAATACTCTTGTAAAAATTAAGTATATACATATATATATGCAACATAAAAGAGGGAGTTGTATATTTGCCAATCATGTTTACACTTTTCATTGATGCCCTATGAAGAGTCCAAATAACTACTAGATGTATATTCCCAAAGTGTTAAAAGAAAGGGGGGAAAGGACCTATTTGTACAAAGATATTTATAGCAGCTCATTTTGTGATGGCAAAGAATTGGAAATTGAGGGGATGCCCATCAATTGGGGATGGCTGAACGATTTATATGATTGTGATGAAATACTATTGTGCTATAAGAAATGACTAGCAGGATGGGTTCAGAAAATCCTGGGAACTTATATAACCTGCTGCAAAGTAAAATGAAAAGAACCAGAAGAACATGGTACACAGTAACAGCAGTATTGTAATGTTGATGAACTGTGAAGGACTTAGCTACTCTAATTAAGACAGTGATCCAAGACAATTCCAGAAGTCCTATGATGAAAAATGCTATCCACCTCCAGAGAGAGAATGATGAAATCAATGCATATTAAAACACTCTTGTTCTCACTTTATTTTTCTTATTCTTTTTTATATTTTCTTTTGCAACATGGCTAGTATGGAAAAATGTTTTGCATGACTTTACATGTATAATTGACATCATATTCCTTTCCTTCTCAAAGGGGAGGGGAGGGGCAAGAGGGAGGAAAAGAATTTGGAACTCAATTTTTTTTAATGAATGTTAAGAAATTTTTAAATGTAATTAGGAAAATTTAGTGAAATTAAAATATATATACATATATATATATTAATCCAAATGGAAGAGTATTCTTTAGAGATGGTAAAGGGCTTTAGATTCTCTTATGGTCATTGTACAATACTTTCTCAGTAAGATCTGTATGACTACTGAAAAGAGATTAACCTAACAATCTATAATGGAAACAAAAACATAAATCTCATAAAAACTCATCTGATCCTCTTATGGTCATTGTACAATACTTTCTCAGTAAGATCTGTATGACCACTGAAAAGAGATTATTAACCTAACAATCTATAATGGAAACAAAAACATAAATCTCATAAAAACTCATCTATGACATGCAGCTGGATGGGTTAGTCCATCAATACACCTATCTTGGACAGATGTTACAGATGAATTGTGAGTTAGACCTAGAAGTGAATAGCAGGAAGAGAATGCCCTGGATTACTTTTCAGAAATTGAATAAAGCTTTGAATTATCCCAGACACAAACATTGTTTTTAATACCAGAATATTTTTTCTAGTGATTCTATATAGATGTAAGCCATGGAACACAATAATATCTAAAGAATCAAACTTGTAGGTTACCCAAAGACAATGGAAAGTTGCCCATGCATGGTAGGCCTAAATGAGCTGCAGTATATTACCAATCATACCTTAGAGACAAGTGACATAAAATATATCTATGAAATGTATGATCACAAAAGGTGGACCAGTCATACAGTTAGAGCAAGGTATGGTCTATCTGCTTGCTATACTGGTACCTAAAAAATAAAGAACCTAGATTCCTAGATGGCCTTCAACTCATAGAATACAGAAGGATTTATGACAGTATGTGGAGGAGAATCACAAAGACTGAAAATGTATGGATGAATTGAGAATCGCACCATAGGACACCCTATTTGGCAAAAACTGTGGGACAAATTGGAAAACAATCTGGAAAAAATTAGATATGGTCACATTTTGTACCACATATCACAATAACCTCCCAACAGATAGATACATGACTTAAATATAAAAGATAATGTCATTTTAAAAAATATATAGGACAAAGAAAGCAGATATCTTTTACAACTGTGGATAAGGGAAATGTTCTTAAGAGATGATCATAAAAAGTCCAATGTACAATTTTGATTATATAAAACTGAAAATCTTCTGCACAAACAAAATCAATCTACTTAGAATCAGAGGGGAAATAATTAATTGGGAAAAAATCTTCCCATCTAGAATCTCCAATAAAGGCACATTATCCAGGATATATAGAGAACTAACACAGATATATGTGAATAAGACTAATTCTCCAACAGATAAGTGGTAGAAGGATATGACCTGGCAGTTCTTAAATGAAGAAATGAAATCTCAACAGCAATATGAAAAACATTATAAGTCACTAAATAAGAGAAATGCAAATTAAAATAACCCCGAGAAACTACATCATGCCCCTCATTTGGCAAAGATGGCAAAACAGAAAAAGAGCAATTATTGGAAGGAGGAAGATAGGTACACTAATACACTTTTGGTAGAGCTATGAAGTGGTTTAATACTTCTGAAAAACAGTTAGAACTATACCCCCCAAAATTTAACAGACTTTAAATATCCTTTCACCCAGCAATATTTCTGTTAGCCATGAATGCCAGATAAGTCAGGATCAGAAGGAAATGATCAATTTGTACAAAATATTTATAACAGTATTTTCTGTGGTAGCAAAAAAAAAAGAAAATAGATTTTCATCAATTGGGAAATGGTTGAACAAATTGTGATATATTTAATGCAATGGAATTTTATTGCACCATAAGAAATGATGAATATGACAGATACAGAAAAAATATTGAAAAACTTTTCAGAACCAATGTGGAGCAAAATGAACAGAACAAGGAGAACTATATTAATAATGACCACAATGACAGAAAAAGAGCTTGGAAAAATCTCAGAATTCTAAACAAAGTAGATATCAAATGTGATTTCAAAAGACCAGTGATGCTACATAGCTCCCTCTTCTTGGCAGAGAAGTGATAGACAAGAAGTATAAAATGAGACCTACATTCTCAGACACAGGCAATATGTTCATTTATTTTGTTTGACTATATATATTTACACACACACACACACACACACACACACACACACACATTTATTCCAGGAGAGGCTTCTGCTAAATGGGGGAAGAAGAGTGTTGTGGTAGGTATCATAATAGATATGAAAAAAGAGCACCAATGAAAGCTTTTTTAAATGCACAGAAGAAAAAAAAAGTATAGAAAGATGCAAATTAGGGCAATTTGTTTAATGTTGTGAAACAATATATATGTAATTTCTTTTTGAAAAAAACTATACATGATGAAGGAATGATATCAAAAAATAAAATCTAAGTGAGAGAGGAATATATTGGGAGAAAGAGAGGGGGAGAGATAGAATGGGATGGATTATCTCAAATAAAGGAGGCAGGAGAAGGCTGTTACAAAGGAGGGGAAGAGCAGGAAGGTGAAAGGGAATGAGTCAACCTTACGTTGGATTTGGCTTAAGGAGGGAATAACAAACACACTCAATTGGGTATCATACCCTACAGGAAAGTAGGGGGGAAGGGGATGGAAGGGGATAAAAGTTGGAGGTGATAGAAGGGAGGGCAGGTTGGTGGACAGGGTAGTTAGAAGCAAACACTTTTTAAAAGAGACAGGGTCAAAGTAGAAAATAATTCTGAATAAATCGGAGGCAGGATAGGATGGAGGGAAATATAGTTAATCTTTCACAATATGACTACTATGGAAATGCTTTGCATTGCTACACATATATAACCTATATTGAATTGCTTGTCTTCCCAGTGGGGGTGGGTGAGGAGGGGAAAAGGGAAAGAATCTAGAACTCAAAGTTTTAAAAACAAATGTTTAAAAAAATTGGTTTTTACATGCAACTGGGAAATAAGATATACAGGCACTGGGGTATAAAAATCCATCTTACCCTACAAGAAACTGGGGGGGGGGCGGAATTGGGGAGGATATAAGAGAGGGTATTCATTATGCTTTCCATCTTGAGGTGGGGCATAGGGGAGAGATGGGAAGAAAATCTGTAACTCAAAATCTTTGGGAAATGAATGTTGAAAATTAAAAATAAATTTTTAAAAAACTGTACACAAGTACAGTTTCTTATCTAATCGTCCTTCCTCTTTGTGTTTTGAAACATTTGTGTTTGTTTAAGTCTGTCAGGTTCTCAGCGAAAACAATTTGCAAAATCAGTGAAGCAAAAGTGGAAGGCAGGGGAGGAATCTACATCATGGGAGGAGGGCTGCACATTGACAACATCATAGATTTTATTGAAGTATCAAAATAAGAGGATAAAATCAGAAAAAAATCATCAACAGGAAAAACAATAACATTTTGTAGAAAAAGTCTCACAATAATAATAGGGAGATTTTCATGAGAAAGCATAGCTCAGCTAAATGTTTAAACATGTCTATTACTTGTTATTAAAATACTGGCACTTTCTTCAGTAAGCTTTTTTAATGGAGGAAAAAAAATTGTAATTCTGGTCAAGCCTTGTAAGCCCTGCTATTAAATGCTCACTTTGGTAGACTGCTGTAACCAAGGGAAGCAAACCAATCTCCTTGCTATAGGCTGCCTGGAAACAACCCTTGGACCAATCAGCTGCTTTCTGGGGTATCAGCTCTTCCAGAACCTGTCACTGTTTCCTTGCAAACCAAAACCAGCATCATCATGAATTACGTATGTAGTGACCTCCACCTGTGGCTTGTTTCCCCCGAGTAGTAAGGACACTGTGTTCACTCAGCATCTATCAATTCATTGTGTACTGTATCATCTTGTGATTATGTTTGCTTTGTGGTTATTCTGAAAATATTTCATGTGTTATGTATTTGATTTCTCTAACTAGATTATAAGCTCTACACAAACAGGAATTGTTCTGTTTCTTATAGATCCCATTCTGGCTGGTACAGTTTTCAGCACAGCAAAAGAATAAGTATCCAATCAATATATCTTAATGAACCTGAGAAATGAAATAAAATGTTCTGATAATTGCTTTCTGAATATAAGCCTGAAGGTTATTGTAGTCTTCGTTGTTCCGAAATATAAAGTTAGAATAAGTTAATTAAAAATATGAAGCAAAGGTCATTTTTGCTCACCAGAGATAACACCTTTTTCTTTTCTAAGCAAATCTCAGTATCAGCCAGTCCACACTTAAATACTGAAATACATATTTTGTTCACATTTTTATGCTATGTACTCTAACAGAAACTAGGTATTGCATATCACAAAACTAAAAACCTTTGGGATCATTTGAGATAGAAAGGTAGTTGGTAAGGAAAATGGCCTAAAAATTTATCTAGGACCCCTGAAATCTCACAGGAAATATAAATGATTTCTTCAGTCTTCTGAATTCAGTTTAATATCTCCAAAGACCAAGACTTTCTTTTGCTTCTGCCTCCCTCCACCCCCCAAAAAATGGCATTCTAATTTGGTAATTCTAATAATAATCACCATGTTGTGCATTATTCACAAGCATTAATTCACATACATTATATTTACAATTTTGAACCCAGTCAACCAGATGGCCCTTATAATTCCCCCTAACCTCTACCAATGGGAAAGTTAGAATCACAGAACTAGAAGGCACTTCAGAGGTGACCTGGTCCAACAAGCACCTAAACGACAACCTCCCCTTACAATATCCTCAAATGGACATTCAGTGTCAGCTTAAAGACCTCAAGGAAAACTCAGCATTCCACTTTGGCATCATTCTAACTCTTGGGAAATTTTTCCTTACAACACAGCCTCAAGGTTATCTCTCTGCCATTTCAACCTTTTTCTCTTCATTTTTCCTCTCACTCCCATCTCAAGACCAAGCAGAACGAGTATAATTCATCTTTCACTTAGAGTAGGGTCACTTCTCTGTCCCTTGAGCCCCTTTGACTAGCACAAAGTCTTGCACATAATGGCTGTTGAAAAAAATATTTGTTGAATTTAGCAGACTGCAGGATACTTGGCTGAATTTTTGTTCCCTCCTTTAAGAGAATTCAGGAGCAAAGAACTAAAGACCAAAAGGAAAAGTCTGGTAGGTATATTTAGCATTTGAATTTAGGTAAGTGAACAATCAATGGCAGCATGGCTATTTCATTCCCCTTTCCACGATCTTGCTTCTTTCCACCCTTTTTTCAGTGTGGTACAAAGAGATTGGATTTGGAGTTGAGGACCTGAGTTTGCTTTACTTATTATAAATGGGTATGACCTTGCCAAATCCCCCCCTTTTTTCCCTAACGTTTATGGAAAGACCTGCCTGTTGTGGGGAGTGGTGAGAGGACACTTTCACTAAGGGCCCCTAGATCTAAATTCACAAAGATCTGGATCAGTCCTGGATCAGGAGCTTGGTATCTAAAGAGAGAGCCTAGGCTTTTGTTCTTGTTGCTGTGGCCCATTACACCTCCTATCCCAGAACTCAGGAGGAAATCACTTAACACTTATGTATGGCTCATATATTCCCAAAAGGGATTATTAGGGTCCTTTCTAGAAAGGTAGTGAATAGACAATGTAGATTCGATATAAAGAAGTCATTTATTTCTTCCACTATAAAAGAAATACTTAAGACACAAAAGGCTCAAATATGCATTGACAAAGATCAAAACACAAAATAGCAACCTATAACTCTTACTCTACTCTCCTAGCATACTGATACTTAAAATATCAAAGGTACCTTAAGTTATAGACCTTCTGGCAAACCAGGGCATGTTCTGATCTTATCCCCCTAGGAGTGACAGAGCTGTCCAAATCCCAAGCCACATTCAGAAAAGAGGAGGAAAAAATCAAGAGAAAATGTTCTTCTCTCCCGTTAAACTCTATTGAATGGATAGCTCTTGCTGTTTAGTGGCCAATCCTCATTTGGGACACTGACCCACCAGAAGCTTGCATCTTATACGGGGGAGCCACCAGAATGGGGCCTAGGTCTAAGCATACTTCCCTGAATAGATAGGCACTGTTACATTTGTATAGTGATTAAAGGTTTACACAATGTACAAAATTTGTCTGGTTTCACCTCTCTGTGTCTGTTTCCTCATCTCTAAAATGAAAGCTTACATTATTATATCTGTGATCCTTAATGAAGCCTTAATGGCTAAAAAGAGTTAACACAACTGTCCAAAATGCTTAAATAGTACCCCAGCAGTTTGAAGAAGTTAATTTACAGGACAGCTAGGTGGCTCAGTGAATAGAGCACCGGCCCTGGCGTCAGGAGGACCTGAGTTCAAATTTGGCTTCAGACACTTAACATTTAGTAACTGTGTGACTTAACCAAAATTACCCTGCCTTTCCCCCTCCAAAAAGAAAAAAAAAAAGAAAAAGTTAATTTACTTCTCAGAAATGACTAACTTCTCAAACATATGTACCACACTAATTCAATCTGGTTCAATAAATGTAATCAATGATTTAATTCAACTAAATGAAGCATCCAATACATGCAAGATATTGTACAAAGTAACATGGAAAATACTGTGGGTAGAGGAAAAAAATCATTTCTTTTCTTGCCCTCAAGAAGCATATTCTACCAAGAGGGTGAAAATACAACATGTGCACAGATGAAGGTAGGGTGTGTTGGGGGCAAAGAGGAGATCCAGAAAAAATAGGAAATTTTAGGCTAAAAGGATCAAAGACTATAGAGAGGTTGACAACTTAACAGAAACTTTAAAGGAGCTAAGTATTCTAATAGGCAGAGAAAATATATCCTAGATTTAGTGGATATCATATCCAAATGTACAAAGGTTAGACACAACTGTGGAGGGCTCTGAATACCAGGCTAAAAGAGTTTGCATTTTATCAAAGAGGTAATAGGAAACCTCTGAAGATTTTGGAGCAGGGGTATTATGAGATTTAAGATTATTTTGTCACCTGTATGAAGGAAGACATAGAAAGAACTAGGGAGACGCTAAAAGTGAGAAGACAAATTACTATGCTATTGTAATAGTCCAGGTAAAAAGTGAAGAGAATCTACAAGAGGGGTTATACATGAGAGAGGAGGAGGCAGAATTGCCCAGACTTGGCAACTGATTGGTAATGGCAGATGAAGGAGAAAGAAGCATTCAGATAGCTTCTGACTCAGAGGTTTCAAACTTGGGTGGCTACTCATTAAATTAACAATTTTCATAAAATATTCCAATAAGTATTTAGTTTCTGACCTTTTCATTACTGTGAAAAGGCACATGTGTTTTACTTCCTGCTATATATTGTATCTGTTCTCCCAGTTTTTTTTCACCTCCTGGTCACTGACTCTGCCATTTGCTTGTCTCCAGTTTTGCTGCCCTCTGCCCTCTACTGACCTACTCTGGTGATATTCTTCCCATTTTGCATATAATGCAGTCCTGGGGGACCCATAGTTGTTGTTCTACTCAAACCAGACCTTGAACATCAGAACCACAAAGAAAGAAGGAGTTGTAAACTACAGAGCTCAGGCTATGGGTATACAAGGGCCAGCATCAAAAATCAATATTGTTAGTGTGGTACAGTATATGTCCTACATAAATATGAAATAAGAATAATACAGAGGAAATTACCAAAGAGGTCTGGTAAAATGGAAGTATCCTTCAGAGTAAATCTGCCAAAAATCTCAATATCAACTTTTTTGTTTTCAACATGACTGGGAACATTTTTCTCCCTCTAAAACACCAGTTTTACCCCACAACAAAATCTATTGTTTTGATAATGTTCCCTCATATAGCCACCTAGAAATAATCCATTTTAAAGGGAACATTGGGTTCTACTAAGATTTATTACAGATATGGATTTCCTACTTAATGACTCATCAGCAAAATCCTTCAGATTTGGAAGGCACAGTCCTGATAGAGTGCCAAAGTTGGTCAATGAGTTATTCCCCAAAGGACAATTTAAAAGAACTTGTGATGTACACCTAAATGTTATAATTAAACCTTTTAAAATCCAGTTTGTGCTCTCCCCAATAGCTCATATGTATTAATACATTCTGTTCATTAAAATGAGCATTTCTTTAAAATAGCCTTGTCAAAATTTGGTTGCTGACATTCTCAGCAACCCATAGGAAAGGGACTTCCACCAAAGTACTAATTCAGTGCTGCATCATGATATGGAGGTGACCCTGGGTTCTTTCTCAAATGTTGTGCCAGAGAGAGAAAACTCTAGCAGTTTCCATGAGCCTGGAAAGCCTTCAAGTGCTGCCCTGGCAACAGTTTGTGTCTGCTGCCAGAGGGCCAGCCTTGGAGATGGTTATCAGATTGACAAATAGGGGAAGAGAGGATAGAAACCCACTAGACAGATGACAAAGAAATATATATATATATATATATATATATATATATATATATATATAGCACTGTTTTAGTGCCTTATTCCTTTTTTATAGATGAGTCGGGGTTACTTTTTGGGGTTCACAAGAATTAATGGAAAAGGAAATAAAGAAAATAAATGAAAAATAATTAGCTTCTCTCATTCATGTTACTTCTTGCATTTAATACAATTTCTGGATAAAATAACCATCACACCAAGGGATGAAAAGAAACAGGACATATGCATAGAATTATCCTGATCAGGTTTATGAAAGAATATTCTTTGTAGCCAATAAAGGGCTAGGGAAGGTTGGAGACAAGAGATGTTCTTCAAGTCTGTTTTTAAAGTTGGGTCTCCATGGCTATTAGAGATAGCAGAACATAGTGGAGAGAGAGCCAGTTTCAGAACTAGTGAGACTTGGGTTCAAATGTGGTCAAGTCATTTGTCCTCTCAGTGTTTCAAGCAGTTATCTAAAGATTATAAGTTGCAGAGAAGGTGCTGACCTGCATTAGTAAAGGGAGTTTCCTTATCCAGGAGTTCCCAATGGCAATGAAAGCAAAGATTTAGTTCTTATCTTTCTGAAAATATAAATCATTTGGGCTTCATGGTTTTAGTAGGAGGTTTGGGTTTTTTTGATATTTATTTAGATTTTTGAGTTTTTTTAATTTTCCAAAAAGTATAATTATTTCCAGATCCTGAGTAAAAAGCAAGTTATGCTTCCCTCTATCTCTCTCTCCTAACACACTCTGACTAACAAGTTGAGTCCCCAGAGCAAGGCTGGCTATTCCCCTCAGATAATCCTGGGAGGTATGAAGGTGTCTTCTCTAGTACAAATATTCATAAGCCACTTTCCAGTGTTTTGTTCCCAATATCAATTAATCATTTAACATATCTCCTATATCAAGCAACTAATTGACTGGTTAACATCTGTTAAATGTCAATTAATCAATTAATATCAATTAGCTTTTGCAAAGAGCTACTTCCTGAGAAGATATAGTAAGACTGGGAAATACACAAAACCCAAAACTGGTAACCCACTCTCCTCTACCATTTCTGTTCCTACAGAGAGTAGTTGCTGTTCACTCATTTCAGTCATGTCCAACTCTTTATGACCCCATTTGGGATTTTCTTGGCAAAGAAGGGTTTGCCATTTCCTTCTCCAGATCATTTTACAGATGAAGAATTAAGGCAGATAGAGTTAGGTGACTTGTCCAGGGTCACAAAGCTAGTGTCTGAGGTCAGATTTGAACTTGTGAAAATATTTTTCTGACTCTAGGCCCAGCTTTCTACCCACTATGCCACACTTAGAGTGGTGACTACCAAAACTTTTCCCACTGTGTTCATTTCTGGTTATTCTATAGCCAGTTAACAAGTCATTCCCTTGCTTCCAGATTGATCTACTGGTGGGCTGGACCTCAGAGCTGGTTTCTTACTGGGTTACTGGCTATTATGGCTACTGGAAGACTGCTATTTATTCCAGTTGCTGGACCTCTGGTGGCTATTATGACCTTTTGAAACTCATAAGCCATTCTATCCATCTCCAGTAATCATTAACCTAAGATCAGAAAACAATAAACATAACAAAGATAGAAGAAATATAGACACCATGTATTCACAGTCACATAGTGATCTAATGGGGAGAAAAAGAAGCTGCAGCAGTGCCTCATGTTTCTGTTATGACTAGCTTTCTCTCCATCTGGAGTAACACAATATTTCTTCCTCCTTACTTGAAAGCTGCTGGAGAGAGAATTTCTTCTTTTAGCCACACAGTAAACAAAGAGAAAAGAATCATAGAGTACTGGTGCATGCTCTGAATTGGAGAGATGTTCCTTCAACATGTATGCTTAGACATCCACATGGGTTGGTAAAAGAATGAACATATTATGTATGCTTTAAGGACTGGAACTTTAGTGGCCAATCCCTTATTACATTTATCTCTGCTTAGGATGAAGAAATCTTTATTTAAAAAATAAGGTGCTACAAAAATACTACTTCACTTAGGTTGAAATTAGCATTGTCACAATCTTGGAAAGAGCTCAAGATATTCCCAGCATTTTAGGGATATAAGACAATGTAGTGAAATTTAAATAAGTTGCAAGGGGAAGCAGAAAGCAAAGCATCTTAGGGAGTTTTTGGTATCTAACTAGCTTAACAAGTGCCAAAGCAGAATGTCTTTGAAACATGTTCTTTTGGAAAAAGGACAATAAAGGCTATGTTTCTAAGGACTTAGTTATCCCTCGACACATTTTTACCAAGCAATGTCAATTAATTTGCTAGAATGGCACTTGCAGTTTTAAAAGACCTAACAGGCAAATCCTTATGCACTTTAATGAACAGCGAAGAATATAGAACCATAGAAAACAGACATTTTATCATGCATTGCGGGGCAGCTAGGTGGCTCAGTGAGCAGAACACTGGCCTTGGAATCAGGAGGACCTGAGTTCAAATCCAGCCTCATACACTTAACACTTACTAGCCATATGACCTTGGGCAAGTCACTTAACCCCAATTTCCCTGCCTTCTCCCCTGCAAAAAAAAAAAAAAGAATGCATTGCAACAATCAAAGTTTTATTGACCCCTATTACATTTACATAAGGCCTGCTTGCACCTAGACCCCCAGCTTCAAAGTTCCTTGGGGATCAGCCAACAGCCACTGAGACCCATAGCTCATAAACTCTCAGTGATATATTTACTTTTATAAGGCCAGATAACTTATTTGTTCAAAGCAAAATACATTTAAGCAATTGATATGACAAATTAAGTAACAAAAAAAGATTTTTGTCCCCTTTCCTCTTATGTAATAAGTACACTGGCCCATAGGTTAATCACTAGGAATACATGAGGAGAACAAGTGCGACAAGGTATATGTATGAAGGTGTGTCACCAGTATGTATACCTGACCAGAAACACTTCCCAATTCCAATGCTACAGGGCCGCCAGTGTCCTCTAATGATGTCATCTCTGCTGCACTCTGCTGCTTTTCAACTACTCAGCCTCCTCAGGGCTCTGTCTCTTTGTGCTGCCATCTGCTGGGATGACACAGCTAGTGAACTTCTCTCAGGTAGAGGACTAAAGTTCTTTTACTGCATACCTAGTCCAGTGAGTTATGAAACTCAGCCAGCAGAATACTCAAGCTAAGATTAAATTTATTCTTTTATCTTTCACTTGTTTTCTTCCTAAACTAACTATAAGTATCTGGGACCAACTATTTTATCTGGAGTTAGAAAATTCTGTTGAATTGTCAACTCCTTATTATCAAAGTTCATCTCCTCAAAACATTTTAGAGATTCCATTCAACAAAACCACAAAGTTGTGCAAAACTGAAGTGAGGGGTTTCTCCCAATTCCATCCCTCCCATAATGCTCTTGGTGATTATGTAAATAAATCTAATGGCAAAGGGGGAAAGGGCTAGGTGCAGCTGAAAGAGGTATATTTTAACTTTAACATTACATTCATAAATTTATTATGTATAACCACCACCAACAAAATATATAGATTGTCATTTGTTATTATAATCAGCACAGAATGACTTATTTCTTTGTATATTAAATGACTCCAAGTCCTACATGGCCCCCTTCTGCTTCAATAGTATAGAAGTAGTAGAAAAGGGGGAAGACGGATCAGGATCAAAGTTCTCATTCTATCTACATATGATAATTTAACTGTTGGCTATAAGTAATTTAATTACATAAGATTTTTTTCTAAGATCAACAAGGTAGCACACCATTAGAGGTAATGAACTGTATCTATATTGACATTCTCATCATAAATGAAACCAAAAAACTTAAAAGAGTTTGAAGCTAAATGGAAAGACAGCTCACATATTTTTCTCAGATGGAAGGGTACTTTCTAAGGGCTGAAAAGGTCATTTCATAAACAAACACTTTTTTAAAATTGAAGAATCATATCTAAACCTAAAAGATCATGGAGGGGGAGGGAGGGAGAGAGAGAGAGAGAGGGAGAGAGAGAGAGAGAGAAATTAAGTGTTTGAAGAACTCTGTGATTATATGGGGGAAAACCATTAGAAATTAATGAAAAAAATCGGCACCAAAATTGACCAGATTAAGTTTCCTGGAAATTAAATAAAGAAGAATGTTACATTTATTACCTCTAAGTAACATATAAATTTTAATAAATGTCAAACTGGTTTAAAAAAAAAAGAAAGGAAGAAAATAAAGGAACCTTTAAGGATCAGAGAAATTAATATAGAATTTTCAAGGCTGGAAGATTAGTACCTTTCACTGACAAACCCCATTCCATTAATAAGTGGATTTTATTAGGCCAAGTCTTTGCTCTAGTCCTAAAATCACTTATTTCATTCATTATTATTCTCTATACCAAAAGGAATTATTTATTTGTTCATTAGTTGTTATTGTTTTTGCTGGCAAGGAAAATACTACCAAATCTTAAATCAATTTGAATTATTGAGTTACAGTAGGGAGTTGTTAATTGCCAAATCACTTCTATGAACATTGTTCTATTTCTCTACTGTGAGAAAATCCCCAGTCATGAAAATGTTCTGTCCTCTTTAGAAAGTTTCATATTCAGTCAGCCTATTCAGTAATCTCTTCTTGACTCTCCCTATGTATCCCTCTCCTAATACTTTCAGATTTACTTTGATATAGTAACATAAGAAGTACCATATTTATTTAAAATTGGATTAGATGGGGACACCTCGGTGGCTCAGTGAATAGAGCACCAGTCCTGGAGTCAGGAGGACCTGAGTTCAAATCTGGCTTCAGATACTTGACATACTAGTTGGATGACCTTAGGTAAGTCACTTAACTCCAATTGCCTTGCTTTCCCCCCTCAAAAATAAAATAAAATTGGATTAGATCACGATTCTTCTTACCATAACATTTTATCTCTATAGTATGGCACCAGCAAATGTTTTATGGGAGACAGAGAAAAGCCTGCTAGCTGATAGACAGCACACTGTCTCTTTAAAGATCAGAAGGGATAAGAATCCACAGATCTGCTACAAGGAAATTCAATTCAACAAGAATTTATTAAATGCCTGCTGTTATGCACTTGTTAACTGATATCCACTGTAAAAGAGTATTCTCTCACATCAAAATTTCTTCTGACATTTAAAGTCTTTCATAGTCTATTTTCCTACCTAGTGCAAGCACATTATTCTCCTTCACTTTAGCTCCCACTAACCTAGCTCACTTTTCTCTTCCCCCTGCACAGCATTCCATCTCCTGTCTTGCACAAATTAGCCTTGCACAGGCTGTCTGTCCCTTACGCCTGGAGCATAAATCACAGTCTAAGATCACAGATCTAAAATTGGAAGGGAGCCCAAAGATCATTTAGCCCAACCCTCTCATTTTACAGAGGAGAAACTGAGTTCCAGGGAGACTGACACCTCTACCTCTTAGGATAAAATTTGTCTCAAGTTCCACCTCTTTTACAGGGCCTTTCCTGATCTGCCCAGATTACTCTTCCCCAGGCAAACAGCTTTGTAGAGTACTCTTCTGAGAATCTTCATCTCTAAGGTTTGACCAGATGACTTCCAAGTCTCTTTCTTGCTCTAAAAACCTACACAGAAAAGACATTAACAAATACTAAATGAAATCTAGTCTTTCATGGAGCTTACAACCTAGCAAAAATTAAAGATTATCATCAATGTTCATTCCAAGAGACCAATGAAGAAAGATACTCCTTTCTTTTTGGTAGAGAGGTGGTTGACTATAGGTACAGAATGTTTTATGTGTCAGGTTTGGCTGCTCTAATGGTTTTTTTTGGCTTAAGTATTTTTCTTTGTTTCAAGGGAGATTTCCATGAGAGGAGGGAGTTATTGGGAAGTGAGAGTATAAAAAATAAACATCAGCAAAAATTTTTTTAAATAAAAATAGAATTAACACTTTTAAAAGAAAAGAATCACATTAGACTAGATAGGGTTTTTAATGGGGTTTCATAAACTTGGGGGTTTTTAGAAAATATTTTTATAACTGTATTTGAATGTAATTGGTTTCCTTTATAATCCTATTTGTTATAATTTATGCATTTAAATACATTATTCTGAGGAGTCCATACACTTTACCAGACTACCAGAGCAGACTATAACAGAAAAAAAGGTTAAGAACCCCTGAGCTAGAGAAATAATACCCAAGATCTCTTCAAGCTCTGAATCATATGACTCATATCTATGAACTTTCAGGCAGAGAGTACACAGAGAGGTGGTTGTCAGGCACTGAACTGGAAGGTAGCCAAGGGAAGGAGGGAGGATGGGAGGGAAGGCAGAGTCACAAAGCCCAATCAACCAACCCTAGCCAGTAGCAATTCATACTACTCAGGTTGGTAATCTGATGTGACCATCATCAGTTCTCTTGATGAATTTAATTGTTGAGGGAAATATGATGGGTGCTACCACAGAAAATCTCAGATGAATGGGAGACTTGGGAACTTCCCCACCCACCTTATTGAGAGACAGGTTTCCTTATCCATGAGTGCAAAATACCTCTGAAGAAACTGAGCCTCTTAGTTTCAGGCCCCAGGGTCTAGGACTCATCTTACTTTTCCCAGAGTTATTGCCCATAGATTTAGTGTCTTCCTGTGGATCAGTAAAGAACTGACCTTGGCCAGTCAGATTGGGAATAGGAGATTAGACCTTCTTCACCCCCACCCCTCACCCAGTGCTGTCACTAGGAATATTTTGGAACAGGGAAAGAGTGACTTTCCAGGGTCACACAGCAGATCACCAGTTCTCTGACTGCAAATCCAGTGTTCTCTCAGTTGTACCACACTGACTTATTTTGCAGGTATGGAAATTGTGGCTCAGGTTATTGAAGTAATTTGCCCAGGATCACTCATCTACTATGTGACAGAGGCAGGATTATAGATTCATTAGTCTCTAGTTCTATTTGCCTGGTAAGAAAAGAGCAATAAATGGAAGTTGTGGATTTAGGATTGAGTTAAGGAAAAGCTTCATTAATAGTAAAAACTGTCTCAAAGTGAAATGGGCTATCCTGGCAGACAATGGGTTCCTCCTCATTGAAAGTCTTCAAGCAAAGAATGGATGACCACTTTTTGAGGATGTTGAGGGTTCTGGTTCAAACTGTGTTAAACGAAATGACCTCTGAAGTCTCTTCCAACTTTGAGACTCTGTGGTTAAACCCCACACCTTGATGAGGCATCAGAGTACTTTTAATGGAGTATCAAGTTGTTTTTTTTATTTAATTTTTTTCAATTAACAAAAATATTTTTCTCTTCCTCCTCCCTCCCCTCTCTATTAAAAAAAAAAGCAAAAAATACATTGTCAGGCAAAATAAATTTCCACATTAACTATGCCCAAAAAAACACAAAACAGTATGTCTCAATCTTCACCCTGAATCTATCACCTCTCTGTCAGGAGGTGGTTAGCATGTCTCATCACGAGTCCTCTGGAATTGTGGTTGATCATTCAATTAGTCAGGATAGTATTAAAGAGAATGTGACCTAGAAGCAAGAAGCCCAGTCACACAGGCAGAGGGTAGAGATGGAGTTGAGAAGAGAGGCAGTAGGGACAGTCCAGTAATGGATACATTCATCTTGAGAGAAAGGATAGATGACCTCAAAGTGAGGCAACAGACCAATGGAAACCTGGGGTACAGGCAGGAGTGGGGATATATGTCAATGTGAGTCAAGACAAAGAATCCAGGGCTCAGGATTTCTCCTCAGGAGTTCAACACCTTGAAGCAAAGTTTTACTGTTCCATGCTAGTTACTGTTCTATTAATCACTGATTAGTCTGTGGTCTCTTTTCTGAGATATAATACCTATAGGTATGGCAACCAGGAAAGAAGGAAATGCCCTCACTTCTCCTGACTCACAGACTATTTGGTCCTGACCTTTGACATTCTATTCCACTTATAGCTTTGCCTCATCTTGCTGTTGATTCAAGTACTCTTATTCTGTACACTCCCTCCATTTCCAAACTCAAGTTCAAGGCCACCCTTATCTCAAGTGATAATCTCTTCCAGACCAACCCCAAGTGATCAAGATCACCACCCCCATAATCATCATCAATTAATTTGATAAACAAATAAAGCCCATCACTCCAAAGCTGTGATAGAAAGATTAACACTTGCTCATCAAAAAGGCAGAAAGTGATTGATGTTCTCAGAGCACATGGTAAACAGGTTTAAAACTTACATAAATACTTCTGGAATAAAGAGACATCAGTTCTCACAGCAAATAGTAAGGGCTAATGATGGATGTACACCACTGAATATGTCAAATGTAACTTGAGGTGGTTTTACCTCCAAAGCAATCCTATGAAATGCTAAGATCTCAGAGTATATTCAAGAGACTTTCCCCGGATGACATTTATATGAACTCAACCAAAAATATGTTGACAAAATTGACAAAATTTGACCAAAAAACAAATGATTGAGTCATATGGATTTTTTTTTTGCTTGCTTTTTGGAGGGCAGTTGGGGTTAAGTGACTTGCCCAGGGTCACATGGCTATTTTTTTTTGTGTTAAATATCTGAGGCCGGATTTGAACTCAGATCTTCCTGACTCCAGGGCCTGTGCTTGAGTCATATTGAATTGTTTACAGAAATAGTTTTATGATAGTGATATAGGACTGTGTTATTGCAAACTGATTATTTTTAAGTAGCTCAGACATATTGATCAATGTATATTATGAAAGGAAATGATAGAAACTGTATAATATATCACTGCAGGTTGCAAAAGATTAGCACCTACTGATTACCTAGAAAGAGACAATTATGCACCTTCACAAATTAACTATTAACAAATTCCCACATTTATAAGCACAGATCCCAAAATATCCTTGAGAATTCATTCAACAAATAAACAATACTGTAACTGGATCATTATCATAAACATAACTGTTGTTCACAATCTCATGGACATAATAACATTGATCCAAAAAATTTAAGGACAACATTTTTACTAGATGTGACAATACTCATGATCTCTAAACTACATAGAATAAAAAGCTTTCCAAATACAGAGATATAGAGAAAGAAGTCAAAATCATAGGGCAAGAGGATAAAGTACATATCGTCCTTAGCATCCAGACCTTTTCTTCTACTGGAGCTATCCCAAATATACTTTCAGTGAACCTACCTAAATTACAGTAAATGTAATTTAATTTACAAATCACAAAAAGCAATCATTTTTATCCACCTGCACAATGGCCTACAGAACATTAGCAATTTTTCCTAGAATCATCTCTCCCTCGATTCCATTGAAAAACATGAGAAAAATGAGATCATACTGATACTTGACATTAACACAATGCTTTATTTCATTTTATCCTCGCAACCCTGTGAGGTAGATGCTATTAATAGCAAGGTAGTACAGTGGGTAGAGTTCTGGGCCTGGCATCAGAGAAACCTGAATTCAAATTTAGCCTCAGACACTTCCTAGTTGTGGGCCCTGGGCAAGTCATCATAACCTCTACAAGTCTCAGGTTCCTCAGCTATAAAATGGGGATAACATAGCACCTACCTCCCAGGGTTATTGTGATTACATAAAAGAATATTTTTAAAGCACTTAGAGTACCTGGCACATAGTACTCACTATATAAATGCTAGTTATTACTACTATTATTATTAGATAAGGAATCTGAGGCACAGAGAGGTCTTGTGTTCAGGGTCACGCAGCCAGTAAGAATCCAAGGCAGAAATGGAAGCCAAGTGTGGTAGGACCAGATTTTCCCTAATATAATTTCTTCCCCTTCCCCAACACAAAATGAAGAGGTCTAGACCCTTCCCCCTTGCATCCTTGGGGATTAGTTTTCCCTAATAAAAAAAAAAAAGACAAAAATGGAATAGGTGATCTACCTTCCCCATCATCTAAGGATATTTACCAGTCCCAGTTATACTAAGCTTCTCAGATTTCATGGGTTCCTGAAACCATGAGAATTGCCATACCCTAATGACCTGATGATTAGATGCATTTCTGTGAGACCAAGGAGGCATGTCTAATAAAGCTGATGCTAAGTGCCATTGTATCCTTGTTGCTGATCCTTGCTGTGCTAGGGCAAAGTAACCTTTATGCAAACTATTCAATGTTAGGGCAAAATAACTTTTTTTGCATGCTATGCAAACCTATTTACAAACTATCCATGCCTCATTTTGTCCCCAAACCAAATCTGACCTAAGAAAGCACTGGCATTAGAATTGCCTCCAACCCCAATTCTTCCAAGATTCAGGTCTCTTACACCACACTGTCTCACAAGATATGGAAGGGACTATGGACTATGGTAGCTGCCCTCAATGATGTTGCCTTCAAAAAATAAAGAATTTATAGACACATTCCTGAAGAGAAAAGGTTGACTAAAACAAAATGGTCTCTAGTTATGAGCAATAACTACTCCTTTCAATGAAGGGCAATTGCAAAACAATACAGCAAAAGGTTTTAACTCAGTGAGAGGACACACCTTACTGATTCTAATATTATCTGTCTGGTTTTAGGACTTTCCAAAGTCCACAGAAGCCAGGACATTGAAGCATTTAAATGAGAGCTGACGTCACAGTACAGACGTGCCAACCCATTTGTGAACACAAGGGCAGGCTGATTGATAGCCAAGTTCTTACTCAGCCTCCCAAGTCAGCAAAACTAAGTAGCCTCTCACTATTTCCTGATTAAAAGTGCTCCTTCCTCCCTACTTTTGAACTGAACCAAGTAATTTACTAGCAAAGAGAAAGAAAATGAGAAAGAGTAGCACAGACTAAACATATGCTGTACTTCAACAGGAACCCCCAAAACGTAGTCTCTCCAAAGGAAAGTGTTGCAAGTAAGGGATTTCTCGAGTGTTGTGCAAATTCCAGGAATCTTGGGCAAGCTGTGCAGTTTTGATTCTGGGGTGTGTTAACTCATACCGGAAATAGAGAGGCAGTGACCTACTTCTTTTCCATTGGATTTGTTTCTAGTTCAAGCTGTGCTCTGTAAAATGGTTGGTTCATTTTAAGAAAAGATGCCAAGTCCTCTTTTGAAGGATAAGAGTGACTTTAAAATTTCAACATAAGTCATCACCATGGAAAATCATGTTTAAAAATCAAGAATTATGTTACTGAACACAGTCTGCTCTTAAAATTTTAAATCCATGCAACTTTTTAAAAAATGTTTTTCAAAAGGAAATGTCAAACAAAAGGTATGTTAAATGTTTTTATGTTAATGCATGGAATCTGTCAACAAGTCCAAAAGTTGATTTAAGCAGTCATTAGTCAAAGCTGCTGACGTCAGAACTCTCCACTGCCATCAAGTGTAATATTAATATTCCTATTAGAGTAAGGCATAAGGGCTCTCACTGGACCTGGGATTTCATTGGTGCAGGGAACACCCAGATGAGGAAACTTCTCCTCTAGACTAAGGCTAAAACAAACAAAATTAGAGAGAAGTAAAGAAGACTCTAACTAGAGAGGTTAAGCAACTTGCCCAAGGTCACAGAGTTATTTTGTAGACTAGGAAGTTGTCTAATTTTTCAACTACTTTGCATGGGATGGTTTATCAACAATTCAATAGTTTGAGGGTTCCCAGTATATCAGGGTTTCTTAGCAGAACTCTAGCATCTAGCTAAATATCTTGACAATTAACTGTAGGATACAGTCACTTGTTTTTATCAAGGCTTTTCTGAGTAGAATATTTATGGAAAGATGAGGAAAAGGGAGACTGATGGTTTGATCTGTATCACTGAAGGGATTAGCCATATCAGTGAGATCACATATTCATCAGTCAAGTAGCTATTATCTGGACATTTTTATGTGACTACCTTATAATCAAAAAGGGAGCAAATATAATTAGATTCAAAAACATAAAGAGCAGTAAAGCAGTCCAAAATGAGTAAAAGGGGAAATAGAGCTATTTCCCCTCTCAACAATTGTTAAATTATCATGGAAAACAATCAGTAGAAAGTGACCAGCATATAAACTCAAATTCATATTTACACATCTACTATATATACTCTCCCTCCCGTGACATCTCCCCATTGAAAGAAGAAAAGAAAAAAAGAAAAAAAATTTGACAAGTATGCATAATCAAACAAAACAAATTCCCACAGTGATCATGTCCAAAAATATGTCTCATTCTGCCCTTTGGGTCTATCACTTCTCTGTCAGGAAGTAGGTAGCATGCTTCCTAATAGGTAGCATTACCAGTCTCCTGGAATCTTGGTTAGTTATTGCACTGATCAAAGTTTTTAAGTCTTTCAAAGCTGTTTATCTTTAAAACAGTATTATCATACATATTCTATTTCTGGTTCTGTTCACTTTACTCTTTGTCAATTCATGCAATTCTTCTCAGGTTTCTTTGAAACCTTCCTTTTTGTCATTTCTGACAGCACAATAGTATTCTATTACATTCATATATTACAATTGCTTTATCTGTTCCCCAAATCGTGTATAACACCTTTAGTTTCCAGTTCTTTGCCACCACAAAAAAAGTTGCTATAAATATTTTTGTATATATGGGTCCTTTTTCTCTTTCTTGAATCTCTTTGGGGTATAGACTTAGTAACACTAAACATAAGTCAAAGTAACTTTTGAGGCATAGTTCCAAATTGCTTTCCAAAGTGACTGGCCATCCACTGACAATGCATTACTATGTCTATTTTCCTGAAGCTTCTCCAGCGTTTTTTATTTTCCTATTTTGTCAATTTTGCCAATCTGATATATGTGAGATAGAGCCTCAGAATTGTTTTAATTTGCATTTCTATAATTATCACTGATTCTGGAGAATTTTTCATTTGGATGTTCATAGCTCACATTTCTAACTGTGAAAACTGCCTGTTCTTATCCTTTGACATTTTCCTTTTATTAATTGGGGAGATACTTTTAGTCTTATAAGTTTGAATTAGTTCCTTGTAAATCTTGGAAATGAGACCTTTATCAGAGATACTTGCTGCAAAAAATTTTTCCCAGTTGCCTGTTTTCCTTCTAATTTTAGTTGGAGTTGTTTTGTCAGCACAAAACCTTCTTAAGTGTATGTAATCAAAATGGTGCATTTTATTTTCTATGATCCTTTGTAGATCTTGTTTGGTCATAAGCTCTTTTCTTATCCATAGATCTAGAAGGTAATATCTTCCTGGTTCCTCTAATTTATTTATGATGTCATCCTTTGTGTCTAAACTGTATATTTATTTGGTGCTAATTTTGATATGTAATGGGAGGTGCTGGTCTACACTTGGTTTCTGCCAGATTACTTTCCCATTTCCCCAATAGTTTTGTGAAATAATTAATTCTTATCCTGGTAGGCTGGGATCTTTGATGTTATCAACCTCTAAGCTTCTGTATTCATTTGTTTCTGTGTGTTCTTGTATACTTAATTTGTTCTACTGATTAAATTCTCTATTTTTTTACCTGGTACCAAATAATTTTTTTTTTATTGCTGCTTTGTAGTATTGACATTTGATACAGTCAGTCTCCCTTGCTTCTCACTTTTTTTTTATTATTTCCCTTGAGATTCTAAACTTTTTTCTTCCTCCAGATGAATTTTGTTACTATTTTTTTCTAGTTCTGAGTAATCCTTTTATAATTTGATTGATATGATAGTGAATAAGTAAACTAACTTAGGTAGAATTATCATTTTTATTATGTTGGCTCAGTCTATCAATAGGAATTAATATTTCTCCCAATATTTAAGTCTACTTTTATTTTTGTAAAGAATGTTGTGCTCCTATAATATATGTGGGTGTGTCATTGAAGGTAGACTGCAAAATTTTAAATATTCTGTAGTTATTTTAAGTGGAATTTCTCTATCTCTTCCTGTGGGTTTAGTGTAGTCACTATAAAAATCCTTAACTTTTTTCTCACCTATCACTACACCCTCTTATTATCAAGAATTGTTGAATCTGGACCTCCATTCTTCTTATTGCTGATGAAGGTTTTCTTAAATGTGTCTCCTACTCTCCCTTTCAAGCTTAGGCAATCTTTTTAGCTGACATTTTATGTGTCAGAGTTGTAGAACTGAGTGTAGTCTTATCAAGATCAATAACTATAAAGACTGAAAGGTACCATGTTTATCATGATTGTGCTATTTTAGAGAGAGCAGTTTCATCATCTGAGGCAGTTAAAAAAGGAGACGGGGTCACATTGCTGCTATTTGGAGGGACATCCAATAGATGAATCTTAAGTCTGTTATATGCTGTAGAACTTTTTAATTTTATTTTTAATTTGTGGAATAAAACAAACTTTCTATAACATTGTACAATAAAAAAAGATGATTGTACATGAAACTGCAAATCTTCTATGCACAACTTGCTATTCCTTTCAAATATACAACAAAATTATCATGTAAATTTCTTTCTTTTTCCATTTTTTCTTTTTTTTTGTCCCCTGCTCCCTACCCTGGAGATGGCTACCTTAGACACAAATAGGTGTATATGTAAAATTATTCTATACATACGTCTATTTATCACTTCTTTCTCTGGATGCAGATAGTGTCTTTCTTCATATGTCCTTTGTAGTTGATTTGGGTATTTATAATAGACAAAATAACTTATTTGCCCAAAGTCATCCTTAAAACAACATTGCTGTTACTATATACAATGTTCTTTTGATTCTGCTCATTTCATTCTTCATTATTTTGTGCAAGTCTTTCCATGTTTTTTTTATTTTTGGAGGGCAATTGGGGTTAAGTGACTTGCCCAAGGTCACACAGCTAGTTTTTGTGTTAAGTGTCTGAGACTGGATTTGAACTCGGGTCCTTCTGACTCCAGGGCTGGTGCTCTATTAACTGCACCACCTAGCCACCCCTTTCCATGCTTCTAAGATCATTGAGCTCAACATTTCTTACAGCACAGTAGCAGTCCATCACAATCATATACCACAACTTGTTCAGCCATTCCCCAATTAATGGGCTTTTGAAAGACCTACTAAGTACACAATATGAGTTCTGACATCCTGAATACTGAATCTGTTCCAGGTGAACATATGAAAAAATTGGGAAAGATTAGAGAAGTGGCTCTATGAAGATAGTGCCTGGTCTAAAGATCTTTTTTTCCTTCTTTTGAAAGAAACAGCCTCTCCCCAACCTTGGCTGACCACAGACCTCATTATTTTATCTCCTTAGTTAGTATGAAGACATACTGTATGAATTGAATACTCTGAAAACAAACCTTTCCCAGAATTAAAGCATTTTTTTTTAAAAAAACAGTCACAAAAAACTATGCAAGTTCAGTCTTCCCCAAGGCACTAATTCCCAGACCAAAAACTTGGCAGAACAAGCTCTTCAGTGAGAGCCCTGCAGGTGTTCTTCTCTCTTACTGAGTTCCACAGTAAATTAGGATGGTCCTTGAAGAAGATACCAAAGTACTTCCCCTCAAATGATCTTTTGTACAGCTATCTAACTTGTACATGCAGAGAAGTACCAAATGTTTGCAAGGCCAGGCAGACAGAACAAGAACGAGATAAGCAAGAACAAAGAACACTTCTATAGGAATCACTACTATGAGAAAGTAAGGGGTGACAAAGATATTACTATATTCTACACACACACACACACCATACAGAAGAATAGAGGCAAAGAATATTTGTTTTTGCTGTTGCTTTGTTTTAGTTCTTCTGGCTTTTCTAATTTCAGCTACTTCTTTTGAGAAGGAAAATTTTATCTGTGTGAGGTGTTTTTTTCCCCTTCTTTTCTCTCTTTTGCTTAGATAGAGGGCTCAGAAGGCACTTGAATCTCCACTCTTTTTTCTGAGGTATTTCATTTTCTTTTTCTGAACATTTGATTTTTATTTTTTTCTCAATTTACATGTAAACAAAAATTTTTAACATTCTTTTTAAAAAAACATTTTGAGTTCCATATTCTCTCCCTCTCTCCCTCCTCTCTCTCTTCCTTGAGAAGGCAAGTAATTTGATGTAGATTATACATGTTCAGTCATGCAAAACATTTCCATTTTAGTCATGTTGCAAAAGAAAACACAGACCAAAAGAAAATAGAATGATAAAAGAAAAAAAGGATAAAAAGAAAAAAAAAGAAGAATGAAAGTTTTTAAAGTATACTTCAATACACATTCAGACTCCATGAGTTCCTTCTCTGGAGGTGGATAGCATTTTTCATCATTAGTTCTTTAGAATTGTCTTGGATCATTGTATTGCTAAGAATAGCTAAGTCATTTCAGTTGACCACAGTAAAATATTGCTGTTACTGTGTGTGATCTTTCATTTCCCAAAGAGGGTTAAGAGGCTCAGAAACACTTCTACTTTTTATTTAACAGGCCCAAAATATTCTCCAAGAAGAAAGTTCAATACTGTCTAGGGGTACTGGGGAAGTGTCCTATATTCCCAGAGGGGGCACAGTGCATAGAGTATTGGACTGGAGTCAGGAAGACTTCAGTTCAAATCTGGCTTTGGACATTTGCTAGCTGTGTGACTCTGGGTGAATCACTTAATCCTATTTGCCTCAGTTCCTGATTTGTAAAATGAGCTGGAGAAGGAAATGGCAGACTACTTCAGTATATTTGCCCAAAAAGCCCCAAATGGGATCACCAGGAGTCCAACACCACTAAAGAACAGCAGCATCTTCCCTGGGGCATTTTCACTGCAACTTGCCGCATCTCTTCCCAGTGCTGTGTGTGTGTTTCCTACCCTTCATAAACCTAGCCCTATTTGTCTCTCTTCTTTCTATATATGTATCTTCTCTGCTTGACTGTGATACGCGTGATTTACTATTTGAAGTAGTTAAAGCTGAGCTCCTAATGCAAAGTAAGCATACATTTGAGCTAATTATTGTTTTGATTAGCAATGATTTGCATTGTGAGCCCAAATTTTCCCAATATGACTAATAGAAGACATGGGGAATTTGATGATATGGGGAAATACCAGATGAGGAAATTCCCTCTGCCAATGCAGGTTGGCACCTTCTCTGAACTTTACAGACTTATACATCATCTAGTCCAGTGGTGTCAAACTCATATTGACTTAGAAAATTACAAATTAATATTATCTGTTGTATTGTATTTTTATATATTTTGTTAAACACTCCCCAATTACATTTGAATCTTGTTCCAATAGCACTTGGGAGTTTTGCTGACCCAAGCTGCCCAAGGGTCCCAGGTTTGATTTCTCTGACCTAGAGCGCTGAAAGTTTATACTTTATATTATAGTTGACAGTCAGAGGCAAAATTTGAACCCATGTTACCTTGCCTCCAGGGTATATATATACATATACTCTATATTCAAGATAGCCTCTTTAGTATTTTAATTGTATGCTTAACAAAGTTGCATTCCTGTTTTCAAAGAAAGAAATGGGGGTTATTGGATAGTCTGACAAGATATACCATAGCCAAAGCTGAAAGTTATGATACACAAGATTTTTCTAATATGGATCAATAAAAGAAGTTTTGTTATCATAACTGTGTATGCCATTGTTATCCATTGAATGTCAAAAAATCTAGAGAAACACCCATGGTGGAAATACTATGGAGCAGAAGAAATGGGTGGGTATGAATTGTGCTGCTGGACATATCCGTATGACAGGACACCATATCCACTGAAGAATGATTTAATTTAACTCCATTTATGTAATTTAGTGTCTGCTGTGGATATTGTACATTTAAGTGCCTACTATTTAATTTAACCTTTTTGTATATTTAATTGCCTACCTTAATACAGGCACTGTATTTGCATGGGAATGATAAATATTAGGTAAGATATATATATATATATATTCATAAAATCATAGATTTAGACCTGGAAGGTATGTTAGAAGCCAACAAATCCAACTTTCTCATTTTACAGATGATGTACTGGAGACTTAGAGAGATTAAAGTGACTTGTTCAAAATTACCCAGGTAGTAATTAGAAGGCATGGAATTTTAGCACAGTTCCTTCCTCTAACTCCAAATCTGGTATATTCTCCAATATACCAGGGCCCCTGCTATCTTCCAGTTAAATAGTAGTAATAACTAACATTTATATAGTGATTTAAGGTTTGCAAAGTGCTTTATAAATATTTCATTTGAACCTCACACCAACCCCAGGAAGTAGGTGCTATTGTTAGTCCTATTTTACAAATGAAGAAACTGAGGCAGTCTTGGTTAAATAACTTCCCCAGAGTCACGCAGCCAGATTTAAACTCAAGTCTTCCAGACAACAGGTCCATGCACTGTGCTACCTCACAGTTCCTAACTGTCTCTCTTCTTTCATCCTCTCTGCTGTTGTTATGGGAATGGGAATCTAAGATCTTCCCTGCCCCTAGGCCCTTTGATAGGCTTAAAGTGACTCTGGGAACCTTCCCTGATTTGAAAATATACTCTGCCCCTTAATAGGCTGAATATCGCCACCTGGAGCCTATGGCGGGAGGCTTGTTTTTCAGGAATGCCCACACCTTGATACTTTGTGATTGGGCAGTGGGTCAAGAGGGTTGTGACATTCTCTAATCTAGGAGAAGGCTATATATACGCTGATGTGAAGTTTTGTTTTGGGGCTCCCTTTGAGAAGAGTTGTATGATTTGACCAGACAAAACTCTGGGAAGCCGTTGAGCCCCCCAGCTTTGAAAACCCAGATGTTGGTGCTTCCCTCTCTGATAACTAAGTATGGATAATGATCAGACGGCTGGAAGCTTGTCTGCTGATCTGTTTCTCTGTCTGCTTGTAACTTTTGCTTGTAACTTGTTTGTATTCTCTGAAGTTCAAGGTACTGACCTTTTTCCCCTGAACTAGGTAAATGACATATGTTTGACTAAAGCAAGATTGTTAACCCATTTTGAGTTGCTTTCCTTTAGAAAAGCAGATCTAAGAATCTGTGTTGGCAGCCACCCTGGGTATGCTAGGGTGCTTGCTGCTACAACTGTCCATCCCATCCATCACACAACTGACAAAATAATTTTCCCAATGCATAGGTGTGACCCCATCATTCTCCTGCTCGAGAATCTTCAGTGCCTCCTGGAGTCTCATTCTGTTATTAACAAACTGTTCTTTATTTTGTCTCAGAAACTCTTCACAAGGCATATCATACCCATTTACAGTCTGACTCTAATATACCTACGGAGACTTACTTCACTTTACTCCTCCTAAAATCTATGTTTCACTCAAACTAATCCATGTTCGTATAACAGTCCTTTTCTTACATCTTCTCTTTGCCCAAGTCATCCATCCTGCTTGAAATGTGCATCCTCCTCACCTTCATCTCTCAGAATCACTGTTTGCCTTCATGGTTTAGTTTTAGGTGCCACCTTCTACAGAAGGCCTTTCCTAATTTCCCCTATTCTTGGGTTCAGTGCTTTCCCCTTCCTGCAAAGAATGTAAGTTGATTTATGGCAGAGGATCTTTCCCCCCTCTTATCTCTTTGTATCTTTAGGGCCTACCACAAGGTTTTGTACATAGTAGGTATTCAATAAATTCTTATTTAATGAAATTTAATTGAATAATAAAAAATAATTAATTATAAGTACATTAAAGATGGGTGAACTGCTAAATGAGGTGGGGAAGGAATCACTGCTGGGAAAATCAAGAAAGCTGGATAAAAGAAGTGAGATTAAAGGGTGAATAGATTTTCCGAGCTTTCAAAAGGAAGGCAACCATGGGTTAAGAGGAAGAAGACAATAAGGAAGTAAAAAGGACGCTAGGCATGGGAAACTATTTGAAAAAGACCTACAAATCAGGAAATTGAAGGATGTGTATGTGGGATGTGTACAGGGACTATTGGTTTGGCAGGAGCATAGAGTACCTGGAAGAGAATAGTATGAGATAAAGCTGTAGGGTTGTGACAGATCCAGGACCAGAGCCTCCCCCTTCCCTCACACCCAATTACTTTCATCTCCTCCTCCTAAACAAAAAATCAAAATAACATCCTACATGGAGGCCTTGGGACTGTTGCTTACTGAGAAGGGTATGATGATCTCCTCTTCCTTGGCAAACATGTCTTCTCCCCCTTCTCTTTTAACCTCTGTGATTCATAGTTGAAAGCAGCCTAGGCAAAAGCTCCTCCTCCAGACCCTTACTGTTCCATATTCCCTCACCTGTATCCACTTTAGTCCTCCCCTTCCTGTTCCTTTGTTTGATGCTTCCCTTCCCTTCTACTGTGTCCCCTAAAACCCCACTCTACTTTTGGCAAACTACCCTTCAGTTAAACCTTTCTCTCATTCCCCTTCCATTTGCCTGTATTCATGGAAAATGTCTCTCCCAGAAGACCCTGCCTCCCTGGCAACCCTCTCCAGTACCAGATTCACCATCTTTCAAGCCTAAAAAACACTGGGCTAGGAAGAGAAATAGGACTGCAGCTTGCTCCTCACTGCTCTTTCCAGACCTTTCCATGATTACGCAGCAATCTTTCTTCCTCTAAGGTTCATTCCATCCAGATTTTTCACTGTACCCAGATCATCGAGATCTACCAGATTCCTGGTCATGTCGTTTGTTCTTCTTCCTTTTCCAAGGAGTTCAGTACCTGGTTCACAGTCTTTATCTTCAGTCTGGCCCCTGTCTTTATCTTTAGGGACTTCAGCAGGTATGTTGATGTCTCTAGCACCCTCATTTCCCAATCAGTGAACCTCCTAAACTCTGATGACCTACAACCTCACCCCACCTCTGACATACATAGATAGCCTTAATATTCACAAGTATCCTATATCCAGAATCCAGAACTCTGAATTTCCTTTATCTGACCACAATTCCCTAACATTTTCCCTTATCCCTTAACTTTAATTACCTCAGATCTCTTGATCCCTCCTATTCTCCTGATTCATCAGCTTTCTAGTTTTCTTCCCTCCTTTTACATTTTTACCCTATAGTTAGCTATTTCAACAATGCACTGTCCCCTACCCTTGAATCCCTTGCCCCCTGGTCCTTGTATTACTCTTTCTCCTCCAATATTTAATCCTCAGTCTCCTCCACTATCTGCTTTTTCCACTCCTACTCCATGTGTATCACAGAAATACTGGAGAAATTCACAAAACTGTTTTCATTTGGCCAAGTACAAGTTCATGCTACTTGACCTAGAACAGATTCACATCACTATTCAACAATCCTTGATTTAATCTCTGACATACTTTTTTTTTCTTTTCTTTTTTTTAAGCAATCGGGGATAAGTAACTTGCTCAAGGTTACACGGCCAGTTATTTCTGGGTGTGGTGCTGAGTATCTGAGCCCGGATTTGATCCAGGTCATCCCGACATTGGAGCCAGTGCTCCTACTCACTGAGCCACCTGGCCGCCCCTTCTGACATACTTTTCACAGAAGCTGTTCCAAATCTCCTCTTTCTTTCTCAGACCCCCAACTCTGTCCTTGCCCCTTCTGTCTCACCAGATTACCTGCATTCCTACAGTATTTTACTAAGAAAATAGAGGATACTAAACATGAGCTCACTCAATTCTCTTCCTCTGCAGGTTGGCATTTTCTCTGCAATTTATAATCTTAGATGTCATCTAATCCAGTGGTGTCAAACTCACATTGACTTAGAAAACTCATAAATTAACATTATCTATGTTGTATTGTATTTTTTATTTATTTTTATTCTCTCCTCCATACCTCTAACCTTAATCTCAGAAAATGAATTGGCTCTTTTTATTGCCAATGTACTACTTGTGTCTTTGAATCCAGTGTGATGCAATGGAAACTGTGGTGTGTTTGTATGATGTACTATTAGAAGCTGTTAAAGCTGGATTTGGATTTAGAAGTCTTGGGCCCAAATCTTGGCTCTGCCACATCCTACATGTGTGACTTTGCATAAATCAATTCACCCTTCTGGTCCTTGGTTTTCTAATGTGTAAAATTAGGGGGTTGGACTAATCAGGGTCTTAGCCGTGAACTATATAAATATAAAGACAAATCTTTATGTTTATAAAAATATAAATTTTATTTGTTAATCTTTGTTTATATAAATATATTTCAATGTAATTGGTTTCCTTTATAATTCTATATATTTTATATTATGCATTTAAATCATTCTGTGAAGGGGCCTATAGGCTTCACCAGATTGCCAAAGGAATCCAAGAGGCCAAAAAAAAGATAAAAACCTCTAGGTTTATAATTCTTTGATCTCCCCTATGTTTTCACTGACTTTGCACACCAATCATTCCCTCTTTTTCAGTCCCTCTTTACTGGATCCTTGAATTTTGCCTACAAATAGGTTTAGAGCCCCCTATTAAAAAAACAACTCTTCCCTTGACCTACTACAACCTATTTCTTTCTTCATCTCACTGTTGAATCTCTGGAAACAATAGTCTTCATTCCTTTCTCTATTTTGGCTACTTCATGAATCCCTAAAATCTGGCTTCAGCTTCCACCACTGACTTGAATGAAACTGCTCTCTCCAAGGCCTACATGACCTGGGATTTGCACTGTGTGTGTGTGTGTGTGTGTGTGTGTGTGTGTGTGTGTGTGTGTTTTCCAATTCTTATGCTGCCTAACCTTTCTGTAGCACTACTGACCCTTCTCTTTCCTAGTATTGAAGAACTGGTTCAGTACTCCACATTTTCTTGCTGTACTAAGACATTCTTTATTATTCACAGCAATAAGATAGGAATAATTTCAAACACAAACACATAGACTTAGTAATGGGAAGAAGTTTCTCTCCAAAAGTGCTCAGGGATAAATAGTTTTATATTCTTTTAAGAAAGAACTACAAAAAGAAACCAAATGGAAGCATTTGACAAGATAAATTAAGGCATACAAAGTTTAGAGACTAAAGAACATACAAAGTTGACTTAAGAGGGCACAGTGACTGAGCTGTGACTGGAACATTCTGGGAACAAGTAACATTTGAACACTTCATTATTGCAAGTTGAACAGGTGCTTTCCCTTTGTTCTGCCTGTGGCAGCAAAGTTTCCCATGGGGGAAACAATTTCCCATGGTTTTTCAGGATCAGTGTATCTAGTCTACTTATATGCCTTTGCAATAATGCCAGGTTCCCTAGAAATACAATCAAATAAGACAGGCCTAGAATCCTGATCCCATAATAATCTCCCCTTCCTTGACTTCCACAACACTTCTCTCTCCTCTGTCTGACCACTTCTCAGACTCCTTGACTGGTTCATTATCCTTCTTTCTAAGTCTGGATGCTATTAACAGATTGGTTATAGAGGTACTTAAGAAAGACATACTGAAGCGATGGCATTGATTCTATATGTCATATCTGAATATTGAATCTGTCCCCTTTAGATGTAAGTGGGAAGAACTGTTGAAGTGATTCTATAAAGGCAATGGATTTTTCTGAATACCCCACTATTTTCCCTCATTTGGGGGACAACCTCTCAAACTACTTGACAAGAGGCTTTATTATTATATTCCTTCATTAGCAGGAGGACATATTACATGAATTGATCATTCTGAAAGTAAACTTAATCCAGGATTAAAACTGTGTTTGGCAGCCCAGAGAGCTAAAGTGATTTTAGGCTACATTGAGAGTCATAGCATACAGGATTAAGGAGGTGATAATGCTGTAGTCTGATCAGATCACTTCTGGAATGTTGTGCTTAGTTCAGAAGCCATATTTGAAGAAAGATATTAATAAGCAAAAGGTTTATAGAAGAGAACGACCAGGATCATAAAGGTCTTTAAGTTCATTTTCAAATGAGAATCCAATTAAAGAACTTGTTGTTCAGTGGTATAGGACTCTTCATGACCCTACTGGTTTTTTAGATTTCCTTGGCAGATGCTAGAATAGTTTACCATTTCCTTCTCCAACTCATTTTACAAATAAAGAAACTGAGGCAGACAGGGTTGAGTGACTTGCCCAGGGTCACACAGATGGTAAGTTTCTAAGGCTAGATTTGAACTCATATGAAGATGAGCCTTCCTGATTCCAATCCCAGTGCTCTATTCACAGTGCTACATGGCTTCCCTTAAAAGGACTAGAGATAAACTTAGTTTAGTCAAGGAAAAACAAAAACAAAAATAAAAACCAATTGGAGGGACCTGATAGTTATGCTTTCATGTGGAAGAAGTACCAGGCTTCACTCTGTCTGGACTTCCCCACCACACCCCAGAAAGCTCACTCCAGCCCTGGAATTCACATCTGGGAAGTACCCTCTGCCCCTGCAGCTCCTCCCTCTAATTAGATGGCTCCTTCCAGAACCCCCTTCTAAGGAGGGCACCCAGGCCAGTCATCTCTTCATTTCACCAACACTGCCCTCCAGATTTCTTCATCCCTTACCCTTCCCAATACACACACGGTTTTCAGTTTACTTTTTTTTTTTTTGGCGGGGGGAAGGTAGGGCAATTGGGGTTAAGTGGCTTGCCCAAGGTCACACGGCTAGTTTTGTGTTAAGTGTCTGAGACCGGATTTGAACTCAGGTCCTCCTGACTCCAGGGCCAGTGCCCTATTCACTACACCACATAGCCACCCCTCAGTTTACTTTTATGTATAGTATTTCCCTGTTAGAGGGTAGCTATGTAGTGCAGTGAATAGAGTCAGGAAAACCTGAGTTCAAACCTGGCCTCAGACAATTACTAGCTGTGTGACCCTGGACAAGCACTTAACTATTTGCCTCAATTTCTTCACCTGCAAAATTAGTTGGAGAAGGAAATAGCAAACAACTCCAGTACCTTTGCCAAGAAAACACCAAATAGGGTCACAAAGAGGTGGACATGACTGAACAACAACCACCCCCATTAGAATGTAAGCTCCTTGAGGGCAGGAACTATCTTTCTTTTTGTTTGTATTTCCAACTTAACTCCATGCCTAGCACATAGTAAACACTCAATAAATGCTTGTTGACTAAATGACCAACTGATTGACTAATTGGCCTCAGAGGTCAAACTTAAAAGTAATGACTAGAAGTTGAAAAAAGGCAAATTGAGGGTTGGGGGAAGGAAAAACTTCCTAAGAATGAGAACTGTCCAAAAATGAAATGTACCACCTCTGGGCTCTCCCTCTTTTGGAAGTCTTTAAGGAAAGAGTGGGTGACTGTATGTTGAATATGTCATAGATTCTTTTTCATGTATGAGTCAGACTGGATGACAATTGAAGACCCTTGCAAGACTAAAATTCTGTGTATCTGCAAAATAAACAAAGCCCAGAGAAATTGTCAGGTCAGTCTATGATTCCCAGATCAAAACCTAGCAGAGCACAATCTATAGGATGTGCTTCCAAGTGTTCCTCATCTACTCTCCCCCAAATTCCACAGGAAACTATGATATCAAAGTACTTGAAGAAAATATCAAAGTACTGCGAGATGATCTTTTCCATAGCTTTTTAATGTGTCTATGTAGAGAAGAAACAAGTGTTTGTGAGGCTGGACAAACTGAGATAGGAAGGGATACTAGAACAAAGGATATTTCTATATACATGCCTACTATAGGAAAGTAAAAGGTGAGAGGGATGTCTCTGTATTCTACAATCTGATAACTGTGCACAGTGATGAGTAGAGGCAAGAGGAAAATTTATGTTGTTTTAGATTAGACATTCTGTTTTTTCATAAGAGATTTCATGTTACTACTACTATGGTACTGCTACTGGTAGTTAATATACATATATCTCCCTCCCTGTTTTTGCTGCTTTTTATTTTAAAATGGACAATTATATGTATATGTATATAAATGTATATATATACATATATACACACACACACATGCATATACATTTTTTTAAATTTTCTGTCTTTTGGGTTTGGAGAGGAGCTAAAAATACATACTCACACACATATATGACCCCATCCCAACACAGACACACACACACACACACACACAAACACATATACCGTCTCTTTTTTTTTTTCAAAACTCTCACTTCTTCTGACAACTCAGAGGTTCAGAAATCCTCTTTTCTCTCTAAGCAGGAGCCTAAGCAAAAAAAAAAAATGCAATAGGACCCTGAGAAATGAATATTTCTTAAGCTGTCCTCTCTTTCTTGAGGTACTTTCCCAGAAAGTTGTTATCTTCAGTTCTGTCACCAACATTGGGTATATATATTTCTTTTTCTCTTTCCTGAACCTTAGCCTAGTTAACTTCCCCTTTTTTGTGTGCATTTGTGTGTGTATACTATTAGAAGTTGTTAATGTGCCTTTGACACACACCCATGCATATATATGTGCATGTGTGTGTGTGTGTGTGTGTATCTCTTCTCTGTTTGACTATGGTCTGTATTATTTACTATTAGAAGCTGTTAAAGCTAAATTCCTAATGCAAAGAAGTTATCTGAGCTGATTCTTATCTTTATTAAATGATTTGCATACCTCTGTGAACTAAATTTTTTTCTCAATATGAACAATGAATATTTTAATTCTGCATGCTTAATTCATTTGTGTTGTTTTCCAAGAAAGATCTATGAAAGTGTCAATTGTTGAGTTGCAATCTACGTAGATACACTATTGTAAAAGGTCTCAAATTCATGAAGCTCTTGGGAGTCATATCAGAGTATGAAACACTTTTACATTTCTGTATAAAAGAAGATCATATCCATAATAATCTTCTCCTTAGAATGTGAGCTCTTTGAGGACAGGGACTCCTTGTCTTTACATCACCAGCTAATACAGCGTCTGGCTCCCAGTAAGTACTTAATTGATTATTTAATAATAGGAATGTCACTAAAAATGTTCCTCAAGAAGTGATCCTTACTCTTCTCTTATCTCCCTACCCTAACTCTCATGGTGACCCCATCTACTTTCATGACCTCAGTGATCACTTCTGGGCAAATGATTTCCAAAATTATAAAATCTAATATCTTTTTTCCTTTGAGCTTGAGGTTTCTTTCTCCCATCAACCTGCTGGATAACTCCACCTAGAAGTCTTTTAGGTACCTGAAAATCAATATATCCCAAAGTGATTTCATCTTTCCAACAAAACCTGTTCCTTCCCCTAACATCTATTTCTGTTGATGGTATAACCATTTTTCTCCTCATTCTCACTCCATCTAATCACTCACCAAGAGATATCTATAGTTCCTTGGTAAGCATTCTCTCATCTGTTGGTTTCTCTCAATCCACACGGCCTCAACCTTCATTCAGGCTGTCATATCTCACTTGGACTATTGCAATAACTGGCCTCCCTACATTGAGACTCTCTCTTTTCTAATCCATCCTTTATGTGCCTGCTAAATGATCTTCTGAATGTGTGAGTCTAGCCATGGGCATCCTTTATTCAAAAACCTTTAGTGACTCTGATGGGGATAGTATCTGAGCCCCTAAAAGGAAAAGACCATATCTTTGGGATCTGGACACCAAAAAGGAAAAGCCCCTGGACTTTCCCACATGGCATTTACCAGGGATTCAGATCCAAAAGATATGGTCTTTTCCTTTTGGGAGCTCAGATCCCATCCAAATCAACTCCTCATTGCCAACAAAATAAAATATACATTCTTCAATCTACCATTTAGGCCTTCTATAATTTGTCTACAACCTATCTTTCAAGTCTTATTTTATTTTATTCCCTTTGCATATATATTCTACTTTTCAGGTTAACTGTACTATCAGAAGGTGGGAATTTGTTTGGTTTGCCTGCATATTTGTTACAAACGCTTTGTTTTTCTTTGTTTCTTCAGTGAGCAGAAAGAAGTTGGAAAGGAGGGTGTGCTCAGAATAGGGTTTTTCAAAAAGGAAAAAAGAAAGATAAGAGGTTCATTGAAGGATTTTTTAATGCATAGAAGAGAACAGAGGGAAGATCAAAAGGAATCTTAACCAAGCAATTCACTTCAATTCAACAGATATTTATTAAGCATCAAATATGTGCTAGACTCTCTGCTAAGCACTAGGGATACAAAAATACAGTCTCTGCCCTAAAGGAGTTTATAATCTCCTGGTTAAAGTGATAGACAAAAGGAAGCTGAAAGTGGGGGAAGGAGGCCACTATGGAGTATCCTGCATGAAACAAGATGTTCCTGTTCAAAACTAAGCAGAGTAGCTGATGGAAAATGAAGAGTTACCAGGAAAAGTCAGAACTCCCTATAAAGGAAAGCTATGGAAGGAGTTTATTGTACTACCCTCTACCCCTCCAGTTATAGGAGAGAGGCAACTGAAGGATCTGAAAAGATGTTGAGTATCAAAAGCTGAGTCAGTCTGCATGGTGATGTGATTTCTGGTGATCTGCTTAGCCTGGAGGGGGCCAGATGTTGTGGAGTTGAAACCACGCAGAATTGTTGGTGGAAAATGGAGTAGGACAAAGCAGGAGAGCTTGGAAAATTACACGTTGATATTATTATATACTTAGAAAGCAAGCTATACATAATAGAGATTCATAGTTTCATGTGCAAACCTCTTTTTATGTTTTACTATGTGTATGGAAGTGTTCATTTCGTCTGGTGGTGTTTAAATTCTGAATTTTTAAAAAATCAATTAAATAAACTATATTATTAGATATCCCCTAATTTCATCCTGCTCTCTCCCACCTTTGTGCATTTGTAGAGGTTGTCACTTATTCCTGCAACACATAATAGACAAATCAACATCTGTTCATTCTTTCCTTCCCTCAAGATTCAACTCATTTGTTACATGACACCTTCCCTGATCCCTACAGAGCAAAGTGATTTCTGCCTCTTCAAGTTTTTTTTGCAGTACTTTGCCTTGATTTCTTCTTTGTCCTTACTGGGTTACCTTGTTTCACGTTATTTTGTGCACGTCTTCTCCCTTCTCTCAACATGTAAGTTCCTTAAGGGCAGGGATAGCGTTCTTTTTCATTTTTCTATCCTCATTGCCTACCACAGTGATTTACACATTAAAGGGACCAAATAACAGTTGACCTTAATGGAGCTGATGTATATGAGTGCTATTCTAGAATTACAAGGATTTGGCAACTGATTAATTATTTGGAATGCAAGAGAAGGAAATATACAAGAAGGCTGGGTGACTTAGAAAATAGTTATGCCTTGAACAAAAATGAGAAACTTATGAAGAGGGTCAAGTTTTGAGGAGGAAATGGAAGACCAGGTAAAAATATTATTCACGTGCAAGTGCAAATTTCTTCCCCTTTGTGAAACTACATCATATCAACCTATGTAAGTTCCAGGCAGTCAAGAAAATGACAAGGCAATTTCTTGAAAAAACAAGCTAAAGGTCCCAAGAATGTTTAGTAAGTGTCTGCTGGACCTGACCTAGATGTCTCATGGGTCAAGGCCATCTCAAGATTGTGTCCAAAAGGGAACTCATTACTTTTCCTAGAAACCTACCTCTTCTAGCCCCCTAAGTAGACAACCTCATAGTCACTCTCAACCTACGAAGTATACCAATGTCTCTGTTTGCCTGGGTCTCCCTAGTTCAGACTCTCATCATTCCTCTCTATCATTTAAAGTCCTTCAGATTCTTGCTACCTCCTATCTTTCTATACTGATTTTCCATTACTCTCCCTCACACACTCTATGTTCACTTTAGTCAAACTGGCTTACTTGGTCTTCATTTGTAACATTCTATACCCTACCTCCCTGAGGATTGCCAGTCATTCTTTCAAGCCCAGAATGTTTTCCCTTTTCATCTTTGCCTCTTGAAATCCAAGCTTCCTTCCTTCCTTCCTTCCCTTCTTTCTTTCTGGAGGGGAGAAGGCAAGGCAATTGGGGTTAAGTGACTTGCCCAAGGTCACATGGCTATTAAGTGTTAAGTGTCTGAGGCTGAATTTGAACTTAGGTCTTCCTACTCCAGGGCCAATGCTCTATTCACTGTGCCACCTAGCTACCCCAGAATCCAAGCTCTCTTTAAGGCATAGCTCAATTGCTACTTCCTATATAAGGCTTTTCCTGACCTCTGTCCTCACCCCCCATGTCCAGTTAGTATTTCTCTCTTCATGAAATTACTCTGTATTTGTTTCATTATTTTTTCTACCAGTAGAATGTAAGTTCCTGGGGCCTTAGCAGAACCCTAAGTATGCTCTTCATAAATGCTTGCTTAATAATTAATAGCTAAATAATTAATAATAAACAATAGCTAAGATTTATATAGCACTTTAAGGTTACAAAGTGCTTTACAAAAATATCTCATTATCTCAAGGGGCTAGGTGGCTCATAGATACTGGACCTAGAGTCAGAAAGACCTGAGTTCAAATATGACCTCAGATACTTCCCAACTGTGTAAGCCTGGGCAAGTCACTTAAACTCTGTCTGCCTCAGTTTCTTCTGGGGATAATGGGGATAATAATAGTACCTATTCCCTATGTTTGTTGTGACAATCAAATGACATCATATTAGTAAAGCATACCTGAAATCTCATTAGCATGGAGAACGATCCTGTGTTAATACTCCACGTCTTCTCAGGCCCCTTAGCTGCCTCTCCTCTCTGATTGAAGGGCTAGAAGGTAGAGCTTATGCTTTTTTAGCACATTGTGGACGAAGGTCTCCAGGTCTCCATAACATTTTTATTTTACCTCATCAGGGCTCGTTGTGGTGGGAGCGTATGCACTGATGATGGTGGCATAACACTTTCCTGCAAGTGGCAATCATACTGTGATGATAAGCCTGTCTTTCATTCCTTTTAGGAGGCATACAAGTTTGTTGCCTAGATTAGATTTGATTGCGAAACCTATGCCAACTTCATGGCACTCCTCATCATGGCAACCACTCTTAAAAAAAAAAAAAACATGCATCCATTTCTGACTTTGGTAAGGAGGCCTTCATTTGCCAGCCTCCTTTCACCCAGGGTTTCTATTTGGATGCAATACCTGCAGAGATCTCTCTCAACAAGAGCTGTTTGTCTTTCAGGTCAACTAGATTTCATGTTGTCCATAAGCATGCACACAGTCCATGTACCTGTGCCTAGTGGGATCATCTTCATAAAAGTTTTTGTACATTTCTTTGTATTTTGACTGCAGGGTAGGATTTCTGCCTGCCTCAGTGAGCAGCCCAGGGTTAGGGTAAGTGAAGCAGACAATTTTTAGGGCACCTTTTCTAGCCCTTTATTCACACTAGGAGGTGAGTAGTATGGTCCTTTAAAAACGTTGCTCAGACACCTGGGGGGCTGCCAAATCCACTGCTGCTTCAGTCCAATGAGAAGAAAACCCTATACCCTGGGACACCTGTGTGCAGAGTTGTGACTATAGCTCCCAGTATATTCACACTGGCTCCTTTGTAGCTTGCCTATCACCACAAGATTTCAAAGTAGATAAAAATGGTAAAATGGTACTGTGTTTCCCCGATAATAAGACCTATCCCGAAAATAAGCCCTCCCCTTACTGTGTAAGATTCCTCTAAAATAAGCCCTCCCCCAAAAATAAGCCCTATTGAGATTGCTACTGTAGTGAAGGTGATCCCCTGCGCTACACGCTACATTACGGTACCCTCTGTATGCACC